>NC_133720.1:11381872-11689501 GCF_048934315.1 Petromyzon marinus
TGTGTATGTGTCTGTGTGTGTGTGTCTGTGTGTGTGTGTGTCTGTGTGTATGTGACTGTGTCTGTGTGTATGTGTGTGTGTGTCTGTGTGTCTGTGTCTGTGTGTCTGTGTGTATGTGTCTGTGTGTGTCTGTGTGTGTGTCTGTGTGTATGTGTGTGTGTGTCTGTGTGTCTGTGTGTGTGTCTGTGTGTATGTGTCTGTGTGTGCGTGTCTGTGTGTATGTGTCTGTCTGTGTGTATGTGTGTATGTGTCTGTGTGTGTGTGTGTCTGTGTGTATGTGTCTGTGTGTCTGTGTGTGTGTCTGTGTGTGTGTGTCTGTGTCTGTGTGTGTGTGTCTGTGTGTATGTGTCTGTGTGTATGTGTGTCTGTGTGTATGTGTCTGTCTGTGTGTCTGTGTGTATGTCTGTCTGTGTCTGTGTGTCTGTTTGTGTGTCTGTCTGTGTGTCTGTGTGTATGTGTGTCTATGTCTGTCTGTGTGTCTGTGTGTATGTGTCTGTCTGTGTGTCTGTGTCTGTCTGTGTGTCTGTGTCTGTCTGTGTGTCTGTGTGTATGTGTGTATGTCTGTTTGTCTGTGTGTATGTGTCTGTGTGTATGTGTCTGTCTGTGTGTCTGTGTGTATGTGTCTACGCGTATGTGTCTGTCTGTGTGTCTGTGTGTATGTGTCTGTATGTGTGTCTGTGTGTCTGTCTGTGTGTCTGTGTGTATGTGTCTGTCTGTGTATGTGTCTGTCTGTGTGTATGTGTGTATGTGTCTGTGTGTATGTGTCTATGTGTATGTGTCTGTCTGTGTGTCTGTGTGTATGTGTCTGTCTGTGTGTCTGTGTGTATGTGTCTGTCTGTGTGTCTGTGTGTATGTGTCTGTGTGTATGTGTCTGTCTGTGTGTCTGTGTGTATGTGTCTGTCTGTGTGTATGTGTCTGTCTGTGTGTATGTGTCTGTCCGTGTGTCTGTGTCTGTCTGTGTGTCTGTGTCTGTCTGTCTGTGTGTCTGTGTCTGTGTGTGTGTCTGTGTCTGTCTGTGTGTCTCTGTCTGTCTGTTTGTGTGTATGTGTCTGTCTGTGTGTCAGTGTCTGTGTGTCTGTGTGTCTGTGTCTGTCTGTCTGTCTGTGTGTCTTTGTCTATGTGTCTTTGTATGTGTGTCTATGTCTGTCTGTGTGTCTATGTCTGTCTGTGTGTCTTTGTCTGTGTGTCTATGTCTGCGTGTCTTTGTCTTTGTCTGTGTGTCTTTGTCTGCGTGTTTTTGTCTGTGTGTCTTTGTCTGTGTGTCTTTGTCTGTCTGTATGTCTTTGTCTGTGTGTCTTTGTCTGTGTGTCTTTGTCTTTGTGTTTATGTCTGCGTGTCTTTGTCTGTGTGTCTTTGTCTGTGTGTCTTTATCTGTGTTTTTTGTCTTTGTCTGTCTGTGTGTTTTTGTCTGTGTGTCTTTGTCTGTGTTTCTATGTCTGTGTGTCTTTGTCTGTGTCTTTGTCTGTGTGTCTTTGTCTGGGTGTTTATGTCTGTCTGTGTGTCTTTGTCTGTGTGTCTTTGTCTGTGTGTTTGTCTGTGTGTCTTTGACTGTGTGTCTTTGTCTGTGTGTCTTTGTCTGTCTGTGTGTCTATGTCTGTCTGTGTGTCTTTGTGTGTCTTTGTCTGTGTGTCTTTGTCTGTCTGTGTGTCTTTGTCTGTGTGTCTGTGTCTGTCTGTGTGTCTTTGTGTGTCTTTGTCTGTGTGTCTGTCTGTCTGTGTTTTTTTGTGTGTCTTTGTCTGTGTGTCTTTGTCTTTGTGTCTTTGTCTGTGTGTCTATGTCTGTCTGTGTGTCTTTGTCTGTGTGTCTTTGTCTGTCTGTGTGTCTCTGTCTGTGTGTCTTTGTCTGTGTGTCTATGTCTGTCTGTGTGTCTTTGTGTGTCTTTGTCTGTGTGTCTTTGTCTGTCTGTGTGTCTTTGTCTGTGTGTCTGTCTGTGTGGTCTTTGTGTGTCTTTGTCTGTGTGTCTTTGTCTGTGTGTTTATGTCTGTCTGTGTGTCTTTGTCTGTCTGTGTGTCTGTGTGTCTTTGTGTCTTTGTCTGTGTGTCTTTGTCTGTGTGTCTTTGTCGTTGTCTGTGTGTCTTTGTCTGTGTGTCTGTGTCTGTCTGTGTGTCTTTGTCTGTGTGTCTTTGTCTGTGTGTCTTTGTCTGTCTGTGTGTCTTTGTGTCTTTGTCTTTGTGTCTTTGTCTGTGTGTCTTTGTCTTTGTCTTTGTGTTTGTCTGTCTGTGTGTCTATGTCTGTGTGTCTTTGTCTGTGTGTGTTTGTCTTTGTCTGTCTGTGTGTCTTTGTCTGTCTGTGTGTCTGTGTGTCTTTGTCTGTGGGGAGCGGTGGAGCAGCGGTTAGCGCCCTGCGCTGCTTAACCTGGCCACCCGGGTTCGATTCCCGCTCACGGCCCAACACCGGTGACGATTCTCTGAACCGGCGCTGAGCCTCCCCTAGGTCGGCTCAGCCCGAAAACGAGTAGCCTCGATGCGGTGTGTACACTTAGCACGCGGTACTCGCTGAGCAGCACTTGCCCCAACAGCACCGCGTGAGCTATACCGGGGGAGGTGGAGTGGGAGTCACCTTTGTCTGTACCCGTCTCGCTCCATCAATCCCCTCTCCGTGTGTGTGTGTCGCCTGTCACTTGGGCAGGGGGACACGACCCTTGCCCTCCGCTCCAACACAAACACGGACAACCCCAACACTCCTTCACCCCCACACACACACACACCACACACACACACCCCACACACACACACCCCCCACACACCCCCCACACACCCCCCCACACACCCCCCCACACACCCCGACACCAGCGCTGGGCGAGACGAATCCGCGTATTTCACTTCCACAACTGGCCCGCACGCACAAATGGGAACATTCTGATCGGTCACTGCGAAGAATCTGAGCCCACCACCCCACCCCCTCTCTCTCCCCTCTCTCCCTCTCCCCTCTCTCCCTCTCCCCTCCCTCTCTCTCTCCCCTCGCTCTCTCCCCTCGCTCTCTCCCCTCGCTCTCTCCCTCTCTCTCCCCTCGCTCTCTCTCTCTCCCCTCTCTCCCTCTCCCCTCCCTCGCTCTCTCCCCTCGCTCTCTCCCCTCGCTCTCTCCCCTCGCTCTCTCCCCTCTCTCCCCTCCCTCGCTCTCTCCCCTCGCTCTCTCTCTCTCCCCTCTCTCCCCTCTCTCTCTCGCACGAATCGGGAGCTAGAGGGGCGATATCTGGAGCGCGCCGTCAACACTGGCGGCGGTGTTCATGTTGACGCGGGGGGAGGGGGGGTGGCGTGGTGGCGTGTGTGCGTTTCGTTGAGTGGTGATTGTGGGTGGGATGGTGAGTGGTGATGGTGAGTGGTGATGTGGGTGGGATGGTGAGTGGTGATTGTGGGTGGGATGGTGAGTGGTGATGGTGAGTGGTGATGATGATTGTGGGTGGGATGGTGAGTGGTGATGGTGAGTGGTGATGTGGGTGGGATGGTGAGTGGTGATGATGATTGTGGGTGGGATGGTGAGTGGTGATGTGGATGGGTGAGTGGTGATGGTGATTGTGGGTGGGATGGTGAGTGGTGATGGTTGAGTGGTGATGTGGGTGGGATGGTGAGTGGTGATGGTGATTGTGGGTGGGATGGTGAGTGCTGATGGTGATTGTGGGTGGGATGGTGAGTGGTGATGGTGATTGTGGGTGGGATGGGCGAGTGGTGATTGTGGATGTGACTGCGTGGGTGATGGTGGTGATTGCGGATCGCGTTGGGTGAATCGTGCTGGTGAGTTGTGATGTGGACGGTGATGGCGAGGTTGATGGGGGGAGGGGGACGAGGTGGTGTTGAGTGAAGGAGGGAACCGTGGGCGCCACGGGGTGAGTTTAATGTCACCTGAGCGCGTGACCTCACCGTGACCTCACCGTGACCTCACCGTGACCTCATCACCCCCACCCCCCCACGCCGAGCGGGCGCGTGCCTCTATCAGTGGGGAGCGGCGGCGCAGCGGTTAGCGCACTCCGACGACTACAATTTGGAACCCACGTGAGTTCGATTCCTGCTAACGGCCACCGTCAGTGACGAATGTCCGAAACCTTCGTGGGTTGATGCTCATTGGGGTCACCGCACCAACTCCATAAAGCTGCGCCCCTTACGATGTGACGGGCATGCAAATCCCCAGTTCGATACAGGAAGTCACACACACCTAGGAGTCAATCCGTGATGCCCGCATTGCCCTTCGAGGCTCACATTAAAAGGACGACAAGGGCAGCTCCGTATGTCCGCTCCCTTCTCTCTGCCTCCGATGCGGAAACGCTGAACTCTATGGCTTCGCGTCGTCTCGAACTGCTGTGAGTTTAACATAGAGGGAGACGGAGGCGGCTTCCGCGAACGATATCGTCCATAAGAGAGGGTTTTTTTTTTGGGGGGGGGGGGGGTTAAATCGCGTCAATGAAGGCGATCGAACCCGACCAACCGATGTTAGCCACCATCCCAGACGTCTTTGCGGCTCCCCGCCGTGCCTAAGCTTGGCGCTGATCAATTTGCAGCGTGTTCAGAAATGCGGCGCTGCTATGGGGTCAGCCAGACCACATTCGTCACATCGTATCACAAGCCAGCGTTGTGCTCCCTGCACTGGCTTCCGGTACCACATATATAATACAGTTTATACTGGTAGTAACGAAGTTGTAAACTGAGTGTACCAGCCTGCAATAGATTAATGTGTCCGTCCGTCCGTCCCCTTTCAATACTTTAACGAAGTGAAAGCTCGTGCTGTTGGGGTGTAAAAATAAAATTGCGCAAAATTCCAATGTTCCTACCAGCCCACCCTGCAGGGATCTGTTAACAAAGCCTCTTGTTAATTTACAAAGCGTTGAATCGTCTTGCCCCAGCCTACGTTGTTGACGTGCTGCACCCCAACACGCATGTCCCCTCGAGGTCACGAAGGTCTGGGCGTCATGCGGATCTTCTCTCCGCATTCCCAGGTCGACGTTTCGGTCTATGGGTCTATGGGTGGCCGAGATTTTTCCCCGTGTAGCTCCCGTTCCTCTGGAACGCTCTTTCACGAGGTGCCAGTTATCTCACCGAGTCTGTGGACCTTTTAAAACAAAAGCAATAATGCGCCTTAAAACCTCTTTTTCTACACCCCCGCTTGTGAAACGTTAAGTTAATTTAGTAAATGATTGTTAAAATGTATTTATGATATAATTATTTGTATGCTGAGTTGTCTGCTTCTGCTGTGTCCTGCACATGGCTTTGAGATTCTTGATTAAAAGCGCTATTTAAATGTAATTTTAACACGTAGGCTTTCGCGACCAATATTGTTCATAATAAAGGTTTTTGGGTTAGATCGCGTTTATTTATAAATGTGTCGTAACCTTCCACCACCCGACACGGCCAATCAGCAAAAAAAAGTGTCACGTTGACAAAAGACAAATAATTCACTACTTTAGCCCACCGGTGTGTTGAAGAGTGAATCCACAACATTTACAGTTTGAGTACGACGTTTCGCTGGTAAATACATCCAGCATCATCGGGCAATTCGCCAGAATGGTAAAGCCCTCGCTTGCTCCCGGTTTTATATAGAGCAGCAGGGTGACGTCATCACTTAACTCATATCAGGTGCAGTGATTAGAGGCGGAGGGGGGGGGTATTGTAATTATATAATCGATTAGTAATCAGTCATTGGTTATGATTAGTAATGAGTTGTAGATTAGTAATTCTGTACATCAAAAT
Source organism: Petromyzon marinus (assembly GCF_048934315.1). NCBI lineage: Eukaryota > Metazoa > Chordata > Hyperoartia > Petromyzontiformes > Petromyzontidae > Petromyzon > Petromyzon marinus. The sequence continues at coordinate 11,387,551 of NC_133720.1, forward strand.
GTAATGTGTATTATTTAATAATATTAAATGTAATTATTATTATTGCAAACCAAAGCCGTAGCCATGGAGTCAACATTGGGGGGCACCAAATCTTCTAGGGGGTCTGGGGGTCCCCCCCCTAACCCAGAAAATAAATAAATCTAAATTTGAAAACCCATTTCCTGCCTAAAATATTTTAAAAATTCACTAACACATGGGATAGACTTTTTTTAAATAAACTTTTTTACAATAATGTCTACTAGTGAATTGTATTCACATCGCTCTGTTTTTACCATTTCTTGTTTCATTGTAATGGCAGAGATTAGGGATTAATAAAGTAACAACCATAACCACAATCACGTAAACAGAAATCTATGCGTTGATTTACATGAAGACGAGTCCAGATATTGTTTCCCAAGGCTTAGCAAATTGTTGTTTTTATTTACATAGCAACATTTTTATAGCAATATCTTGGGGGGGGGGGATTTTGAGCATATTTGAATATTAGGGGGGGGATGTCCCCCCCCCCAATATATTCTAATTACGGCCTTGTTGCAAACTACAATTGCCCCAATACGCTTTTCATCAAGGATCGCTTTGTATGTGTGTCTGTATATATGTGTGTCTGTATATATGTGTGTCTGTATGTATGTGTGTGTCTGTATGTATGTGTGTCTGTATGTATGTGTGTCTGTATGTATGTGTGTCTGTATGTATGTATGTGTGTCTGTATGTATGTGTGTCTGTATGTATGTGTGTATGTATGTATGTGTGTCTGTATGTATGTGTGTCTGTATGTATGTGTGTCTGTATGTACGTGTGTCTGTATGTACGTGTTTCTGTATGTACGTGTGTCTGTATGTATGTGTGTGTGTCTGTATGTATGTGTGTCTGTATGTATGTGTGTCTGTATGTATGTGTGTCTGTATGTATGTGTGTCTGTATGTACGTTGGCACAGTAGGGGGCACAGGTGGTGCATCAGCCAGTCATCTCAGTCAGTCGACCCGTGGCACCTGGGTCTGCCCCGTGACCTGCCAGCGGGCGTTCGACACTTCACGTGGCCTCAGGGTGCACATAGCCTGGCACAAGCGTCGTGGTGACGTCACCGCCACTTAGTGGCGAATGGCGGTTGTTGTTGTGTGGGTGTGTATGTGTATGTGTGGGTGTGTGGGTGTGTGTGTGGGTGAGTGTATGTGTGGGTGAGTGTGTGTGTGGGTGTGTGTGTGGTGTGTGTGTGTGTATGTGTGTGTATGTGTGGGTGTGTGTGTGGGTGAGTCTGTGTGTGAGTGTGTGTGTGGGTGTGTGTATGTGTGTGTGTGGTGTGTGTGTGGTGTGTGTGTGGTGTGTGTGTATGTGTGTATGTGTGTATGTGTGTGTGGTGTGTGTGTGTATGTGTGTGTGGTGTGTGTGTGGTGTGTGTGTATGTGTGTGTGGGTGTGTGTGGTGTATGTGTGTGTGGTGTGTGTATGTGTGGTGTGTGTGGTGTGTGTGTGTGGTGTATGTGTGCGTGTGGTGTGTGTGTGGTGTGTGTGTCTGTGTGTATGTGTGTGTGGTGTGTGAGTGTGTGTGGGGGTGTATGTGTGTGTTGGTGTGTGTGTGGGTGTGTATGTGTGTGTAGGTGTGTGTGTGGGTGTGTATGTGTGTGTGGGTGTGTGTGTGTGTGGGTGTGTGTATGTGTGTGTGGTGTGTGTGGTGTGTGTGTGTATGTGTATGTCTGTGTGTGTCCGTGTGTGGTGTGTGTGTGTGTGTATGTGTGTCTGTGTGTATGTGTGTGTGTGTATGTGTGGGTGAGTGTGTGTGTGGTGTGTGTGTGTGGTGTGTGTATATGTGTGTGTGTGTGTCTATGGGGGGAGCGGCGGTGCAGCGCTGCGAACCCCCCAACCCAAGTTCCCATTCCCGCTCACGGCCAACACCAAGTGACGATTATCTGTACCGGTCCTGGGCCTCCCCTAGGTCGACTCAGCCTTAACATGAGAGACAACAGCGGTGTTTGACAACCCCCCCTCCCTCCCCCCCGTGTAACCACTCCGGCCTGGATGGGCGTCCGCTAAGAGCACAACTGGTGGAGCCTACGGCGGCGATGTTCGCGAACGACATTGTTGTATCCCGCTGTGTTTGAGCCCAGCGCGAGTGGCGAGGTGATCGTCGCGAGTTGTCGGCGCCCTCGGGGATCAGCCAAAGCGGAGCAATCGCCCTTGGGGGCGGCAGGCTTTCGTTGTTTCATCTTCCGCGAAGCTGCTCCTGGGGTCCATGCTAAAGCCGCATCCGCTGCACAAGCAGCACAAGCAGCAGCAGCATCAGCAGGAGCATCAGCAGCAGCATCAGCAGCAGCATCAGGAGCATCAGCAGCAGCATCAGCAGCAGCAGCATCAGCGGGAGCATCAGCAGCAGCAGCATCATCAGCAGCATCATCAGCAGCATCAGCAGCACAAGCAGCAGCAGCACAAGCAGCAACAGCATCAGCAGCAGCATCAGCAGCAGCATCATCATCAGCAGAATTAAAACAAAATTAACTCCATTTACACTATGAGACCTCCTTTGCCAGTAGCAAGATATAGTAATAGGTTTTCACCCTTTTATGTGGCACCAAAACTGACACCTTGATACAAGGGGGATCATGTTTGCAATAACCACAACACAAGCAGTCAAAATGCAAACAAAAAGAGCCAACTTCTTGGCTCTATCGGTAAAGTCACGTAGAAGGGAATTTTATTTTATTATGTTTTATTTTTTATTAATTTATTATTTCCCTTCTACTTGGTGACTTTACCGAAAGGACCAGGAAGATGAATCCCTGCAGTCACGAAAGCTTTAAATCGAAAAAGAGACAACACTGATCATGATATTGGCACTGTCCTTGAATTTGATTGCTCCACACCCGAGACGGCTTTTCTTAGAGCCCTTTAGTCTCCACTGGTGTTGGACCAGAAGACGCCAAAAGGCGTACAACTCAAAAAACAGCGCACTATTTTGGCGTCATCTGGTCCAACACCAGCGGAGACTAAGGGCTCTAAGAAACAGCCGTCTCGGGTGTGAAACAATCAAATTTCAAGGGCAGTGCCAACATCACTATCAGAGTTGTCTCTTTTTGTTCGCATTTTTTGACTGCTCGTGTTGCGGTTATTGCAAACATGATCCCCCTTAGTATCGAGGTGTCGGCTTTGGTGCCAGATAAAAGGGTGAACACCCTATTACTATAAAATTAACTCCCTCCGGTAGTGGTGCTGGCGGTGGTGGCGACTTTGGTGGACATCCGGCACAGATCACCGTGCAATGTGCTGCGACTCAGTGACCCCGGTCCACTAATGCGCGAAGATGACCACCTCCCCCCCCCAGCTCCTGCCGCGGGGTTCTCTGGGCTCGGCCCACCCGAATGTGACAATTGTAAGTCGTTGCTCTGCATCTAACATCAGGAAGCCATACGACGAGGAGGAGGAGGACGAGGAGGAGAGAGACAAAGGCGGCCGGGTCGGCGGTGGTTCTGTCAACTGTTGTGACGATCTCGTTTGGCCCTTTTCCCCCGTCAGCTCCGCCTGGCTCCACGCGGTTGCACCTGAGTCAAGAGCCGCGTGGCTCACAAGGTTATCTCTATTCGTCATATATTAAAGGGACATTTGTGATTGTGTGTGTCTGTTCAAAATGTTTAGCCTACTTCCCGACATGCAACAAACTTGAAATTTGCCACGTGGGTACTTTCCAGACTGTACACCATGCAAACATCATAAAAATACACTTTTGGTTTTTTTGGGGGTGCAATAATGGATATATTTTGCACAGCAATTGAGCTGTGACGTCACATCTGTCGTGTGACCCGTATGCGGAAAGGGTCACGCGGTGTGGCTGCTGACGTCACGCCCCGCCCCCCCCAAACCCTTCGCTGGTAAAGCGCCACACAAATGTGTTGCAGGTCTAAGGCGTTCTTCACGCAGCATTGCTTTATTGTTTCAATCGTTCACTGCCGCACGCACCCTGAAAGTTGTGTGTGTGTGTGTACATGTGTGTGTGTGTACATGTGTGTGTGTGTACATGTGTGTGTGTCTGCAGTAAGCGCGTGTGTGTGTACATGTGGACGCGCGCGTGTGTGTGTGGGGGGAGCGGTGGTGCAGTGGTTAGCGCTACGCTGCGCTACGAACCCGGCGACCCGAGTTCGATTCCCGCTCACGGTCGACACCGGCGGTGACGATTATCTGAACCGGTCCTGGGCCTCCTCTAGGTCGACTCGGCCTCAAATGAGTACCCGGTGCGGTGTTGTAAACGTCGCCACTAGGGGAGACAAAGGCGGTCGGGCGTGGTGCTGGCCACCCACCACCTCGTGTGTACCGTTACCGGCCTTCATAGGGAGCTGTTCGCTAACAGCACTTGCCCCTACAGTCTGTTAAGGCTACACGGGGGATCTTTGTCTTTGTGTAATCAATAGCGGGCATTGGGAAGACAAAGGCGGCCGGGCGTGGCGTTGGTCACAGCACACCCCCTCGTGCAGCGCTCCCCAACAGCACTTGCTCCAATTGTGACACGTCCGTGCGGTGGCGACCTTTTGCCTTTGTGCGTGCGCATTTGTGAGGAGCGGTGGCGGAGCGGTTAGCGAATGGCCGCGCCACGAGCACCCGGCCACCCGAGTTCGATTCCCGCTCGCGGCCACCGCCGGTGACGATTATATCTGACGCGCTCCTGGGCCTCCCCTAGGTCGACTCAGCCTCAAATGATAACTTCGCGTGCAAACAAGGCCACTGGGGAGACAAAGGCGGTCGGGCGTGGTGTCGGCCACCAAACCTCCTCGTGTGTCGTGCCGGCCTTGAGAGCTGGTGGGGGGGGGGGGGGGGGGGGGGGTCATTGTCCTTGGGGAGCGGTGGCGCAATGGTTAGCACGCTGCGTTGGGAATTCCCAAGCCACGGCTCTCATCAGTGGCGATAATTATCAAAACTGGTGACGGTAAGGTGTGTAATGAACATCAGCATGGGGCGGGCGGTGGAGGGGGGGGGAGAGACAAAGGCGGCCGGGATTGTTACTGATCGCCCATACAATGTAATAATCATATCGACTATAGTACAAGCGCCATTCATCAAAACCAAATGTTCTAATCACAGGGCCCGCCACGTGGAGAGAGAGGGGGAGGGCAGGAGTGGAACCCAGGCAGGAGTCGAACCCAGGCAGGAGTGGAACCCAGGCAGGGGTCGAACCCAGGCAGGAGTCGAACCCAGGCAGGAGTCGAACCCAGGCAGAGGAGTGGAACCCAGGCAGGAGTGGAACCCAGGCAGGAGTCGCACCCAGGCAGGAGTCGAACCCAGGCAGGAGTGGAACCCAGGGAGGAGTGGAGGCCAGGCAGGAGTGGAACCCAGGCAGGAGTGGAACCCAGGGAGGAGTGGAACCCAGGCCCCGAGTCGCACCCAGGCTGGAGTGGAACCCAGGCAGGAGTCGAATCCAGGCAGGAGTCGAACCCAGGCAGGAGTGGAACCCAGGCAGAGGAGTGGAACCCAAGCAGGAGTGGAACCCAGGCAGGGGTGGAAGTCAGGCCCCGAGTCGAACCCAGGCTGGAGTCGAACCCAGGCAGGAGTGGAACCCAGGCAGGAGTGGAAGCCAGGCCCCGAGTCGCACGTGTTGTTATTGCGGCCACAGCGACTCGGGATGTGGCACGCGACCATGAGCGCTGCACGTGTGGTGGTGGTGACGTGAGAGAGTTATTATTGGTGGGTGGGTGGGGTGGGGGGTGGTAGTGACGTGAGAGAGTTAGAATTGGTGGGTGGGGTGGGTGGGGGTGGTGTGAGAGAGTTATTATTGGAGGGTGGGGTGGGGGTGGTGGTGGTGTAAGAGAGTTATAATTGGTGGGTGGGGTGGGTGGGGGTGGTGATGTGAGAGAGTTATAATTGGTGGGTGGGGTGGGTGGTGGTGGTGATGTGGGAGAGTTATTATTGGTGGGTGGGTGGGGTGGGGGGTGGTGGTGACGTGAGAGAGTTATTATTGGTGGGTGGGGTGGGTGGGGGTGGTGATGTGAGAGAGTTATAATTGGTGGGTGGGTGGGGGGTGGTGGTGTGAGAGTTATTATTGGTGGGTTGGGTGGGTGGTGGTGGTGACGTGAGAGAGTTATTATTGGTGGGTGGGGTGGGTGGTGGTGGTGACGTGAGAGAGTTATTATTGGTGGGTGGGGTGGGTGGTGGTGGTGGTGTGAGAGAGTTATTATTGGTGGGTGGGTGGGGTGGGGGGTGGTGGTGACGTGAGAGAGTTATTATTGGTGGGTGGGGTGGGTGGTGGTGGTGACGTGAGAGAGTTATTATTGGTGGGTGGGGTGGGTGGTGGTGGTGATGTGGGAGAGTTATTATTGGTGGGTGGGTGGGGTGGGGGGTGGTGGTGACGTGAGAGAGTTATTATTGGTGGGTGGGGTGGGTGGGGGTGGTGATGTGAGAGAGTTATAATTGGTGGGTGGGTGGGGGGTGGTGGTGTGAGAGTTATTATTGGTGGGTTGGGTGGGTGGTGGTGGTGACGTGAGAGAGTTATTATTGGTGGGTGGGGTGGGTGGTGGTGGTGACGTGAGAGAGTTATTATTGGTGGGTGGGGTGGGTGGTGGTGGTGGTGTGAGAGAGTTATTATTGGTGGGTGGGTGGGGTGGGGGGTGGTGGTGACGTGAGAGAGTTATTATTGGTGGGTGGGGGTGGTGATGTGAGAGAGTTATAATTGGTGGGTGGGTGGGGGGTGGTGGTGTGAGAGTTATTATTGGTGGGTGGGGTGGGTGGTGGTGGTGACGTGAGAGAGTTATTATTGGTGGGTGGGGTGGGTGGTGGTGGTGGTGTGAGAGAGTTATTATTGGTGGGTGGGTGGGGTGGGGGGTGGTGGTGACGTGAGAGAGTTATTATTGGTGGGTGGGGTGGGTGGGGGTGGTGATGTGAGAGAGTTATTATTGGTGGGTGGGTGGGGGGTGGTGGTGTGAGAGTTATTATTGGTGGGTGGGGTGGGTGGTGGTGGTGACGTGAGAGAGTTATTATTGGTGGGTGGGGTGGGTGGTGGTGGTGGTGTGAGAGTTATTATTGGTGGGTGGGGGGTGGTGGTGGTGTGAGAGAGTTATTATTGGTGGGTGGGGTGGGGGGTGGTGGTCGTGTGAGAGAGTTATTATTGGTGGGTGGGGGGGTGGTGATGCGAGAGAGTTTATATTGGTGGGTGGTGGTGTGGGAGAGTTATCATTGGTGGGTGGGGTGGGGGGTGGTGGTGATGTGGGAGAGTTATCATTGGTGGGTGGGGTGGTGGTGGTGTGAGAGAGTTATTTATTATTGGTGGGTGGGGGGTAGTGGTGGGGGTTCCCCCCCCCCCCTCTCTTCCCGTCTCTCTCTCGAAACAAAAACGAAAATTCTTGCGGTCGAGATGAGCGATTGTTGACTCGGGAGAGAGAAAAGCGACGGGAAGTCATCACAGTGGTTCCAGGTTCTTTTAATTTGTTGGTGGTGGTGGGGGGTTGGTGGTGGGGGGGTTGGTGGGGGGAGGTTAAGGGGGGGGGGGCAGATGGGAGGGTAAGGTCGGGGTATCTGTCTGTTTAACAACAAAGTCGACTGTTTCACAAAGGATCGCCTGCTGTGGGTTTTTATATCTTGGTCAGGTCGAGTGGCTGGCGATCGGAGTTCACATCCTGGATGCGGCGAGGGCTGCTGTGGAGGGGGGGGGGGGGTGATTGACTTAGCCCATCATCACTTCCTCGTGGTGGGGTCGATAAAAAAAGCACCACTTTGTGGGGAAAGAAAACAGCTGTTGCCCCTTACAATAGATTCGACGCCCGCCGTGGCAATGTGGAATTGCCACCGACGCCTCCTGCGGGGCTGTTGGACAGCAGATGAGGACGCTCGTTTGGGCCAGAAATCAACCACGACCTTCTCCCCAGAGGTCGTCTCCATTGTACCTGGCTAGTGCACAACCGCAGCACTCCCCTTGAGTTTCGCATGGAAGTTCAAGTGAAGTCTGTTACAGTGTGTACGTGTGTGCGTGTGTGTATGTGTGTGTGTGCGTGTGTGTACGTGTGTATGTGTGTGTGCATTTGTGTACGTGCGTGTGTACGTGTGTGCGTGTGTGCGTGTGTATGTGCGTGCGTGTGCATGTGTGTGTGCATTTGTGTACGTGCGTGTGTGTACATGTGTGCGTGTGTGCGTGTGTGTATGTGCGTGCGTGTGTACGTGCACAAACCCTTAGTGGCATGGTCTCAGCTAGCTGATGAAAGTTGCAAGCGAGAATTGAATTATTGCTTGCGGCTGGGGTTGGCATCGTCCCTCACTCCTCCTGATGTCGACGGGAAATGGGCGAGGTTTAGGACTGTGGCTAATGCAGCTGCAATGGCTGCTTTGAGTACACGGTCCAGACCTCCCCAGAGACCCTGGCTGACAGAGGAGATGTTCAGGATGGTTGAGAAAAAGCGACAGGCCCACTGTCATCAGCTACAGAATCCCACGTCAGAGAATGAGGAGGCTTATCGCAGCCTTCGCTCGGAGGTTCGGAGAGCCGTGAGGCGCTGCAAGGATGGGTGGTGGTCGCGGGTTGCTGAGGAGATGGAGTCTCCCTCAATGGCCCGCGATCACAAATCGCTCTTTAATTCCATCACAAAAGTAACCTGTAGCGCCACACCTATTACCATGGGAAAGAACGGTGATCCAATCTCCGACCCCCAGGAACAGGTTCGCAGATTTGCTGAGCATTTCTGTGAGGTCCTGCGGGAGGGGAAATCTCTCAGCCTGGAAAACATCGTGGCACAAAGTGAGGATGACCCTGCTGAGGCTGCTGTGCCTCAAATATTGGAAGAAGTCACCCCCTGTGAGTAGCTGGCTGAGGTACCATCTGTTGAGGAAGTACTGAAGGTGATCCGGAGTCTGAGACCAGGAAAGGCAGCGGGCAGAGATGATCTCCCAAGCGAAATGCTGAGGGAGGGTGGCGTTTGTGCACAGACTACCCTACATGACATCATAACAACAGTCTGGACCACTGGACGGGTTCCGCAGGATTGGAAGGATGCCCTGGTGGCCCCCCTCTTTAAGAAGGGGAACCGCATAGACTGTAACAACTACAGGGGCATCTCACTCCTCAGTGTACCGGGAAAGGTCCTGGCAAGGATTATTCAACATCACCTTGCCAGGCACGCTGAGGAGAGGCTTGCGGAGCCCCAATGCGGTTTCAGGAAAGGGCGGTCCTGCACAGATGCCATATTTTCTGTCCGTCTGCTACAGCAGAGATGTAGGGAATTCCAACAAGACCTACATATCTGCGGTTTTGACCTGGTCAAGGCCTATGATACCATCAGTAGGTCTGGGCTCTGGGTTGTTCTTCGTACTTTTGGAGTCCCTGACCCTCTGCTCGCGATCATTAAGGACCTTCATGATGGTGAGCAGGCCCGGGTAAAACTACGTGGCCGGGAGTCAGAGCCATTCTCTGTACACATTGGGGTGCGACAGGGATGTCCTCTGGCTCCCACATTATTTAACATCTATTTCGACCACGTAGTTCGTGAAGCCTTCAATAGCTGTACCGGAGGAATTTCCATCAGGTACAGATATAATGGAAGGCTGATCGATGCCCGGGTGCGGTCAAGGGATGGCTCCCTATTGCTCAACCACGTTATGTATGCTGATGATTTGGTAATAGCTGCTCAGTCAGTGGAGGCGGTGTAGGCGCTTCTGCTGAAACTGGAGCGTGCCACTAAGAGATGGGGCCTTACCACCATCAGCCCCACCAGAACTAAGCACCTGCCTGGGTATTTTGTACCATCGGACACTCCACCCCCACAACTCCCAATTGGTGATGGGGTAGTTGTGGAGAGAGTGGAGAGTTTCCCATACCTGGGCAGTGTGCTCATGGCCGGCTTTGGTTTGACAGCAGAGGTCTCACTCCGAATCAGTCGAGCGGCATTATCTTTTCATCGGTTGCGTAACGCTGTGTGGAAGCTAACTGGTCTGACGCTCCGCACTAAGCTTCAGGTCTTCTCGGCCACAGTCATTCCCTCCCTTCTCTACGCTTGCGAAATGTGGACCCCCCCTAATGGAACATCTTCGCCGGTTAGAAACATTTAGGCTGGCCTGCCTACGATCCATCCTGGGTTTAACCAGACTGGATTGTGTGAGGAGCTCACAAATCCTTGAAAGATCTGGACAAAGTCCCATCGGTGAGCTCCTCTGGCAGGAAAGGCTGCATTGGCTGGGTCATGTAGCCCGCATGCCCAGCCACCGCATGCCTAAACAGCTTTTGTTCGGCCGGATTGAGGGGGCTAAATGGGCGCGGCACGGGCTAGAGAAGAGATGGAGTGATGTGGTACAGGAGGACGTGGAGCTGAGTGGACTTGCCGATGACTGGTACCAGCGGTGTCAAGATCGGCCTCTGTGGAGGAGGCTCGTGAAGGATGCTACTGGGCAGTTGGAGGCAGTCGCCCTCCAACAACAACGGAGGGCGGAGGAGCGACGCTCACAACAGCGAGCGGAGCGCCGGGTGGCTAAAGCACAGCAGGTTGGCACAGTAGGGGGCACAGGTGGTGCATCAGCCAGTCATCTCAGTCAGTCGACCCGTGGCACCTGGGTCTGCCCCGTGACCTCCTGCCAGCGGGCGTTCGACACTTCACGTGGCCTCAGGGTGCACATAGCCTGGCACAAGCGTCGTGGTGACGTCACCGCCACTTAGTGGCGAATGGCGGTTGTTGTTGTTGTTGTGTGTCAGTGTGTGTGTGTGTCTGTGTGTCAGTGTGTGTGTGTCAGTGTGTGTGTGTCAGTGTGTGTGTGTCAGTGTGTGTGTGTCAGTGTGTGTGTGTCAGTGTGTGTGTGTCAGTGTGTGTGTGTGGGGAGCGGTAGTGTAGCGGGTAGCGCTCCGCTGCGCTAGGAACCCGGCGAACCGGATTCGATTCCCGCTCACGGCAAACACCACTGGTGATTATTTGAACCGGTCCTGGGCCTCTCCTAGGTCGACTTAGCCTCAAATGAATACCTGGTGTGGTGTGTAAAACATCGCTACTGGGGAGACAAAGGCGGCCGGGCGTGGTGCTGGCCACCCACCCCCTCGTGTGCCGTGCCGGCCTTTACAGGTTCTCACTAACAGCACTTGCCCACTACAATCTGTTGCAGGCTATACGGGGGATCTTTGTGTATGTGCGTGTGTGACCACCACCGTCTTTGTTCGACGGTTCGCAGCCACAACCCGCCGCTGCTGCGAGGGTGATGTCGGTGGTTCATGCTCCTTGCCCAGATCAGCGAGGGTGGAAACTTTGTTTGCGACGAGCGCGGCCTCATCATGCACTCGTTCGGACAATGGAAGCCAATTGCAGCTCAGCGACAATATTAATAACCCCCTCCCCCCACCCCATGTGTCCTGACTTTTGGGCCACCCTGTACAAATAAAGTAAAATGCGTCGAACGGAGCGAACGCACATCAAAATATGATTACGCCGGATAGATGAGCGCGTTCCGCCGGGAGACAGCTTGGGGAGGGCCTTCATCCAGCAGTAGATAGAATACGGCTCGTGCTGCTACTGCTGATGATGACGATGATTGTGGTGGTGGTTCGTGGTGGTGTGTGGTGGTGGTGTGTGTGGTGGTGTGTGTGGTGAGTGTGGTGGTGGTACGTGGTGGTGGTGTGTGGTGATGTGTGGTGGTGTGTGTGGTGGTGTATGGTGGTGTGTGGTGATGGTGGTGTGTGGTGGTGGTGGTGTGTGGTGGTGGTGTGTGGTGGTGGTGTATGGTGAGTGTGGTGGTGGTTCGTGGTGGTGTATGGTGATGGTGGTGTGTGGTGGTGTGTGTGGTGAGCGTGGTGGTGGTGTGTGGTGGTAAGTGTGTGTGGTGGTGTTTGGTGGTAAGTGTGTGGTGGTGTGTGTGGTGAGTGTGGTGGTGTGTGTGGTGAGCGTGGTGGTGGTGTGTGGTGGTAAGTGTGTGTAGTGCTGTGTGTGGTGGTGTGTGGTGGTGGTGTGTGTGGTGGTGTGTGGTGGTGGTGTGTGGTGGTGAGTGTGTGTGTGTGTTTGATAAAAGGGAAATATTATTCAGATGTAGTTTTACTTATTTTATTTTTTATTACATTCATCACGCGTGTCTGTGTTTAATAAAAACCCAGCGGTGTTCGTATCCCCGCATGCCCGCGATGCGCGCGGAGCGGACGCGGCAGCTGTGGGCCCGAAGTGATGACAGTGGCCAGGGTCCGCGGGGACGTTGATCCAGAGGCCATCGCAAGGCCAGACGCGGTGACCATGAGAAAACTGAACGCCACCCACATCCACCACCACATTCACCATAACTACCACCACCACATTCACCATAAACACCACCACCACATTCACCATAACTACCACCACCACATTCACCATAAACACCACCACCACATTCACCATAACTACCACCACCACATTCACCATAAACACCACCACTACGTTCACCATAACTACCACCACCACATTCACCATAACTACCACCACCACATTCACCATAACTACCACCACCACATTCACCATAACTACCATCACCATCTCAAGGCCAGACAGCAACCATGAGAAGGCTGTCTGAACACCACCACAACCACCATAATTACCACAACCACCACCACCACCACAACCATCACCACATTCACTACAACCATCACCCCCACCATCTCGAGCCAAGACACAGCAATCAAGGGAAGACTGTCTGACCACATCGACTGCCACCACCACCACCACATCCACTACCACCACCACATCTTCTCCCACCACCACCACCACATCCACTACCACCACCACATCTTCTCCCACCACCACCACATCCACTACCACCACCACATCGACTGCCACCACCACCACCACCACCACATCCAATACCACCACAATCACCACATCCACTACCACCAGGCAGACGGAGAGATAGACAGAGAGACAGAGGGACAGACAGAGAGACATACAGAGAGAAAGACAAAGAGACAGCGAGAGAGACAACGAGATAGACTGAGAGACAGACAGAGAGACAGAGAGACAGACAGAGAGACAGCGAGAGAGACAGAGAGAGACAGAGAGACAGACAGAGAGACAAAGAGACAGACAGATAGACAGAGAGACAGAGAGACAGACAGAGAGACATACAGAGAGACAGAGAGAGAGACAGAGAGACAGACAGAGAGACAAAGAGACAGACAGATAGACAGAGAGACAGCGAGAGAAACAGAGAGACAGCGAGAGAGACAGAGAGACAGACAAAGAGACAGAGAGACAGACAGAGAGACAGCGAGAGAGACAGAGAGACAGACAAAGAGACAGAGAGACAGACAGAGAGACAGCGAGAGAGACAGAGAGACATACAGAGAGACAGACAGAGAGACAAAGAGACAGACAGATAGACAGCGAGAGAGACAGAGAGACATACAGAGAGACAGAGAGAGACAGAGAGACAGACAGAGAGACAAAGAGACAGACAGAGAGACAGCGAGACAGACAGGGAGACAGCGAGAGAGACAGAGAGACAGACAGATAGACAGACAAAGAGACAGAGACAGACAAAGAGACAGAGAGCAGGGTAGGCGACGTGGAGGGAGGAGGTTATCCTTGGCCCATGTAAAACCTGACGGTTCAACAGCATCGGTGGGGGCGAGCCTCCATGAACTTTGCGGCTGAGACGATGAATGTGGAATCCGGTCCAGAGTTTTGAGCTTGTCCTCAAAGCCAAACGCTGCTGCATTGATGCGCGCGCCACAGCAGGTCGTGGCGCTGATGGGATATGTAGAAAAAACATCTTTGTTTTTTTACGTGGAGGAAATGATTACGAAGGTCGCTGTATTGCCCCCTTGCTTGTTGGACGATGGTGATGCTCTTTATATTTCATTATTTTTTTTATTTTCAACAAACGCGAACGTAGAACCAGCCACTGAGCTGTATGGCTCTTTGTCACGAGCGACCTGGCTATCACTAACACGAGCTGCACGAGAAGTGGCTCGTCGAGGCGAAATGTACAGCAGCCAAATCATCTCAAAGCGTCACGTTGACTCTAAATGTGTAGGGAAAATCCGGGAGGACCCGGAGGGAAAATCCACGCGACCACGGGGAGAGAGAGAGCGAGAGAAATATACAGCAGCAGGCATCAGGGTCGGGATCGAACCCACACGACCTCCTGTACACCAGGCGAGGTAGTTAACATCTCATAGTGGGGCGGGTGTTGCCGGACATCGGTGTCGCCCGGGGGGAGGGAGTGGGAAGAGTAACAGCAGCAGCGGTGTGGTGAGATGATGGAGCGGTGTGGTGAGATGGAGCGGTGTGAGATGGAGCGGTGTGGTGAGATGGAGCGGTGTGGTGAGATGGAGCGGTGTGAGATGGAGCGGTGTGGTGAGATGGAGCGGTGTGGTGAGTTGATGGAGCGGTGTGGTGAGATGGAGCGGTGTGGTGAGATGGAGCGGTGTGGTGAGATGATGGAGCACTGTGGTGAGATGGAGCGGTGTGAGATGATGGAGCGGTGTGGTGAGATGGAGCGGTGTGAGATGGAGCGGTGTGAGATGATGGAGCGGTGTGGTGAGATGGAGCGGTGTGGTGAGATGGAGCGGTGTGGTGAGATGGAGCGGTGTGGTGAGATGATGGAGCGGTGTGGTGAGATGGAGCGGTGTGGTGAGATGATGGAGCGGTGTGGTGAGATGGAGCGGTGTGGTGAGATGGAGCGGTGTGAGGTGATGGAGCGGTGTGGTGAGATGGAGCGGTGTGGTGAGATGGAGCGGTGTGAGATGGAGCGGGGGGGGGGGGTGATATTACGTAAATTTTCGAGTGTTTTTTTCCCTCCACCTTCTGGCGAAACTGGACCGTGACAATGTCCTGCTCTGTTTTGGTTTTAAATCGAGAAAACGTCACGGAAGGTCCGCTCTGAAGCGTGGTGTTATTTAATGGTCAATGCACTCGCAGTGTTAACCAGGGCGGACAGGTTTTTTCGAACCGCAAACCGCAGCGCGTGGTGTCAGGTGGGGGTGTGGTGAGTGAGTGCGAGTGAAGAGGTGAGTGTGTGTAGAGGTGTTGCGTGGTGAGTCTGCAGGTGGGAGTGTGGTGAGTGTGGAGGTGAGTGTGGAGGTGAGTGTGGAGGTGAGGGTGCTGAGTGTGGAGGCAAATGTGGAGGTGAGTGAGTGAGTGTGGTGGGGCCTTACCATCAGCCCCACCAAAACTAAGCACCTGCCTGGGTATTTTGTACCATCGGACACTCCACCCCCACAACTCCCAATCGGTGATGGGGCAGTTGTGGAGAGATTGGAGAGTTTCCCATACCTGGGCAGTGTGCTTATGACTGGCTCCAGTTTAACAGCAGAGGTCTCACTCCGAATCAGTCGAGCGGCAATATCTTTTCATCGGTTGCGTAACGCTGTGTGGAAGCTACCTGGTCTGTCGCTCCGCACTAAGCTTCAGGTCTTCTCGGCCACGGTCATTCCCTCCCTTCTCTACGCTTGCGAAACGTGGACCCCCCTAATGGAACATCTTCGCCGGTTGGAAACATTTAGGCTGGCCTGCCTACGATCCATCCTGGGTTTAACCAGACTGGATTGTGTGAGGAGCTCACACATCCTTGAAAGATCTGGGCAAGGTCCCATCGGTGAGCTCCTCCGGCGGGCAAGGCTGCGATAGCTGGGTCATGTAGCCCGCATGCCCAGCCATCGCATGCCGAAACAGCTTTTGTTCGGCCGGATTGAGGGGGCTAAGCGGGCGCGGCACGGGCTAGAGAAGAGATGGAGTGATGTGGTACAGGAGGACGTGGAGCTGAGTGGACTTGCCGATGACTGGTACCAGCGGTGTCAAGATCGACCTCTGTGGAGGAGGTTCGTGAAGGATGCTACTGGGCAGTTGGAGGCAGTCGCCCTCCAACAACAATGGAGGGCGGAGGAGCGACGCTCACAACAACGAGCGGAGTGCCGGGTGGCTAAAGCACAGCAGGTTGGCACAGTAGTGTGTGGAGGCGAGTGTGGTGAGTGTGGAGGTGAGTGAGTGAGTGTGGTGAGTGTGGAGGTGAGTGTGGTGAGTGTGGAAGTGAGTGTGGAGGTGAGTGAGTGAGTGTGGTGAGTGTGGAGGTGAGTGTGGTGAGTGTGGAGGTGAGTGTGCTGAGTGTGGACGCGAGTGTGGAGGTGAGTGTGGTGAGTGTGGTGAGTGTGGAGGTGAGTGAGTGAGTGAGGGTGGTGAGTGTGGAGGCGAGTGTGGTGAGTGTGGAGGTGAGTGAGTGAGTGTGGTGAGTGTGGAGGTGAGTGTGGTGAGTGTGGAAGTGAGTGTGGAGGTGAGTGAGTGAGTGTGGTGAGTGTGGAGGTGAGTGTGGTGAGTGTGGAGGTGAGTGAGTGAGTGTGGTGAGTGTGGAGGTGAGTGTGGAGGTGAGTGTGGAGGTGAGTGAGTGTGGTGAGTGTGGAGGTGAGTGTGGTGAGTGTGGAAGTGAGTGTGGAGGTGAGTGTGGTGAGTGTGGAAGTGAGTGTGGAGGTGAGTGAGTGAGTGTGGTGAGTGTGGAGGTGAGTGAGTGAGTGTGGTGAGTGTGGAGGTGAGTGTGGTGAGTGTGGAAGTGAGTGTGGAGGTGAGTGAGTGAGTGTGGTGAGTGTGGAGGTGAGTGTGGTGAGTGTGGAGGTGAGTGTGCTGAGTGTGGACGCGAGTGTGGAGGTGAGTGTGGTGAGTGTGGTGAGTGTGGAGGTGAGTGAGTGAGTGAGGGTGGTGAGTGTGGAGGCGAGTGTGGTGAGTGTGGAGGTGAGTGAGTGAGTGTGGTGAGTGTGGAGGTGAGTGTGGTGAGTGTGGAAGTGAGTGTGGAGGTGAGTGAGTGAGTGTGGTGAGTGTGGAGGTGAGTGTGGTGAGTGTGGAGGTGAGTGAGTGAGTGTGGTGAGTGTGGAGGTGAGTGTGGAGGTGAGTGTGGAGGTGAGTGAGTGTGGTGAGTGTGGAGGTGAGTGTGGTGAGTGTGGAAGTGAGTGTGGAGGTGAGTGTGGTGAGTGTGGAAGTGAGTGTGGAGGTGAGTGAGTGAGTGTGGTGAGTGTGGAGGTGAGTGTGGTGAGTGTGGAGGTGAGTGAGTGAGTGTGGTGAGTGTGGTGAGTGTGGTCGTGAGTGTGGAGGTGAGTGTGCTGAGTGTGGTGAGTGAGTGTGGTGAGTGTGGAGGTGAGTGAGTGTGGTGAGTGTGGAGGTGAGTGTGGAGGTGAGTGTGGTGAGTGTGGTGAGTGTGGAGGTGAGTGAGTGAGTGAGGGTGGTGAGTGTGGAGGCGAGTGTGGTGAGTGTGGAGGTGAGTGAGTGAGTGTGGTGAGTGTGGAGGTGAGTGTGGTGAGTGTGGAAGTGAGTGTGGAGGTGAGTGAGTGAGTGTGGTGAGTGTGGAGGTGAGTGTGGTGAGTGTGGAGGTGAGTGTGCTGAGTGTGGACGCGAGTGTGGAGGTGAGTGTGGTGAGTGTGGTGAGTGTGGAGGTGAGTGAGTGAGTGAGGGTGGTGAGTGTGGAGGCGAGTGTGGTGAGTGTGGAGGTGAGTGAGTGAGTGTGGTGAGTGTGGAGGTGAGTGTGGTGAGTGTGGAAGTGAGTGTGGAGGTGAGTGAGTGAGTGTGGTGAGTGTGGAGGTGAGTGTGGTGAGTGTGGAGGTGAGTGAGTGTGGTGAGTGTGGAGGTGAGTGTGGAGGTGAGTGTGGAGGTGAGTGAGTGTGGTGAGTGTGGAGGTGAGTGTGGTGAGTGTGGAAGTGAGTGTGGAGGTGAGTGTGGTGAGTGTGGAAGTGAGTGTGGAGGTGAGTGAGTGAGTGTGGTGAGTGTGGAGGTGAGTGTGGTGAGTGTGGAGGTGAGTGAGTGAGTGTGGTGAGTGTGGTGAGTGTGGAGGTGAGTGTGGAGGTGAGTGAGTGAGTGTGGAGGTGAGTGTGGTGAGTGTGGAGGTGAGTGAGTGAGGTGAGTGTGGAGGTGTGGTTGCTGTATTTACAGGGCGAATGTAAACAGTGCTGTCCGCTGTCCCCCAGCATGCATTGCACTCTCCCTCCTGCACACGTGACACCACGGGGGTGGGGAAGGTGGCACGAGACGCGTGACGTCTGTGGACGTCACTGTCGGCGGCCGCGCTCCTTGTCGACGAGATTGCAGAGGGCCCACGGCTCGAAATTCCCAGCGGCCGCCCTGGTTAATACCGCGTCTCGAACCGGAGTTGTAGGACCGCCATGCGCCTCTCTGCTTCGCTCGCCAGTGGGACTGTTCGAGATCCCGTGGCGACATTCGCAAGAGGCAGTTTTTTTTTTTAAATGACACCGTGAAGTACTCTAGATGTATATAAAAAAAAAATAGGACGTATATATTTTTTTATTTTAGCAGGTAAGGCCCACTCAGCTATATAGCTACTTTTCAGAAGCGATGTGGCCACAAATGATAGCTCAACGAAGTGGCTAATTAACATCGCGTGGACATTATAGCAAGTAGCCAAATACTCGAAACGCGTGACGTTCATTCTGAATGTGCACGGGAAAACCGGAGCATACCGGAGAAATATCCACGGGGGGGGAGGGGGGGAGAGAGACACCGCAAACTCCAAATATACAGCAGCAGGCATGGTCAGGGTAGGGATCGAACCCACGACCTCCTGCGTACCGGGCGAGGGAGTTAACATCTCCTAGCCACCGTGATGATGGTGAGAGAGAGAGAGACACCGCAAATTCCAAATATACAGCAGCAGGCATGGTCAGGGTAGGGATCCAACCCACGACCTCCTGCATACCAGGCGATGGAGTTAACATCTCTTAGCCGTGTCATCCCAGTTGGGACTACACGCACACAGCGGGAATCGTCGCATCCCCTACCGGCTGACTGATGCCCCCCCCACCCCACCAGGTCACCCCACGCATACTCCTCGTGGCCTCGTGAATTCTCACCCGGCCAAACTAAAACTCCACTTGATAACCGCGGACTCGGTCCGAGCTTAAGGCGACGCTGAAACCCCCGTGGGCTCACGGGCCCGTTAGGGCTTCTCGCGATCGCGCTGTTTACAGGTGACGAAGCGCGCCCTCGTCTCTCCGTAATTAGGAATTGACAATTCGCAACGGGCACGCACTTTTAGGGGGTGTTGGCGCCGGGGCCCCCAGGGACTGGGCCCATAGGGCCGTGGGGTCGGACACCATTACGGTCTGCGTGGGGAAATTGCAATAAAGTGATCAGAGTAAAAGTTTTTTGTAAAATTAAAAATATTATTGATTAGCTCTGTGTACGCTTCGTTGCTTATTTACGCTCTCGGTTGGCAATGTAAGTCCCCGCATATTCAGCAGCCCCAAAGATTCATTCCTCACCTGGCCCCTTTGTTATTTTGGACCTAGCCCTCCCTACCCCCTGCCGCCAAACAAACACCACGGGTGACCCGTGATTCTGGGGCCCGCTGCGTCGTTACAAAACGCCTGGGGCGCGATTTATACTCCCAGTCCGACAACTGATTAAACGATCGTGGGCCGTGGGCTGGGCCGTGGGCCGTGGGCCGGGCCGTGGGCCGGGCCATGGGCCGTGGGCCGGGCCGTGGGCCGTGGGCCATGCCGTGGGCCGGGCCGTGGGCCGGGCCGTGGGCCGGGCCGTGGGCCGGGGTGGCCTGTCGGATCCGAACCGCGACCCTCCGTAACAAGTGGCGAACGCGCTGCCCGCTAGGCGGGTGGACGTCTCATCACGCGGCCCTTCGTTTCGTCACCGCACTTGCTGGATGTGAAGGCCCGCATTACGTTTGACCATACTTCACCACCCTGGTCCGTCCCGGGTTGGGTATTACTTGCCAGTCGCGGACAGGAATTGAACTCAGGCCCGCAGGGCTCATAACGCGGCGTGCAAATCACTGAGCCACCATTCCAACCACGTCGTTACGAATGTTCAGCCACAGTGACAGCGTCATTCCCTTCACAATGTTTATTCATCGAAACATCAACCTCCAATCGGTCACAGTCAGAACGATTCGCGGAATAACCCTCTCAAGGTGGTGCACTGCTTTGACCCATGATGATGATGCTGCCAAGTTATGATGCTGGTGGTGGTGATGATGATGATGGCGATGGTGACGAGAGTGTTGTTGTTGTTGGTGGTGGTGGTGGTGATGATGATGATGGCGATGGTGCCGAGAGTGTGTTGTTGTTGTTGGTGGTGGTGGTGATGATGATGATGGCGATGGTGACGAGAGTGTGTTGTTGTTGTTGGTGGTGGTGGTGATGATGATGGTGCCGAGAGTGTTGTTGTTGTTGGTGGTGGTGCTGCTTATACGAGGTGTAACAGTTTCGCGGATGAGACAGTGGGGCACTCAGATCCTCTGACTCCATCACGTGACGGCGAACGCGACAACGCGACACGATTCGGGGGGTGGGTGGTGGGGGGGGAGGTGTAGTGGGGGGGATGGTGGGGGGGATGGGTGGGAAGTGTAGTGGGGGGGATGGTGGGCGGGATGGGGGGTGGGGGGATGGTGGGGGGGGGGGTGATGGTGGTGGGGGTGATGGTGGTGGGGGTGATGGTGGTGGGGTGATGGTGGTGGGGGGGGATGGTGGGGGTGATGGTGGTGGGGGTGATAGTGGTGGGGTGATGGTAGTGGGGGGGATGGTGGGGTGATGGTGGTGGGGTGATGGTGGTGGGGGTGATGGTGGTGGGGGGGATGGTGGGGTGATGGTGGTGGGGGTGATGGTGGGGGGGGGGGGTGATGGTAGTGGGGGGGATGGTGGGGTGATGGTGGTGGGGTGATGGTGGTGGGAGTGATGGTGGTGGGGTGATGGTGGTGGGGGGGGGGGATGGTGGGGGGGTGATGGTGGTGGTGGTGGGGGGGAGAGATAGTAATGATGTACCGTGTTCTCTGGATCACAAGAGGCATTCTCAAGGTGTTGCCATGGTGACAGCAAAGTGACACAACTCTGGCCACACGTGCACCTCCCGTACGATCAACAACAACAAACAAACCAACTCAACACGTTGGTCTCGAAAATAAAAAAAAAACATATTTGGCGACGTTTCGGGCAATGGGCCTTCTTCATATCAACATTAAAAACAAACATAGAGACCAGACGAGAGCGAGAGAGTGGATAACCGCACTCCGGCAGAGAGCACGCGTTCTTCCGCAGCCTCAACGATAACAGGGAAAAGGTGCGTCTTATAATCCGGAACACACAGTACCATAATAATAATAGTGTAACAAAGATCCCCCGTGTAGCCTTTCACAGGCTGTTGGGGCAAGTGCTGTTAGCGAGCACCTACGAAGGGCGGCACGACACGCGAGGGTTGTGGGTGGCCAGCACCACGCCCGGCCGCCTTTGTCTCTCCCCAATGCCTGCCGATGTTTACACATCTCACGCGCGAGTTGACCGGGCTGGAAGAACCGCCACCTGCGACCGGTTTCCGTGAGCGCGGCGCGCTAACCGCCGCGCCACCGCTCCCTCACCCCCCCCGCCCCCCCCGCCCCGGTTGTGTGAATCGCAGTGGGGGGCCTCATTTCACGCACCCCGACGCGCACGAGCCTGTGTGGCACGAGAGAGCGTGCATCTGCTGATCCATCTGCAGGCGGGCACGCAACCTCAGAGCCAGCGAGTGTTCTGGATGCTGATGCTGATGATGATGGTGGTGGCTATGTTGCTGTTGCTGATGGTGATGTTGCTGATGGTGGTGGTGGTGCTGCTGCTGCTGCTGTTGTTGTTGCATCCTTGGGTGGTTGTCTGGTCTCGTGGCAGTCTCGGCCAGTGACCAGATCTTGGGTTTGGGAGTTGAGTTCTGCGTCGCGGCTGCCGTGACGGCGGCTGACGAGTTGGGGGCGGCTGCCGAGGGCACGCTCAAGGGCACGCTCAAGGGCACGCTCAAGGGCAGAGTCAAGGGCAGGGGTAAGGGCAGGGGTAAGGGCAGCGCTGTGGCTTCGTGGCTGTCGCGCCGTTCCCGTGTGCCCACGTGCTCGCCCCTCCGGTTGCTGAGATCCGCTACGCCGCCACCGCCGCCACGTCCATCATCATCAGCATCATCATCACCATCATCATCATCAGCAGCAGCTGCCTCCACGGCCCTTTTCTTGTTCTCAAGGTGATCCTCCTCCTCCTCATCCTCCTGCTCTCTCACCACCTCGCCATCGCGAGCATCGTCCACCTCGTCGAGGCCATCGACGTCACGGGCGCAGTCGCCGTCAGCAGCGGCGTCGTCCTCGTCGACGACGTCGACCTCAGCGCTGCCGCTGGGAGAAGTCGCGAGCGGCCGGCGGCGCCTCGCCACCTCCACGCTCTGCAGGTCCACCTCCTCCTCAGAGTCCGTTCTCGCGTCGCCCCGGTTGTGAAACGAATCGCCGCCACCGCCGCCACCACCACCGCCACCACCGCCACCGCCAAGACCTCCACCCGGCGGGCCCCAGCACCCAACCTCGCCCGCAACCGACCCACCCGCACCACCGCCACCACCGCCACCACCGCCTCTGCTCTCCTTCTTGAGCCTCCGGCGCGCGTTCGCGAACCACGTGGACACCTGCGTGAGCGTCATCTTGGTGACGAGCGCCAGCATGATCTTCTCGCCCTTGGTGGGGTACGGGTTCTTGCGGTGCTCGCTGAGCCACGCCTTGAGCGTGCTGGTGCTCTCGCGCGTGGCCGCCTTGCTGCCGAGTCGCCCGCCAGAGTCGCTCCCCACCACGGCGGCGCCGTGGGGGCCGCCGGTGGGGCCCTGAGGCCCGTAGGGAGAGTAGTAGTGCGGTGGTAAGTGGTGCAGGGCCGGGTGCGGCGCGAACACCGGGTGCGACATCGCCGGGCACTCCTTGAGCTGCTCGTACTGGGCGCCCTGCAACACGCGACGGGGAGGAGGAGGAAGAGGAGGAGGAGGGGGAGGAGGAGGATGAGGAGGAGGAGGGGGAGGAGGAGGCGTCATTGGTGGTGCGTGGGGGTGGGGGGGGAGATCCACGGCGATCGGTACGCGGGGAGGAATTTAAGAGCGGAATTCTACATATGTAGTAGTAGCTACTACTACTACACGTGTAGTAGCTACTACTACACGTGTAGTAGTAGCTACTACATATGTAGGGCCCCAGCACCCAACCTCCTACTACTGCACGTGTAGTAGTAGTCGCTACTACACGTGTAGTAGTAGCTACTACTACATATGTAGTAGTAGCTCATACATAATAATATCTACACGTGTAGTAGTAGCTATTATTAGTAGTAGCTACACGTGTAGTAAACATCGTCCCCAGTGACGATGTTTACACACCGCACCGGGTACTCATTCGAGGCTGAGTCGAGCTAGGGGAGTCCCCAGGACCGGTGCAAGATAATCGTCACTGGGTGCTGGCCGTGAGCGGGAATCGAACCCGGGTCGCCGGGTTCATAGCGCAGCGTAGCGCTAACCGCTGCACCACCGCTCCCCACGTACACACACGCACACTCTCTCACACACTCACACTCACTCGGAGTTTAACAAATAGACAAGCGGGCAACAACGCACTGCGTTACGCACGTGCGAGGATGGAGTATTCATCTCACGGCATATTCTAACGGGGGGGGGAGGAGCGGTGGCGCAGTGGTTAGCGCGCCCCACCCGCGCCATCGATCCAGGCGGACTGTGAGTTGGGACTGTTCGGGCCGCGGCTCACGCCGGCGGCGAGTGGGGACGACGTGCCGCGTTCGTCGCCCTTCGCCAGCAAAGGTGAAGTATGGTCAAAAGCAACACGTGGTGGGGAAGCCTTTACGAAGCAGCGTATTGACAAAGGGCTCTAAGTAATCGCGTGTCGTTCACATCTCGTTGTGTGTGCCAAACATTCATGTGTATGGCAGCACATCCGTCTGTCCACCCATTAAATATAAGGTTTTTTTTTGTATACATCCCGTCAGCCCCGCGCGGCCTTCTGAAGGTTTTATATATACGTTATTTTTTTCTTACAGATTTAATACAACAAAACAGTACTCGTTGTGTACAGCCCTGAGTCAGCGGTGGAAATTCCACATTCCCATGGCCGAGGAGAGTCGATCTATCTATCTATGGAGAACAAGAAAAATAAGTGCTTAACTCGTTAAGTACAGCCCTGAGTCAGCGGTGGAAATTCCACATTCCCATGGCCGGGGAGAGTCGATCTATCTATCTATAGGACAACAAGAAAAATAAGTGCTTAACTCGTTAAGTACAGCCCTGAGTCAGCGGTGGAAATTCCACATTTCTATGGCCGGGGAGAGTCGATCTATCTATAGGGCAATCGCTATTGAATTCTCCCACCCCACCCACCCACCTCGACAAAGTTATACTTTTTTATCGACCATGAACGGATGATGATGATGGGCTGAGTCAACAGAATCGTTCTGTACAGACACGGTCATCATGAGCCTTTGCGACATCAGCAGTCTGTCTGTCCGTACATGAGAAACGTTCTGACCATGAAAGCACCCTGCTCCCATATATTTACATGATCCCGCCTCGCGACTGCACTTTATAATCACGCACCCACACATCGGCACGTATCTCCACGTCGTATGTGTCTGTTTACGTGCATCATCGTCAGCGGCCACGCTCAATCCACCGCTGGACGAACGATTATCCCAAGCCGCCGCGTGCATGTGCACCGTGCGTGCTCACGTTCGCCTTCACTTATCCAAGTGCCGCTTATACGCCGCATGGCAGTGAGCCGTAACTCTTTGTAGTAGCTACACGTGTAGTAGTAGTAGTAGCCATTGCGTGCAATCGTCCTATATGCCTATCGAGGAATCTGTGCACTTAGGGGATAGAGAAATCCCCCACATCGTAACGCGTACTCCTTACTGTTGCCGTAACCAAGGAAACGTATGCAATGCGTAACGCTTTGGGCAATGACCCTAGCTCATGGCGCATCGATGTCTATGTAACGGGTCACGTGTCACGCAGTCTATACGCATCTGCCTAACCGTCTGCTGCTTCATCCTGTGTAGGAACCTCCTGGCTACACCACCACCACCAGCCCACAGGGGATTATTGTGTCCGTCCGTCCGTCGTGCAGGCAAATATGGGAGGGGTGGGGCTGGGTGGGGAGGGTGGGGAGGGGCTGGGTGGGGAGGGTGGGGAGGGGCTGGGTGGGGAGGAGGGGCTGGTCACCCCGTGGTGCCCTTATAAAACTCAACGTTTCACCTACTCACGCCGGCTTGTGCCCGCCCTCACAGTCGGGCATATTGTGCGGAACACACCACGTGGTGGTGCCGCCGTGTGACCCTGCCCATTGACCGAGCAACCCGACGTTCCTACCAGCTCCCTCCGCAGGAGAATGTGTTACATCTTGCAAAACGAATGAGGCCGTGGCCATCGAACAAAGGCGGCGGTGGCGGCGGCGGTCACCGCATCATCGCGCGCATTCACGGACGCGCTTCTGCGGCCGTCTGGAACGCTCCTCCCTCCGACATTAGGAAGCCGCTGGGAGCCGCGCACTTTTAAATCATCACCTCGGTTGAACATACTTTTGATTTACAACTGCTTTGTTGTTATTCTTAGCTCTTTCGGTAAAGTCACGTTGAAGGGAAACAATAAAATAATTTAAAAAATATATATAAAACAATAAAAATTCTCACGACGTTTCGACCGTAACACAAAGGGGGTCGTCATCGGGTGTGATTCGTTTGCTGTCTTTCACTGCCGCCGCACCTCCGTTGAGCGCGGTTTGTCTACGTACGGTGCGAGAGAAGTTCCACGTACACGTACACACACACACAATCGATTGTCGAGTCAGCTCGCCGTGTAAGCAACATGTTGCGTCGTTCGCCTTCCTCCACCCCACCCCACGCAAAAAAACCAAACAAACAACTAATACAATAGTCACGTGGCGAACAATATATGGCAC
The DNA here is from genome assembly GCF_048934315.1 of Petromyzon marinus. Classification (NCBI taxonomy): domain Eukaryota; kingdom Metazoa; phylum Chordata; class Hyperoartia; order Petromyzontiformes; family Petromyzontidae; genus Petromyzon; species Petromyzon marinus. Next base: position 11,413,180 of record NC_133720.1, read on the forward strand.
GTGATTATTGTTGTTGCCGTAATAAATGGGCTCCAGCGTGTGTTCGTCACGTTGGCGACTCAATCAATTCGCTTGCGTCCGGGTGGAGAAGGGCGATCCGACCCAAACTTCCGATGAAGAATCCGTGATGAATTGGTCGCGAAGGATCGACGCTGCACGTGCCGCCGTGCGGTGAGTCTCCTTCGTCACGTGGTCGTCTCGGTTGTTGTCACCCTCCCCAGCTCCCACGTACGGCGCGAAAGAAATTCAACGCCCGCCTCCGGCCACGCCCGCGGGAAGCGAACTCGTCACGCGAACCCCAAGCCGCCGGCCTCGCGAGCGGGAATCGAACTCGGGTGGGTCGGGGTTCGCGGTGGCAGTGCAGGCGATCGCCACACCCCACCAACACGTGAGTCGAGGCCACCCGTTGGCTTTGGCCGCAACGCACATTGCTGCTTGAAACGACGATTGTTGTTGTTGTTATTGTTGTTGTTGTTACGATGACGACGGCGATGGCGATGACGAAGGCGACAACTTTAAGTCGCGGTCGGGTTTTCCGATCGACACAGCGCACGAGGCCCGCGCACGTGGCGCTTTGAAGCAGGGCTGTTGCCCGAAACGTCGCCTGTTGCGAAAGTACGATCGACGAGCGCACGAAGCGCACGCGCTTTTTAATAAAAGGGCCGTTGCCCGAAACGTCGCCTGTTTTTTTATTTTTTTTAATATGTCGATGTTTTAAGGTATTATTGTTGACGAATATGTCACGTGTGCTTTTCGTTGTTGTTGTTTCACGTATATACATGTAGTAGCTACACGTGTAGTAGTAGTTACTACTACATATGTAGTAGTTGCATATGTAGTAGTTACACACTACTACATATGTAGTAGTTACATATGTAGTAGTAGCTACTACTACACGTGTAGCTACACGTGTAGTAGTAGCTACTACTACATATGTAGTAGCTACATATGTAGTAGTGTGTAGTAGTTACACACTACTACATATGTAGTAGTTACACACTACTACATATGTAGTAGTTACATATGTAGTAGTTACACACTACTACTGTAGTAGTAGCTACTACATGTGTAGTAGCTACTACTACATGTGTAGTAGTAGCTACTACTACTACATGTGTAGTAGTAGCTACTACTACTACATGTGTAGTAGTAGCTACGGGTCCCGCACTTTCAAGGGCCCCGCGCTAAACGCTTTCAAGCGATCAATTCCGGTTCAGTGATTCTGCACTTGCTCTATCACTACAGTACTATAACGACTTCAACCTTGACGTACGACTGGGTGTTTAAGGTGAGCGATTTGTCTTATTATCTGACTTCATAGCAAATGAAAAAAATACAATTACCTTACTGTGCAAGTTACAAAACCGTGTGTTTTAATGTTTAAGTGTGTTCACGTTTTGTTGTATTCAGGGCCCCTTTATAACATCATGCGCTACAGGCCCAGCACTGGCTTCATCAGGCACTGCCACCACCACCCACCACACACACACACCAACATCGCTGTCACAACACGGCAACAGCAACAGCAAGTAGTAGCGGGTTTCAATAGCGCGCTTTGCATCGGCTTCAGCGTCTCACTCACTCCACGCGCGGCGCGTTACTCGGTCCACCGGCGACGCTGGGAGACACCCCGGGGCCTCCCAGCGGCGGAGGCCCTGATCGCAAAACGTCGTGGGCATCCTGATGACGTGGGTCTCGTTACGAACACAGGCGGAGCCGGTTTTATCCTCGTGCCGTTTCCTAAGCCCCTTTGCTCGTACGATCCGCTAATATCGCGCCTACACCTGCACGCTGGTACACCGCGAGCCGCTCGCTGATGAAAGGCGCCGAGTGTCCAAAGCCCGGTGGGGAGAGTCTGTTGAAACCCTTGCAGCTGCCGACGAGACGCTGGCGGGATGTGTCGACGTTGTTTCCGCTGCGACGTCTAGTTTAGATTTGAAGCTTTCGTGACTGCTAGGATCCATACTCTTTGGTTCTATTGGGTAAAGTCACGTAGGTGAAAATAAAATAACAAAAAAATCATTTTCATGACTTTACCCAATAGAACCAAAGAGTACGTCTAGTTTAATCGCGCGCGGAGGTGAAAGGGGGGAGTCTCGATTTGAAGCTGTCGTGACAGGGGGGGGAATCTAAACTAAATTTGATGCTTTCGGTGAAGTCTTCACGTAGGTTATTGGGGAATAATAAAATAGAACAAAAAATAATGATGATGATGATGATGATACAATCACGACGTTTCGATCGCAGTTGGACACAAGCGGTCGACCTCAGGCGGACCAAAAAAAATAATAATCCAGCTGTCGAAAACGTCGTGATTTATTTTATTTTATTGTTTAATTTTATTATTTTTCTACCTACGTGGAGTGGCCAATGTGCACGTGATGCGTACAGAACGCGCGTGCTTTCAAAAAAATATCCTCTCCCCCCTCTCTCCCCTCTCTCCCCACGCACGTTAGGCGGGTTGTTTTGAACATAATTCTAGATTTAAAGCTTTCGTGACTGCTAGGATCCATACTCTTTGGTTCTATTGGGTAAAGTCACGTAGGTGAAAATAAAATAACAAAAAATCACGACGTTTCGGCCACAACACAGATGAAGGCCGCATCTGGATGAAGGCCGCTTGTGTTGTGGCCGAAACGTCGTGATTTTTTGTTATTTTATTTTCACCTACGTGACTTTACCCAATAGAACCAAAGAGTTGTTGTGAACACACTTCGCCAGGCTGAGTCAACCGCACAGACGCGTCTGAGATTCATTCGCTCGCCCGCCGATGTTCGGCCCGTGAATGGAAACGCGTGGAATGAAACAAACAACAACAAAATCTAAGAGAATTAGAAACTAAACGTTTCACCGAAGCATGAAGATTCGTGTTGCTGGACGCGACAGTGACGTTCGCGATTGTCATTCGCGACTCCGATCGTTTACACGTGTGTGGGATCGATGGGGTGTGCCGATTTTCTGTTATCTCGCTGTGGGTTTGGTATAGAACCAAAGAGTATGGATCCTTGCAGTCACGAATGCTTCAAATCTAGAATTTGTTGTTGCTGTTGTTGTTGTTGCTGTTTGTTTGCGCTGCCTTAATGTGCTCGTATAATTATTCCATTGATTGCTTGATATTCTTGGCTCTTTCGCTAAGGTCACGTAGAAGGGAAACAACAAAATAATACGTGACTTTACCCAAAGAACCAATAATATGAATCCCTGCAGTCACGAAAGCTTTTAAATCTAAATGTAATTCGTTGATGTCGAGTGACTTGCTCACCGAACGTCTCGATTTCGCATTCCTATATCGTGCGCTCGTATTTTTTGTTCGCTGTTGTAAGTTGCTGATAACCCGCCCGTGCCTGGGAGGAGAGGAGGGGGGGTCGGGGGGCATCTGAGGAATGAACAAAAACGTTCACAGCTCATTGGATTCCTCCCTGCAGCAACAATCAGAGATTCTGATTCATCTACACAAAAATGAAATTCTACCGTAAATGTCTACACCATGCACCGCCACACCACCGCCTCGGTCGGCTCGGCCTTCACATCACCACCTGGTGCATTGCGTGAAACATCCGCTCGGGAGGAAGACAAAGGCGGAAGGGGTGTCCGTGTCGGTGCCTTGCCGCCAGGCAGAGGGTTTGTGTTGACCTTCATAGGCGCTTGCTAACAGCACTTGGAGGTTCAGTGGTTCTTAACATTTACCGCAGCCTGGCATTGGCTATCAATTGTAGAATGTTAATAAATACAACGTCGGGTTTTCAATTGTAGAATGTTAATAAATACCACGTGGGGTTATCAATTGTAGAATGTTAATAAATACCACGTTGGGTTATCAATTGTAGAGTGTTAATAAATACAACGTGGGTTATCAATTGTAGAATGTTAATAAATACAATGTGGGGTTATCAATTGTAGAATATTAATAAATACAATGTGGGGTTATCAATTGTAGAATGCTAATAAAACAAAGTAGGGTTATCAATTGTAGAATATTAATAAATACCACGTGGGGTTATCAAATGTAGAATGTTAATAAATACAAAGTGGAGTTATCAATTGTAGAATGTTAATAAATTCCACGTGAGGTTATCAATTGTAGAATGTTAATAAATACCACGTGGGGTTATCAAATGTAGAATGTTAATAAATACAAAGTGGGGTTATCAATTGTAGAATGTTAATAAATACAACGTGGGGTTATCAATTGTAGAATATTAATAAATACCACGTGGGGTTATCAAATGTAGAATGTTAATAAATACAAAGTGGGGTTATCAATTGTAGAATGTTAATAAATACCACGTGTGGTTATCAATTGTAGGATATTAATAAATACCACGTGGGGTTATCAATTGTAGAATGTTAATAAATACTACGTGTGGTTATCAATTGTAGGATATTAATAAATACCACGTGGGGTTATCAATTGTAGAATGTTAATAAATACAACGTCAGGTTCTCAATTGTAGAATGTTAATAAATACAATGTGGGGTTATCAATTGTAGAATGTTAATAAATACCACGTGTGGTTATCAATTGTAGGATATTAATAAATATAACGTGGGTTATCAATTGTAGAATGTTCGTAAATACCACGTGGGGTTATCAATTGCAGAATATTAATAAATACCACGTGGGGTTATCAATTGTAGGATATTAATAAATACAACGTGGGGTTATCAATTGTAGGATATTAATAAATACAACGTGGGGTTATCAATTGTAGAATGTTAATAAATACCACGTGGGGTTATCAATTGCAGAATATTAATAAATACCACGTGGGGTTATCAATTGTAGGATATTAATAAATACAACGTGGGTTATCAATTATAGAATGTTCGTAAATACCACGTGGGGTTATCAATTGCAGAATATTAATAAATACCACGTGGGGTTATCAATGGTAGAATGTTAATAAATACAACGTCGGGTTCTCAATTGTAGGATATTAATAAATACAACGTGGGTTCTCAATTGTAGGATATTAATAAATACCACGTGGGGTTATCAATTGCAGAATATTAATAAATACCACGTGGGGTTATCAATTGTAGGATATTAATAAATACAACGTGGGTTCTCAATTGTAGAATGTTAATAAATACCACGTGGGGTTATCAATTGTAGAATATTAATAAATACCACGTGGGGTTATCAATTGTAGAATATTAATAAATACAAAGTGGGGTTATCAATTGTAGAATATTAATAAATACAACGTGGGTTATCAATTGTAGGTTCCAAAAAAAATACTACAAAACGTATTTTAAAAATATATATTGTATTTAAATCTATCGACAAGACCTAAAGACTACAAATCTGGCCACGTCTCGCGAGATGCACCCCAGGCGAAGGAGGAGAAGGAGGAGGTCAACTTTGTTGAGGCGACACACGCGGTTTGGTGTTGCAGGGGGAGGGAGGGACATCTTTGTCGTCGTGTTGTTACTGTGAGCCACGTGGCCCTGCGGGCAGAGGGAGCGGCCCAGCGATCGTGGGAGTTTGCGAGGTCACGTCCTGGCCCGGGAGAGAGGTTCACCCGAGCCCATCATCCCATCCGGCGGTCGATAAAACGGGTACCACTTTTGTGGCGAAGTCTGCAGTGGCATGTGTAAACAAACACATTTTTCAACGCACTCAAAAGTATCATGTTTATTATTTTTGACCTCAGAGTTAATCAAATTTGATGTGCTTAATAAGAGTGGGTGGTTTCCTTTCGATACATTTAATTTTATTGATGCGAGCCACCCACTTTTATTGAGCACATTCACTTTAATTCATTCTGGGGTCAAAATAATTAATTTTCTACTTTTGAGTGCAAATGAAAGTGTGCATTGAAAAAAAAACTCTTTTGTTACCTGATTTATTTGAATGTTAATCTTGTAAACGTAATTTGTATATCCACAATACAACTTTTTTTTTGGGGGGGGGGGGGTCAGATCGCGTAAATAAATAAATGTGTCGCTAAAACCCTCCACCACCCGACACAGCCAACTAATAAGGTCTGTCACGTAAAACAGAACGTGGCCAATTCGTCACTAGCACAGCATCATCACCGTCGTGTTTGGAGATTAAAGCCGCAACATAATGTGAAATTTTAAGGTCTCAATCCAGACAATAACAATAGTTCATTATTGTCCGGATAATTGTAATATATTTGAAATCGTGCAATTAAAAATGTAAGTTAAAAAAAACACACACAGACCGGCGATACGTGGACCGGTTCTCTAAATGAAATCTGGAATCACGGTGAGACGCGAGACCCCGTCAAAGTCTCTCTGTGTGCAACATTTCAGCTCGTTAAAGACTTCGTAGATCCGAAGATATCAGAGCGCCAACGATTTGAAAGACTATAAACGGACAGCAGGGCGAGTTAAATAAAAGAGTGTCACGATAAAAAGAGGCGACGTTTCGGGCAATGGTCCTCTTTCAGAGCACAAAAATGAGCGCTTGTCACGTGGGTATATATATATTGTACTTGCTCCCGCCATGATAACGTGGACATTCCACCAGTGAGCAGACGGTCATCAATGCGGCATTGCTGATTGTGAGCAGGGAATCACGTGGCTTGACTGTGCTGACCTCACCGACGGTCCATGACGCAAACACGTGTCGCGTACACAATCCTACACACATGACATGTGTGTGGCACACACATGACATGTGTGTGCCACACACACATGTCATGTGTGTGTGTGTGTGTGGCACACACACACACATATGATATGTGTGTGTGGCACACACACACATGTCATGTGTGGCACACACATGACATGTGTGTGTGCCACACACACATGTCATGTGTGTGTGGCACACACATGACATGTGTGTGCCACACACACATGTCATGTGTGTGTGTGTGTGTGGCACACACACACACACACATGTCATGTGTGTGTGGCACACACATGACATGTGTGTGCCACACACACATGTCATGTGTGTGTGTGTGTGTGGCACACACACACACATATGATATGTGTGTGTGGCACACACACACATATCATGTGTGGCACACGCACGTTAGTCACGTGCATATATAGTTCTAAACAAACAATGACTAAGAAATTCTTGGTTCTTTAGTTTTACCCAGGCCCGCTCACCATCATGAAGGTCCTTAATGATCGTGAGCAGAGGGTCAGGGACTCCAAAAGCACGAAGAACAACCCAGAGCCCAGGCCTACTGATGGTATCATAGGCCTTGACCAGGTCAATAAAGCAGAGATGTAGGTCTTGTTGGAATTCCCTACACCTCTGCTGTAGCAGACGGACAGAAAATATGGCATCTGTGCAGGACCGCCCTTTCCTGAAACCGCATTGGGGCTCCGCAAGCCTCTCCTCAGCGTGCCTGGCAAGGCGATGCTGAATAATCCTTGCCAGGACCTTTCCCGGCACACTGAGGAGTGAAATGCCCCTGTAGTTGTTACAGTCTGTGCGGTCCCCCTTCTTAAAAAGGGGGACCACCAGGGCATCCTTCCAATCCTGCGGAACACGTCCAGTGATCCAGACTGTCGTTATGATGTCATATAGGGTAGTCTGTGCACAAACGCCGCCCTCCCTCAGCATTTCGTTTGGGAGATCATCTCTGCCCGCTGCCTTTCCTGGTCTCAGACTCCGGATCGCCTTCAGTACTTCCTCAACAGATGGCACCTCAGCCAGCCACTCACAGGGGGTGACTTCTTCCAATATTTGAGGCACCGCAGCCTCAGCAGGGTCATCCTCACTTTGTGCCACGATGTTTTCCTGGCTGAGGGATTTTCCCTCTCCCAGGACCTCACAGAAATGCTCAGCAAATCTGCAAACCTGTTCCTGGGGGTCGGAGATTGGATCACCGTTTTTTCCCCTAATGATGGTAATAGGTGTGGCGCTGCAGGTTACTTTTTTGCTGGAGTTAAATAGGGATTTGTGATCACGGGCCACTGAGGCAGACTCCATCTCCTCAGCAACCCGCGACCACCACCCATCCTTGCAGTGCCTCACAGCTCTCCGAATCTCCGAGCGAAGGCTGCGGTAAGCCTCCTCATTCTCTGACGTGGGATTCTGTAGCCGATGACAGTGGGCCTGTCGCTTTTTCTCAACCATCCTGAACACCTCCTCTGTCAGCCAGGGTCTCTGGGGAGGTCTGGGCCACGTACCCAAAGCAGCCATTGCAGCTGCATGAGTCACAGTCCTAAACCTCGCCCATTTACCCTCGACATCAGGAGGAGTCGGGGACGATGCCAATCCCAGCCGCAAGCGATGATGAAATTCTCGCTTGCAACTTTCATCAGATAACTGAGACCAGGCCACTTTAGGTTGGAATGGGGTCCTGGGTGTACACCCACCACCGGAGTGGAAGAATGGCAGGCGCAATCTTACAGATGACTAGTCGATGGTCAGAGGGCAGATCAGCTCCACGGTAGGTCCTGGTGTCAAGGACATGGGCTCGCATCCGCTGGTCCGTCACTATGTAGTCCAGCAGATGTTCTTGCTTGGACCCAGCATGCATCCATGATGTTGTGTGGGTGCGCCGATGCCGGAACAGCGTGTTGGTAATTACAAGCCCATGGGCTGCAAAAAATCTAGCAGCCTCCTACCGTTGTTATTGAGCTGATCTGGCTCATGCCCTCCAATCACTCCAGACCAGGTGCCAGTATCATGACCAACTCGGGCATTGAAGTCACCCAACATGATGACTCTATCCCGAGGGGCCACTTTAGCCAGCACCTGTGACAGGAGGTCATAGAAGGCATCTGACTCATCGGCTTTGCCTGCATCCCTCCACGGATGTTCATCTTCGGTGGGGGCATAAGTAACCACGACCACCATTCCTCGCCTCCGGTTGATGGGAAGGCGAGCCAAAAGTAGCCTGGGACTTACAGCTTCCCACACCTCACCGCCACGCTCCCACGCCCCCTTCATTCTTTTGTTCAAAAGAAGAGCTACACCCTGTTGTTTGGCAGTCTGCTGCCCCGAGTAGAGGACTGTCCACCCCTCATGGTGGCAGGAGCCAGAGCCGGTCCACCGGACCTCCTGAATGCCACAGAGATCCAGGCGGTACCGGTCCAGCTCCCGACAGAGGAGTGGCAGCCTCTCCTCCGCAGTGAGCGTTCGAACATTCCACGTGGCCACCAGTAGTGGCTTTTCGTTATTTCTGGAGGAGCCCCGTGGGTCGAGATTCAATCTCCTGGCTCCGCCAATTGGGGTTTGGCCAGGAGACGTCATAGACGCCTGGCCCCCCAGGGCCTCCGGCACAAGCTTATTAGTTACATATTTCAGTTTAACTCGTGGTTTAGTGGTAATTAACTGAAGGTGGAGGGGTTACCAGCCCCTCGCACCCGTCCAGAGCCCCCATTTAGCCCTGTGGTGGACACAGACGCCATGAGGGGAGGAGCCAATCAAAATTGGACCTCCCCCCACAGCACTGTCCACGACAGAGTTGCCCGTCCCACCCAGTCACTCACTCACCCAGTCGCCCACTCGCCCAGTCACTCACTCATCCAGTCACTCAGTCACCCAGTCACTCACTCACCCAGTCACTCACTCGCCCAGTCTCTCACTCACACAGTCACTCACTCACCCAGTCACTCACTCACTCACTCACCCAGTCGCTCACTCACCTAGTTACTCACCCAGTCACTCACTCACCCAGCTTCTCACTCACCCAGTCACTCACTCACCCAGTCACTCACTCATCTAATCGCCCACTCGCCCAGTCGCCCACTCGCCCGGTCACTCTCTCACCCAGTCACTCACTCACCCAGTCACTCACTCCCACAGTCACTCACTCACCCAGTCACTCACTCGCCCAGTCTCTCACTCGCCCAGTCACTCACTTACACAGTCTCTCACTCACCCAGTCACTCACTCACTCACCCAGTCACTCATTCACTCACTCAGTCACTCACTCACCCAGTCACTCATTCACCGACTCGCCCACTCGCCCAGCCACTCGCTCCGGTCACTCTCTCACCGAACGGCGAGCGAGTGACAGGCAGGCGGTCAGTCCCCTCGTCCGTCGCTACCGCTCCACGTGCATCATCGTCAGTGCGGGCGACTCGATGCCCCCTTCTCCCTCCCGGCTCCAGCCCCTCCCCGTCCCCCTTTGTCTTCCCTTTACTTCTCAGACCTCCAGCTCTCTGTCGCCCCCACCCCCCCCCCCCCCCCCCAGCTGCGCCCAGACCTCAATGCGAACCTCTGCCCCATCAATCCCTCTTTGTGTTACTGCCATCCCAGCTACACCGCTTACAATAACACAGCTCTTCATTCAAAATCATCACGCCGCCTGCAGCTATAATAAACATCGCTGTAAAGGGACTTTTGGTGAAGGCGCTGTTGAAACATCAATAAGGTAAGAGGACCCGGTCTCCCGGTGAGGACATTTTCACCCCCAGCACACCACGTCCAGTATACCCCCTCGCTACGTCCATACCCCAGCACACCAGTGTGTACGTGTGTGTTAATGTGTGTGTATGTGTGTGTTCGGCCGGATCGAGGGGACTAAACGGGCGCGGCACGGGCTAGAGAAGAGATGGAGTGATGTGGTACAGGAGGACGTGGAGCTGAGTGGACTTGCCGATGACTGGTACCAGCGGTGTCAAGATCGGCCTCTGTGGAGGAGGCTCGTGAAGGACGCTACTGGGCAGTTGGAGGCAGTCGCCCTCCAACAACAACGAAGGGCGGAGGAGCGACGCTCACGACAACGAGTGGAGCGCCGGGTGGCTAAAGCACAGCAGGTTGGCACAGTAGGGGGCACAGGTGGTGCATCAGCCAGTCATCTCAGTCATCTCAGTAAGTCGACCCGAGGCACTTGGGTCTGCCCCGTGACCTCCTGCCAGCGGGCGTTCGACACTTCACGTGGCCTCAGGGTGCACATAGCCTGGCACAAGCGTCGTGGTGACGTCACCGCCACTTAGTGGCGAATGCCGGTTGTTGTTGTTGTGTGAGTGAGAGACTGGGTGAGTGAGTGACTGGGTGAGTGAGTGACAGGGCGAGTGGGCGACTGGGTGAGTGAGTGACTGGGTGAGTGAGTGACTGAGTGAGTGAGTGACTGGGTGAGTGAGTGGCTGTGGGAGTGAGAGACTGGGCGAGTGAGTGACTGTGTGAGTGAGAGACTGGGCGAGTGAGTGACTGGGAGAGTGGGTAACTGGGTCAGTGGGTGACTGGGTCAGTGACTATGTGAGTGAGTTACTGGGTGAGTGAGTGACTGTGTGAGTGAGTGACTGGGTGAGTGAGAGACTGGGTGAGCGAGTGACTGGGTGAGTGAGTGACTGTGTGAGTGAGTGACTGGGCGAGTGAGTGACTGGGTGAGTGAGTGAGTGACTGAGTGAGTGACTGGGTGAGTGATTGACTGCGTGAGTGAGTGACTGAGTGAGTGAGAGACTGGGTGAGTGAGTGACTGGGTGAGTGAGTGACTGGGCGAGTGAGCGACTGGGTGAGCGAGTGACTGCGTGAGTGAGTGAGAGACTGGGCGAGAGAGTGACTGGGTGAGTGAGTGACTGGGTGAGTGAGTGACTGGGCGAGTGGGCGACTGGGCGAGTGAGTGACTGGGCGAGTGAGTGACTGGGCGAGTGAGTGACTGGGTGAGTGAGTGAGTGACTGGGTGAGTGAGAGACTGGGTGAGTGACTGGGTGAGTGAGCGACTGGGTGAGTGAGTGACTGGGTGAGTGAGTGAGTGAATGGGTGAGTGAGTGATTGTGGGAGTGAGAGACTGGGCGAGTGAGTGACTGCGTGAGTGAGTGACTGGGTGAATGACTGTGTGAGTGAGAGACTGGGTGAGTGAGATACTAGGGGGGTGAATGACTGGGTGAGTGAGTGGTTGAGTGAGTGGCTGACTGGGTGAATGAGTGACAAGGTGAGTAGGTAACTGGGTGAGTGAGTGACTGGGTGAGTGAGAGACTGGGTGAGTGAGTGACTGGGTGAGTGAGTGACTGGGCGAGTGAGTGACTGGACGAGTGAGTGACTGAGTGAGTGACTGGGTGAGTGAGTGGCTGTGGGAGTGAGAGACTGGGCGAGTGAGTGACTGTGTGAGTGAGAGAATGGGCGAGTGAGTGACTGGGAGAGTGGGTAACTGGGTCAGTGGGTGACTGGGTCAGTGACTATGTGAGTGAGTTACTGGGTGAGTGAGTGACTGTGTGAGTGAGTGACTGGGTGAGTGAGGGACTGGGTGAGCGAGTGACTGGGTGAGTGAGTGACTGTGTGAGTGAGTGACTGGGCGAGTGAGTGACTGGGTGAGTGAGTGAGTGACTGAGTGAGTGACTGGGTGAGTGATTGACTGCGTGAGTGAGTGACTGAGTGAGTGAGAGACTGGGTGAGTGAGTGACTGGGTGAGTGAGTGACTGGGCGAGTGAGCGACTGGGTGAGCGAGTGACTGCGTGAGTGAGTGAGAGACTGGGCGAGTGAGTGACTGGGTGAGTGAGTGACTGGGTGAGTGAGTGACTGGGCGAGTGGGCGACTGGGCGAGTGAGTGACTGGGCGAGTGAGTGACTGGGCGAGTGAGTGACTGGGTGAGTGACTGGGTGAGTGAGAGACTGGGTGAGTGACTGGGTGAGTGAGCGACTGGGTGAGTGAGTGACTGGGTGAGTGAGTGAGTGAGTGAATGGGTGAGTGAGTGATTGTGGGAGTGAGAGACTGGGCGAGTGAGTGACTGCGTGAGTGAGTGACTGGGTGAATGACTGTGTGAGTGAGAGACTGGGTGAGTGAGATACTAGGGGGGTGAGTGACTGGGTGAGTGAGTGGTTGAGTGAGTGGCTGACTGGGTGAATGAGTGACAAGGTGAGTAGGTAACTGGGTGAGTGAGTGACTGGGTGAGTGAGAGACTGGGTGAGTGAGTGACTGGGTGAGTGAGTGACTGGGCGAGTGAGTGACTGGACGAGTGAGTGACTGGGCGAGTGGGCAACTGGGTGAGTGAGTGACTGGGTCAGTGACTATGTGAGTGAGTGACTGGGTGAGTGAGTGACTGTGTGAGTGAGTGACTGGGTGAGTGAGAGTGGGTGAGTGAGTGACTGAGTGAGTGAAAGACTGGGTGAGTGAGTGACTGGGTGATTGAGTTACTGAATGAGTGAGTGACTGAGTGAGTGAGAGACTGGGTGAGTGAGTGAGTGGGTGAGTGAGTGAGAGACTGGGTGAGTGAGTGACTGGGTGAGTGAGTGATTTGGTGAGTGAGTGACTGGGTGAGCGATTGGGTGAGTGAGAGACTGGGTGAGTGAGAGACTGGGTGAGTTAGTAACTGGCAGAGTGACTGGGTGAGTGAGAGACTGGGTGAGTGACTGGGTGAGTGACAGACTGGGTGAGTGAGGGACTGGGTGAGTGGGTGACTGGGTGAGTGAGTGACTGGGTGAGTGAGAGACTGGGTGAGTGAGATACTTGGTGAGTGAGTGTCTTGGTGAGTGACTGAGTGAGTGAGAGACTGGGTGAGTGACTGGGTGATTGAGTGACTGAGAGAGTGAGTGACTGGATGAGTGGCTAACTGGGTGAGTAAGAGACTGGGTGAGTGACTGGGTGAGTGAGAGACTGAGTGAGTGAGTGACTGGGTGGGTGGGTGACTGGGTGAGTGAGTGACTGGGTGAGTGAGAGACTGGGTGAGTGAGTGACTTGGTGAGTGAGTGAGTGGGCGAGTGGGCGACTGGGTGAGTGAGTGACTGGGTGAGTGAGTGACTGAGTGAGTGAGTGACTAGGCGAGTGTGTGACTGTGTGAGTGAGAGACTGGGCGAGTGAGTGACTGGGTGAGTGAGAGACTGGGCGAGTGAGTGACTGGGTGAGTGACTGGGTGAATGACTGTGTGAGTGAGAGACTGGGTGAGTGAGTGACTGGGCGACTAGCCGAGTGAGTGACTGGGTGAGTGAGTGACTGAGTGAGTGAGAGACTGGGTGAGTGATGACAGGGTGATTGAGTGACTGGGTGAGTGAGACACTGTGTGAGTGAGTGACTGGGTGAGTGAGTGACTGGGCGAGTGGGCGACTGGATGAGTGAGTGACTGGGTCAGTGAGTGACTGGGTGAGTGAGTGACTGGATGAGTGAATGACTGTGTGAGTGAGTGACTGGGTGAGTGAGTGACTGGGCGAGTGGGCGAATGGGTGAGTGACTGGGTGAGGGAGTAACTGTATGAGTGGGTGACTGGGCGAGTGAGTGACTGGGTGAGTGAGTGACTGGTTGAGTGAGTGACTGTGTGAGTGAGTGACTGGGTGAATGACTGGGTGAGTGAGTGACTGAGTGAGTGACTGGGTGAGTGATTGACTGGGTGAGTGAGTGACTGAGTGAGTGACTGTATGAGTGAATGACTGGGTGAGTGAGTGAGAGACTGGGTGAGTGACTGGGTGAGTGAGTGATTGGTTGAGCGAGTAACTGGGTGAGTAAGTGACTGAGTGAGTGAGAGACTGGGTGAGTGAGTGACTGGGTGAGTGACTGAGTGAGTGACTGGGTGAGTGAGTTACTGGGTGAATGAGTGACTCGGTGAGTGAGTGTTCGGGTGAGTGAGTGACTGAGTGAGTGACTGGGTGAGTGAGAGACTGGGTGAGTGAGATACTAGCGGGGGTGAGTGACTGGGTGAGTGAATGACTGGGTGAGTGAGAGACTGGGTGAGAGACTAGATAAGTGACTGGGTGAGTGAGTGACTGGGCGAGTGAGTCACTGGGAGAGTGGGTAACTGGGTCAGTGGGTGACTGGGTCAGTGACTATGTGAGTGAGTTACTGGGTGAGTGAGTGACTGTGTGAGTGAGTGACTGGGTGAGTGAGAGACTGGGTGAGTGAGTGACTGAGTGAGTGAAAGACTGGGTGAGTGAGTGACTGGGTGATTGAGTGACTGAATGAGTGAGTGACTGAGTGAGTGAGAGTCTGGGTGAGTGAGTGATTCGGTGAGTGAGTGAGAGACTCGGTGAGTGAGAGACTTGGTGAGTGAGTGACTTGGTTAGTGACTGAGTGAGTGAGCGACTGGGTGCGTGACTGGGTGTGCGAGTGACTGGTTGAGTGAGTGACTGGGTGAGTGAGTGACTGGGTGAGTGAAAGATTGGGTGAGTGAGTGAATGGGTGAGTGAGTGACCGGGTGAGTGAGTGACTGGTTGAGTGGTAGACTGGGTGAGTAAGTGACTGGGTGAGTGACTGTATGAGTGAATGACTGGGTGAGTGAGTGAGAGACTGGGTGAGTGACTGGGTGGGTGAGTGACTGAGTGAGTGGCTGACTGGGTGAATGTGTGACAAGGTGAGTAGGTAACTGGGTGAGTGAGTGACTGGGTGAGTGAGAGACTGGGTGAGTGAGTGACTGGGTGAGTGAGTGACTGGGCGAGTGAGTGACTGGACGAGTGAGTGACTGGGCGAGTGGGCAACTGGGTGAGTGAGTGACTGGGTCACTGACAATGTGAGTGAGTGACTGGGTGAGTGAGTGACTGGGTGAGTGAGTGACTGAGTGAGTGAAAGACTGGGTGACTGAGTGACTGGGTGATTGAGTGACTGAATGAGTGAGTGACTGAGTGAGTGAGAGACTGGGTGAGTGAGTGACTGGGTGAGTGAGTGAGAGACTGGGTGAGTGAGTGACTGGGTGAGTGAGTGATTTGGTGAGTGAGTGACTGGGTGAGTATTGGGTGAGTGAGAGACAGGGTGAGTGGGAGACTGGGTGAGTGACTGGGTGATTGAGTGACTGAGAGAGTGAGTGACTGGATGAGTGGCTAACTGGGTGAGTGAGAAACTGGGTGAGTGACTGGGTGAGTGAGAGACGGGGTGAGTGAGTGACTGGGTGAGTGGGTGACTGGGTGAGTGAGTGACTGGGTGAGTGAGAGGTTTGGGTGAGTGAGAGACTTGGTGAGTGAGTGTCTTGGTGAGTGACTGAGTGAGTGAGAGACTGGGTGAGTGACTGGGTGATTGAGTGACTGAGAGAGTTAGTGACTGGGTGAGTGGGTGACTGGGTGAGTGAGTGACTGGGTGAGTGAGAGACTGGGTGAGTGAGAGACTTGGTGAGTGAGTGACTTGGTGAGTGACTGAGTGAGTGAGAGACTGGGTGAGTGACTGGGTGTGCGAGTGACTGGGTGAGTGAGTGACTGGGTGAGTGAGTGACTGGGTGAGTGATAGATTGGGTGAGTGAGTGAATGGGTGAGTGAGTGACCGGGTGAGTGAGTGACTGGTTGAGTGGTAGACTGGGTGAGTGAGTGACTGGGTGAGTGACTGTATGAGTGAATGACTGGGTGAGTGAGTGAGAGACTGGGTGAGTGACTGTGTGGGTGAGTGACTGGGTGAGCGAGTAATTGGGTGAGTGAGTGACAGTGTGAGTGAGTGACTGGGTGAGTCACTGACTGGGTGAGTGAGTGACAGGGTGAGTGACTAAGTGAGTGAGTGACTGAGTGAGTGACTGGGTGAGTGAGTGACTGGGTGAATGAGTGACTCGGTGAGTGAGTGATTGGGTGAGTGACTGGGTGAGTGAGAGGCTGGGTGAGTGAGATACTAGGGGGGGGGGGTGAGTGACTGGGTGAGTGAGTAACTGAGTGAGTGGCTGACTGGGTGAATGTGTGACAAGGTGAGTAGGTAACTGGGTGAGTGAGTGACTGGGTGAGTGAGAGACTGGGTGAGTGAGTGACTGGGTGAGTGAGTGACTGGGTGAGTGAGTGACTGTGTGAGTGAGTGACTGGGTGAGTGAAAGACTGGGTGAGTGAGTGACTGAGTGAGTGAAAGACTGGGTGACTGGGTGATTGATTGACTGAATGAGTGAGTGACTGAGTGAGTGAGAGACTGGGTGAGTGAGTGACTGGGTGAGTGAGTGAGAGACTGGGTGAGTGAGTGACTGGGTGAGTGAGTGATTTGGTGAGTGAGTGACTGGGTGAGTATTGGGTGAGTGAGTGACTGGGTGAGTGAGAGACTGGGTGAGTGACTGGGTGATTGAGTGACTGAGAGAGTGAGTGACTGGATGAGTGGCTAACTGGGTGAGTGAGAAAATGGGTGAGTGATTGGGTGAGTGAGAGACGGGGTGAGTGAGTGACTGGGTGAGTGGGTGACTGGGTGAGTGAGTGACTGGGTGAGTGAGAGACTTGGTGAGTGAGTGACTTGATGAGTGACTGAGTGAGTGAGAGACTGGGTGAGTGACTGGTTGTGCGAGTGACTGGGTGAGTGAGTGACTGGGTGAGTGAGTGACTGGTTGAGCGAGAAATTGGGTGAGTGAGTGAATGGGTGAGTGAGTGACCGGGTGAATGAGTGACTGGTTGAGTGGTAGACTGGGTGAGTGAGTGACTGGGTGAGTGACTGTATGAGTGAATGACTGGGTGAGTGAGTGAGAGACTGGGTGAGTGACTGGGTGAGTGAGTGACTGGTTGAGCGAGTAACTGGGTGAGTGAGTGACTGAGTGAGTGAGAGACTGGGTGAGTGAGTGACTGGGTGAGTGACTGAGTGAGTGACTGGGTGAGTGAGTTACTGGGTGAATGAGTGACTCGGTGAGTGAGTGTTCGGGTGAGTGAGTGACTGAGTGAGTGACTGGGTGAGTGAGAGACTGGGTGAGTGAGATACTAGGGGGGGTGAGTGTCTGGATGAGTGACTGGATGAGTGAGTGACTGACTGGGTGAATGAGTGACTGGGTGAGTAGGTAACTGGGTGAGTGAGTGCCTGGGTGAGTGAGAGACTGGGTGAGTGAGTGACTGGGTGAGTGAGTGACTGGGTGAGTGAGAGACTGGGTGAGAGACTGGATAAGTGACTGGGTGAGTGAGTGACTGGGCGACTGAGTGACTGGGCGAGTGAGTGACTGGGCGAGTGAATCACTGGGAGAGTGGGTTACTGGGTCAGTGGGTGACTGGGTCAGTGACTATGTGAGTGAGTTACTGGGTGAGTGAGTGACTGTGTGAGTGAGTGACTGGGTGAGTGAGAGACTGGGTGAGTGAGTGACTGAGTGAGTGAAAGACTGGGTGAGTGAGTGACTGGGTGATTGAGTGACTGAATGAGTGAGTGACTGAGTGAGTGAGAGACTGGGTGAGTGCGTGATTGGGTGAGTGAGTGAGAGACTGGGTGAGTGAGAGTCTTGGTGAGTTAGTGACTTGGTTAGTGACTGAGTGAGCGAGAGACTGGGTGAGTGACTGGGTGTGCGAGTGACTGGGTGAGTGAGTGACTGGGTGAGTGAGTGACTGGGTGAGTGAGAGATTGGGTGAGTGAGTGAATGGGTGAGTGAGTGACCGGGTGAGTGAGTGACTGGTTGAGTGGTAGACTGGGTGAGTGAGTGACTGGGTGAGTGACTGTATGAGTGAATGACTGGGTGAGTGAGTGAGAGACTGGGTGAGTGACTGGGTGGGTGAGTGACTGGGTGAGTGACTGGGTGATTGAGTGACTGAGAGAGTGAGTGACTGGATGAGTGGCTAACTGGGTGAGTGAGGTAATGGGTGAGTGACTGGGTGAGTGAGAGACGGGGTGAGTGAGTGACTGGGTGAGTGGGTGACTGGGTGAGTGAGTGACTGGGTGAGTGAGAGACTGGGTGAGTGAGAGACTTGGTGAGTGAGTGACTTGATGAGTGACTGAGTGAGTGAGAGACTGGGTGAGTGACTGGTTGTGCGAGTGACTGGGTGAGTGAGTGACTGGGTGAGTGAGTGACTGGTTGAGCGAGAGATTGGGTGAGTGAGTGAATGGGTGAGTGAGTGACCGGGTGAGTGAGTGACTGGTTGAGTGGTAGACTGGGTGAGTGAGTGACTGGGTGAGTGACTGTATGAGTGAATGACTGGGTGAGTGAGTGAGAGACTGGGTGAGTGACTGGGTGAGTGAGTGACTGGTTGAGCGAGTAACTGGGTGAGTGAATGACTGAGTGAGTGAGAGACTGGGTGAGTGAGTGACTGGGTGAGTGACTGAGTGAGTGACTGGGTGAGTGAGTTACTGGGTGAATGAGTGACTCGGTGAGTGAGTGTTCGGGTGAGTGAGTGACTGAGTGAGTGACTGGGTGAGTGAGAGACTGGGTGAGTGAGATACTAGGGGGGGTGAGTGACTGGATGAGTGACTGGATGAGTGAGTGACTGACTGGGTGAATGAGTGACTGGGTGAGTAGGTAACTGGGTGAGTGAGTGCCTGGGTGAGTGAGAGACTGGGTGAGTGAGTGACTGGGTGAGTGAGTGACTGGGTGAGTGAGAGACTGGGTGAGAGACTGGATAAGTGACTGGGTGAGTGAGTGACTGGGTGACTGAGTGACTGGGCGAGTAAGTGACTGGGCGAGTGAATCACTGGGAGAGTGGGTTACTGGGTCAGTGGGTGACTGGGTCAGTGACTATGTGAGTGAGTTACTGGGTGAGTGAGTGACTGTGTGAGTGAGTGACTGGGTGAGTGAGAGACTGGGTGAGTGAGTGACTGAGTGAGTGAAAGACTGGGTGAGTGAGTGACTGGGTGATTGAGTGACTGAATGAGTGAGTGACTGAGTGAGTGAGAGACTGGGTGAGTGCGTGATTGGGTGAGTGAGTGAGAGACTGGGTGAGTGAGAGACTTGGTGAGTGAGTGACTTGGTTAGTGACTGAGTGAGTGAGAGACTGGGTGAGTGACTGGGTGTGCGAGTGACTGGGTGAGTGAGTGACTGGGTGAGTGAGTGACTGGGTGAGTGAGAGATTGGGTGAGTGAGTGAATGGGTGAGTGAGTGACCGGGTGAGTGAGTGACTGGTTGAGTGGTAGACTGGGTGAGTGAGTGACTGGGTGAGTGACTGTATGAGTGAATGACTGGGTGAGTGAGTGAGAGACTGAGTGAGTGACTGGGTGGGTGATTGACTGGGTGAGCGAGTAACTGGGTGAGTGAGTGACAGTGTGAGTGAGTGACTGGGTGAGTCACTGACTGGGTGAGTGAGTGACAGGGTGAGTGACTAAGTGAGTGAGTGACTGAGTGAGTGACTGGGAGAGTGAGTGACAGGGTGAATGAGTGACTCGGTGAGTGAGTGATTGGGTGAGTGACTGGGTGAGTGAGAGGCTGGGTGAGTGAGATACTAGGGGGGGGGGTGAGTGACTGGGTGAGTGAGTGACTGAGTGAGTGACTGGGTGAATGTGTGACAAGGTGAGTAGGCAACTGGGTGAGTGAGTGACTGGGTGAGTGAGAGACAGGGTGAGTGAGTGACTGGGTGAGTGAGTGACTGGGCGAGTGAGTGACTGGACGAGTGACTGACTGGGCGAGTGGGCAACTGGGTGAGTGAGTGACTGGGTCACTGACTATGTGAGTGAGTGACTGGGTGAGTGAGTGACTGTGTGAGTGAGTGACTGGGTGAGTGAAAGACTGGGTGAGTGAGTGACTGAGTGAGTGAAAGACTGGGTGAGTGAGTGACTGGGTGATTGAGTGACTGAATGAGTGAGTGACTGAGTGAGTGAGAGACTGGGTGAGTGAGTGACTGGGTGAGTGAGTGAGAGACTGGGTGAGTGAGTGACTGGGTGAGTGAGTGATTTGGTGAGTGAGTGACTGGGTGAGTATTGGGTGAGTGAGAGACTGGGTGAGTGAGAGACTGGGTGAGTGACTGGGTGATTGAGTGATTGAGAGAGTGAGTGACTGGATGAGTGGCTAAATGGGTGAGTGAGAAACTGGGTGAGTGACTGGGTGAGTGAGATACGGGGTGAGTGAGTAACTGGGTGAGTGGGTGACTGGGTGAGTGAGTTACTGGGTGAGTGAGAGACTGGGTGAGTGAGAGACTTGGTGAGTGAGTGACTTGATGAGTGACTGAGTGAGTGAGAGACTGGGTGAGTGACTGGGTGTGCGAGTGACTGGGTGTGCGAGTGACTGGGTGAGTGAGTGACCGGGTGAGTGAGTGACTGGTTGAGTGGTAGACTGGGTGAGTAAGTGACTGGGTGAGTGACTGTATGAGTGAATGACTGGCTGAGTGAGTTAGAGACTGGGTGAGTGACTGGGTGAGTGAGTGACTGGTTGAGCGAGTAACTGGGTGAGTGAGTGACTGAGTGAGAGACTGGGTGAGTGAGTGACTGGGTGAGTGACTGAGTGAGTGACTGGGTGAGTGAGTTACTGGGTGAATGAGTGACTCGGTTAGTGAGTGTTCGGGTGAGTGAGTGACTGAGTGAGTGACTGGGTGAGTGAGAGACTGGGTGAGTGAGATACTAGGGGGGGTGAGTGACTGGATGAGTGACTGGATGAGTGAGTGACTGACTGGGTGAATGAGTGACTGGGTGAGTAGGTAACTGGGTGAGTGAGTGCCTGGGTGAGTGAGAGACTGGGTGAGTGAGTGACTGGGTGAGTGAGTGACTGGGTGAGTGAGAGACTGGGTGAAAGACTGGATGAGTGACTGTATGAGTGAAAGACTGGGTGAGTGAGTGAGAGACTGGGTGAGTGACTGGGTGAGTGAGTGACTGGTTGAGCGAGTAACTGGGTGAGTGAGTGACTGAGTGAGAGACTGGGTGAGTGAGTGACTGGGTGAGTGACTGAGTGAGTGACTAGGTGAGTGAGTTACTGGGTGAATGAGTGACTCGGTGAGTGAGTGTTCGGGTGAGTGAGTGACTGAGTGAGTGACTGGGTGAGTGAGAGACTGGGTGAGTGAGATACTAGGGGGGGTGAGTGACTGGATGAGTGACTGGATGAGTGAGTGACTGACTGGGTGAATGAGTGACTGGGTGAGTAGGTAACTGGGTGAGTGAGTGCCTGGGTGAGTGAGAGACTGGGTGAGTGAGTGACTGGGTGAGTGAGTGACTGGGTGAGTGAGAGACTGGGTAAAAGACTGGATGAGTGACTGGGTGAGTGAGTGACTGGGCGAGTGAGTGACTGGGCGAGTGAGTGACTGGGCGAGTGAGTCACTGGGAGAGTGGGTAACTGGGTCAGTGGGTGACTGGGTCAGTGACTATGTGAGTGAGTTACTGGGTGAGTGAGTGACTGTGTGAGTGAGTGACTGGGTGAGTGAGAGACTGGGTGAGTGAGTGACTGAGTGAGTGAAAGACTGGGTGAGTGAGTGACTGGGTGATTGAGTGACTGAATGAGTGAGTGACTGAGTGAGTGAGAGACTGGGTGAGTGAGTGATTGGGTGAGTGAGTGAGAGACTGGGTGAGTGAGAGACTTGGTGAGTGAGTGACTTAGTTAGTGACTGAGTGAGTGAGAGACTGGGTGAGTGACTGGGTGTGCGAGTGACTGGGTGAGTGAGTTACTGGGTGAATGAGTGACTCGGTGAGTGAGTGTTCGGGTGAGTGAGAGACTGGGTGAGTGAGATACTAGGGGGGTGAGTGACTGGATGAGTGACTGGATGAGTGAGTGACTGACTGGGTGAATGGGTGACTGGGTGAGTAGGTAACTGGGTGAGTGAGTACCTGGTTGAGTGAGTGACTGAGTGAGTGACTGGGTGAGTGAGTGAATTGGTGAGTGAGTGATTGGGTGAGTGAGTGACTGGGTGAGTGAGTGACTGGGTGAATGAGTGACTGGGTGAGTGAGTGACTGGGTGAGTGAGAGACTTGTGAGTGAGTGACTGGGTGAGGGACTGAGTGAGTGAGAGACTGGGTGAGAGACTGGGTGAGTGAGTGACTGGGTGAGTGAGTGACTGGGTGAGTGAGTGACTGCGTGAGTGAATGACTGGGTGAGTGAGTGACTGGGCGCGTGGGTGACTGGGTGAGTGAGTGACTAGGTGAATCGGCGACTGGGTGACTGGGTGAGTGAGTGACTGGGTGAGTGAGGGACTGGATGAGTGAGTGACTGGGTGAGTGGGCGAATGCGTAAGTGAGCGACTGGGTGAGTGGGCGACTGGGTGAGTGAGCAACTGGGTGAGCGAGAGACTGGGTGAGTGAGAGACTGGGTGAGTGAATGGGTGAGTGAGAGACTGGGTGAGTGAGTGACTGGGTGAGTGTGTGACTGGGTGAGTGAGTGACTGGGTGAGTTATATACTGGGTGAGTGAGAGACTTGGTGAGTGAGTGACTTGGTGAGTGACTGGGTGAGTGGGTAACTGGGTGAGTGAGTGACTGGGTGAGCGAGAGACTGGGTGAGTGAGTGACGGGGTGAGTGAGTGATTTGGTGAGTGAGTGACTGGGTGAGCGATTGGGTGAGTGAGAGACTGGGTGAGAGAGAGACTGGGTGAGTGAGTGACTGGCTGAGTAACTGGGTGAGTGAGAGACTGGGTGACTGGGTGATTGAGTGAGTGGGTGACTGGGTGAGTGAGTGACTGGTTGACTGAGAGACTGGGTGAGTGAGAGACTTGGTGAGTGAGTGTCTTGGTGAGTGACTGAGTGAGTGAGTGACTGGGTGAGTGACTGGGTGATTGAGTGATTGAGTGAGTGAGTGACTGGATGAATGGCTAACTGGGTGAGTGAGAGACAGGGTGAGTGACTGGTTGAGTGAGAGACTGGGTGAGTGAGTGACTGGGTGAGTGAGTGACTGGGTGAGTGAGAGGCTGGGTGAGAGACTGGATAAGTGACTGGGTGAGTGAGTGACTGGGCGACTGAGTGACTGGGCGAGTGAGTGACTGGGCGAGTGAGTCACTGGGAGAGTGGGTAACTGGGTCAGTGGGTGACTGGGTCAGTGACTATGTGAGTGAGTTACTGGGTGAGTGAGTGACTGTGTGAGTGAGTGACTGGGTGAGTGAGAGACTGGGTGAGTGAGTGACTGAGTGAGTGAAAGACTGGGTGAGTGAGTGACTGGGTGATTGAGTGACTGAATGAGTGAGTGACTGAGTAAGTGAGAGACTGGGTGAGTGAGTGATTGGGTGAGTGAGTGAGAGACTGGGTGAGTGAGAGACTTGGTGAGTGAGTGACTTGGTTAGTGACTGAGTGAGTGAGAGACTGGGTGAGTGACTGGGTGTGCGAGTGACTGGGTGAGTGAGTGACTGGCTGAGTGAGTTACTGGGTGAGTGAGAGATTGGGTGAGTGAGTGAATGGGTGAGTGAGTGACCGGGTGAGTGAGTGACTGGTTGAGTGGTAGACTGGGTGAGTGAGTGACTGGGTGAGTGACTGTATGAGTGAATGACTGGGTGAGTGAGTGAGAGACTGGGTGAGTGACTGGGTGGGTGAGTGACTGGGTGAGCGAGTAACTGGGTGAGTGAGTGACAGTGTGAGTGAGTGACTGGGTGAGTCACTGACTGGGTGAGTGAGTGACAGGGTGAGTGACTAAGTGAGTGAGTGACTGAGTGAGTGACTGGGTGAGTGAGTGACAGGGTGAATGAGTGACTCGGTGAGTGAGTGATTGGGTGAGTGACTGGGTGAGTGAGAGGCTGGGTGAGTGAGATACTAGGGGGGGTGAGTGACTGGGTGAGTGAGTGACTGAGTGAGTGACTGGGTGAATGTGTGACAAGGTGAGTAGGCAACTGGGTGAGTGAGTGACTGGGTGAGTGAGAGACTGGGTGAGTGAGTGACTGGGTGAGTGAGTGACTGGGCTAGTGAGTGACTGGACGAGTGAGTGACTGGGCGAGTGGGCAACTGGGTGAGTGAGTGACTGGGTCACTGACTATGTGAGTGAGTGACTGGGTGAGTGAGTGACTGTGTGAGTGAGTGACTGGGTGAGTGAAAGACTGGGTGAGTGAGTGACTGACTGAGTGAAAGACTGGGTGAGTGAGTGACTGGGTGATTGAGTGACTGAATGAGTGAGTGACTGAGTGAGTGAGAGACTGGGTGAGTGAGTGACTGGGTGAGTGAGTGAGAGACTGGGTGAGTGAGTGACTGGGTGAGTGAGTGATTTGGTGAGTGAGTGACTGGGTGAGTATTGGGTGAGTGAGAGACTGGGTGAGTGAGAGACTGGGTGAGTGACTGGGTGATTGAGTGACTGAGAGAGTGAGTGACTGGATGAGAGGCTAACTGGGTGAGTGAGAAACTGGGTGAGTGACTGGGTGAGTGAGAGACGGGGTGAGTGAGTAACTGGGTGAGTGGGTGACTGGGTGAGTGAGTTACTGGGTGAGTGAGAGACTGGGTGAGTGAGAGACTTGGTGAGTGAGTGACTGAGTGAGTGAAAGACTGGGTGAGTGAGTGACTGGGTGATTGAGTGACTGAATGAGTGAGTGACTGAGTGAGTGAGAGACTGGGTGAGTGAGTGATTGGGTGAGTGAGTGAGAGACTGGGTGAGTGAGAGACTTGGTGAGTGAGTGACTTGGTTAGTGACTGAGTGAGTGAGAGCCTGGGTGAGTGACTGGGTGTGCGAGTGACTGGGTGAGTGAGTGACTGGCTGAGTGAGTGACTGGGTGAGTGAGAGAATGGGTGAGTGAGTGAATGGGTGAGTGAGTGACCGGGTGAGTGAGTGACTGGCTGAGTTGTAGACTGCGTGAGTGAGTGACTGGGTGAGTGACTGTATGAGTGAATGACTGGGTGAGTGAGTGAAAGACTGGGTGAGTGACTGGGTGGGTGAGTGACTGGGTGAGCGAATAACTGGGTGAGTGAGTGACAGTGTGAGTGAGTGACTGGGTGAGTCACTGACTGGGTGAGTGAGTGACAGGGTGAGTGACTAAGTGAGTGAGTGACTGAGTGAGTGACTGGGTGAGTGAGTGACAGGGTGAATGAGTGACTCGGTGAGTGAGTGATTGGGTGAGTGAGTGACTGAGTGAGTGACTGGGTGAATGTGTGACAAGGTGAGTAGGCAACTGGGTGAGTGAGTGACTGGGTGAGTGAGAGACTGGGTGAGTGAGTGACTGGGTGAGTGAGTGACTGGGCTAGTGAGTGACTGGACGAGTGAGTGACTGGGCGAGTGGGCAACTGGGTGAGTGAGTGACTGGGTCACTGACTATGTGAGTGAATGACTGGGTGAGTGAGTGACTGTGTGAGTGAGTGACTGGGTGAGTGAAAGACTGGGTGAGTGAGTGACTGAGTGAGTGAAAGACTGGGTGAGTGAGTGACTGGGTGATTGAGAGACTGAATGAGTGAGTGACTGAGTGAGTGAGAGACTGGGTGAGTGAGTGACTGGGTGAGTGAGTGAGAGACTGGGTGAGTGAGTGACTGGGTGAGTGAGTGATTTGGTGAGTGAGTGACTGGGTGAGTATTGGGTGAGTGAGAAACTGGGTGAGTGAGAGACTGGGTGAGTGACTGGGTGATTGAGTGACTGAGAGAGTGAGTGACTGGATGAGAGGCTAACTGGGTAAGTGAGAAACTGGGTGAGTGACTGGGTGAGTGAGAGACGGGGTGAGTGAGTAACTGGGTGAGTGGGTGACTGGGTGAGTGAGTTACTGGGTGAGTGAGAGACTGGGTGAGTGAGAGACTTGGTGAGTGAGTGACTGAGTGAGTGAAAGACTGGGTGAGTGAGTGACTGGGTGATTGAGTGACTGAATGAGTGAGTGACTGAGTGAGTGAGAGACTGGGTGAGTGAGTGATTGGGTGAGTGAGTGAGAGACTGGGTGAGTGAGAGACTTGGTGAGTGAGTGACTTGGTTAGTGACTGAGTGAGTGAGAGACTGGGTGAGTGACTGGGTGTGCGAGTGACTGGGTGAGTGAGTGACTGGCTGAGTGAGTGACTGGGTGAGTGAGAGATTGGGTGAGTGAGTGAATGGGTGAGTGAGTGACCGGGTGAGTGAGTGACTGGTTGAGTGGTAGACTGGGTGAGTGAGTGACTGGGTGAGTGACTGTATGAGTGAATGACTGGGTGAGTGAGTGAGAGACTGGGTGAGTGACTGGGTGGGTGAGTGACTGGGTGAGCGAGTAACTGGGTGAGTGAGTGACAGTGTGAGTGAGTGACTGGGTGAGTCACTGACTGGGTGAGTGAGTGACAGGGTGAGTGACTAAGTGAGTGAGTGACTGGGTGAGTGAGTGACATGGTGAATGAGTGACTCGGTGAGTGAGTGATTGGGTGAGTGACTGGGTGAGTGAGAGGCTGGGTGAGTGAGATACTAGGGGGGGTGAGTGACTGGGTGAGTGAGTGACTGAGTGAGTGACTGGGTGAATGTGTGACAAGGTGAGTAGGCAACTGGGTGAGTGAGTGACTGGGTGAGTGAGAGACTGGGTGAGTGAGTGACTGGGTGAGTGAGTGACTGGGCTAGTGAGTGACTGGACGAGTGAGTGACTGGGCGATTGGGCAACTGGGTGAGTGAGTGACTGGGTCACTGACTATGTGAGTGAGTGACTGGGTGAGTGAGTGACTGTGTGAGTGAGTGACTGGGTAAGTGAAAGACTGGGTGAGTGAGTGACTGAGTGAGTGAAAGACTGGGTGAGTGAGTGACTGGGTGATTGAGTGACTGAATGAGTGAGTGACTGAGTGAGTGAGAGACTGGGTGAGTGAGTGACTGGGTGAGTGAGTGAGAGACTGGGTGCGTGAGTGACTGGGTGAGTGAGTGATTTGGTGAGTGAGTGACTGGGTGAGTATTGGGTGAGTGAGAGACTGGGTGAGTGAGAGACTGGGTGAGTGACTGGGTGATTGAGTGACTGAGAGAGTGAGTGACTGGATGAGAGGCTAACTGGGTGAGTGAGAAACTGGGTGAGTGACTGGGTGAGTGAGAGACGGGGTGAGTGAGTAACTGGGTGAGTGGGTGAATGGGTGAGTGAGTTACTGGGTGAGTGAGAGACTGGGTGAGTGAGAGACTTGGTGAGTGAGTGAGTTGATGAGGGACTGAGTGAGTGAGAGACTGGGTGAGTGACTGGGTGTGCGAGTGACTGGGTGTGCGAGTGACTGGGTGAGTGAGTGACCGGGTGAGTGAGTGACTGGTTGAGTGGTAGACTGGGTGAGTGAGTGACTGGGTGAGTGACTGTATGAGTGAATGACTGGATGAGTGAGTGAGAGACTGGGTGAGTGACCGGGTGAGTGAGTGACTGGTTGAGCGAGTAACTGGGTGAGTGAGTGACTGAGTGAGAGACTGGGTGAGTGAGTGACTGGGTGAGTGACTGAGTGAGTGACTGGGTGAGTGAGTTACTGGGTGAATGAGTGACTCGGTGAGTGAGTGTTCGGGTGAGTGAGTGACTGAGTGAGTGACTGGGTGAGTGAGAGACTGGGTGAGTGAGATACTAGGGGGGGTGAGTGACTGGATGAGCGACTGGATGAGTGAGTGACTGACTGGGTGAATGAGTGACTGGGTGAGTAGGTAACTGGGTGAGTGAGTGCCTGGGTGAGTGAGAGACTGGGTGAGTGAGTGACTGGGTGAGTGAGTGACTGGGTGAGTGAGAGACTGGGTGAGAGACTGGATGAGTGACTGGGTGAGTGAGTGATTGGGCGAGTGAGTGACTGGGCGAGTGAGTGACTGGGCGAGTGAGTCACTGGGAGAGTGGGTAACTGGGTCAGTGGGTGACTGGGTCAGTGACTATGTGAGTGAGTTACTGGGTGAGTGAGTGACTGTGTGAGTGAGTGACTGGGTGAGTGAGAGACTGGGTGAGTTGGTGACTGAGTGAGTGAAAGACTGGGTGAGTGAGTGACTGGGTGATTGAGTGACTGAATGAGTGAGTGACTGAGTGAGTGAGAGACTGGGTGAGTGAGTGATTGGGTGAGTGAGTGAGAGACTGGGTGAGTGAGAGACTTGGTGAGTGAGTGACTTGGTTAGTGACTGAGTGAGTGAGAGACTGGGTGAGTGACTGGGTGTGCGAGTGACTGGGTGAGTGAGTGACTGGGTGAGTGAGTGACTGGGTGAGTGAGAGATTGGGTGAGTGAGTGAATGGGTGAGTGAGTGACCGGGTGAGTGAGTGACTGGTTGAGTGGTAGACTGGGTGAGTGAGTGACTGGGTGAGTGACTGTATGAGTGAATGACTGGTTGAGTGAGTGAGAGACTGGGTGAGTGACTGGGTGGGTGAGTGACTGGGTGAGCGAGTAACTGGGTGAGTGAGTGACAGTGTGAGTGAGTGACTGGGTGAGTCACTGACTGGGTGAGTGAGTGACAGGGTGAGTGACTAAGTGAGTGAGTGACTGAGTGAGTGACTGGGTGAGTGAGTGACAGGGTGAATGAGTGACTCGGTGAGTGAGTGATTGGGTGAGTGACTGGGTGAGTGAGAGGCTGGGTGAGTGAGATACTAGGGGGGGGTGAGTGACTGGGTGAGTGAGTGACTGAGTGAGTGGCTGACTGGGTGAATGTGTAACAAGGTGAGTAGGCAACTGGGTGAGTGAGTGACTGGGTGAGTGAGAGACTGGGTGAGTGAGTGACTGGGTGAGTGAGTGACTGGGCGAGTGAGTGACTGGACGAGTGAGTGACTGGGCGAGTGGGCAACTGGGTGAGTGAGTGACTGGGTCACTGACTATGTGAGTGAGTGACTGGGTGAGTGAGTGACTGTGTGAGTGAGTGACTGGGTGAGTGAAAGACTGGGTGAGTGAGTGACTGAGTGAGTGAAAGACTTGGTGAGTGAGTGACTGGGTGATTGAGTGACTGAATGAGTGAGAGACTGAGTGAGTGAGAGACTGGGTGAGTGAGTGATGGGGTGAGTAAGTGAGAGACTGGGTGAGTGAGTGACTGGGTGAGTGAGTGATTTGGTGAGTGAGTGACTGGGTGAGTATTGGGTGAGTGAGAGACTTGGTGAGTGAGAGACAGGGTGAGTGACTGGGTGATTGAGTGACTGAGAGAGTGAGTGACTGGATGAGTGGCTAACTGGGTGAGTGAGAAACTGGGTGAGTGACTGGGTGAGTGAGAGACTGGGTGAGTGAGTGACTGGGTGAGTGGGTGACTGAGTGAGTGAGTGACTGGGTGAGTGAGAGACTGGGTGAGTGAGAGACTTGGTGAGTGAGTGACTTGATGAGTGACTGAGTGAGTGAGTGGTAGACTGGGTGAGTGAGTGACTGGGTGAGTGAGTGAGAGACTGGGTGAGTGACTGGGTGAGTGAGTGAGAGACTGGGTGAGTGACTGGGTGAGTGAGTGACTGGTTGAGCGAGTAACTGGGTGAGTGAGTGACTGAGTGAGTGAGAGACTGGGTGAGTGAGTGACTAGGTGAGTGAGTGACTGAGTGAGTGACTTGGTGAGTGAGTGACTGGGTGAATGAGTGACTCGGTGAGTGAATGTTCGGGTGAGTGAGTGACTGAGTGAGTGACTAGGTGAGTGAGAGACTGGGTGAGTGAGATACTAGGGGGGGTGAGTGACTGGATGAGTGACTGGATGAGTGAGTGACTGACTGGGTGAATGAGTGACTGGGTGAGTAGGTAATTGTGTGAGTGAGTGCCTGGGTGAGTGATAGACTGGGTGAGTGAGTGACTGGGTGAGTGAGTGACTGGGTGAGTGAGAGACTGGGTGAGAGACTGGATGAGTGACTGGGTGAGTGAGTGACTGGGCGAGTGAGTGACTGGGCGAGTGAGTGACTGGGCGAGTGAGTCACTGGGAGAGGGGGTAACTGGGTCAGTGGGTGACTGGGTCAGTGAGTGACTGGGTGATTGAGTGACTGAATGAGTGAGTGACTGAGTGAGTGAGAGACTGGGTGAATGAGTGATTGGGTGAGTGAGTGAGAGACTGGGTGAGTGAGTGACCGGGTGAGTGAGTGATTTGGTGAGTGAGTGACTGGGTGAGCGATTGGGTGAGTCAGAGCCTGGGTGAGTGGGAGACTGGGTGAGTGAGTGACTGGGTGAGTGAGTGACTGGGTGAGTGAGTAACTGGATGAGTGAATGACTGCGTGAGTGAGTGACTGGGTGAGTGAGTGACTGGGCGAGTGGGCGAATGGGTGAGTTACTCGGTGAGGGAGTGACTGTGTGAGTGAGTGACTGGGCGAGTGAGTGACTGGGTGAGTGAGTGACTGGTTGAGTGAGTGACTGGGTGAGTGAGTGACTGGGTGAATGACTGGGTGAGTGAGTGACTGAGTGAGTGACTGGGTGAGTGATTGACTGGGTGAGTGAGTGACTGAGTGAGTGAAAGACTGGGTGAGTGAGTGACTGGGCGAGTGGGTGACTGGGTGAGCGAGTGACTGGGTGAGTGAGTGACTGTGTGAGTGAGTGACTGGGCGAGTGAATGACTGGGTGAGTGAGTGAGTGACTGAGTGAGTGACTGGGTGAGTGATTGACTGCGTGAGTGAGTGACTGAGTGAGTGAGAGACTGGGTGAGTTAGTGACTGAGTGAGTGAGTGACTGGGCGAGTGAGCGACTGGGTGAGCGAGTGACTGGGTGAGTTAGTGACTGTGTGAGTGAGAGACTGGGCGAGTGAGTGACTGGGTGAGTGAGTGACTGGGTGAGTGAGTGACTGGGCGAGTGGGCGACTAGGCGAGTGAGTGACTGGGCAAGTGAGTGAATGGGCCAGTGAGTGACTGGGTGAGTGAGTGAGTGACTGGGTGAGTTAGAGACTGGGTGAGTGACTGGGTGAGTGAGCGACTGGGTGAGTGAGTGACTGGGTGAGTGAGTGAGTGAATGGGTGAGTGAGTGATTGTGGGAGTGAGAGACTGGGCGAGTGAGTGACTGCGTGAGTGAGTGACTGGGTGAATGACTGTGTGAGTGAGAGACTTGGTGAGTGAGTGATTGGGCGACTAGGCGAGTGAGAGACTGGGTGAGTGAGTGACTGGGTGATTGAGTGACTGGGTGAGTGAGAGACTGTGTGAGTGAGTGACTGGGTGAGTCACTGACTGGGTGAGTGAGTGACTGGGTGAGTGACTGGGTGAGTGAGTGACTGAGTGAGTGACTGGGTGAGTGAGTGACTGGGTGAATGAGTGACTCGGTGAGTGAGTGATTGGGTGAGTGACTGGGAGAGTGAGAGGCTGGGTGAGTGAGATACTAGGGGGGGGGTGAGTGACTGGGTGAATGAGTGGCTGAGTGAGTGGCTGACTGGGTGAATGAGTGACAAGGTGAGTAGGTAACTGGGTGAGTGAGTGACTGGGTGAGTAAGAGACTGGGTGAGTGAGTGACTGGGTGAGTGAGTGACTGGGCGAGTGAGTGACTGGATGAGTGAGCGACTGGGCGATTGGGCAACTGGGTGAGTGAGTGACTGGGACAGTGACTATGTGAGTGAGTGACTGGGTGAGTGAGTGACTGTGTGAGTGAGTGACTGGGTGAGTGAGAGACTGGGTGAGTGAGTGACTGAGTGAGTGAAAGACTGGGTGAGTGAGTGACTGGGTGATTGAGTGACTGAATGAGTGAGTGACTGAGTGAGTGAGAGACTGGGTGAGTGAGTGACTGGGTGAGTGAGTGAGAGACTGGGTGAGTGAGTGACTGGGTGAGTGAGCGATTTGGTGAGTGAGTGACTGGGTGAGCGATTGGGTGAGTGAGAGACTGGGTGAGTGAGAGACTGGGTGAGTTAGTAACTGGCAGAGTGACTGGGTGAGTGATAAACTGGGTGAGTGACTGGGTGAGTGAAAGACTGGGTGAGTGAGTGACTGGGTGAGTGAGAGACTGGGTGAGTGAGAGACTTGGTGAGTGAGTGTCTTGGTGAGTGACTGAGTGAGTGAGAGACTGGGTGAGTGACTGGGTGATTGAGTGACTGAGAGAGTGAGTGACTGGATGAGTGGCTAACTGGGTGAGTGAGAGACTGGGTGAGTGAGTGGGTGAGTGAAAGATTGGGTGAGTGAGTGACTGGGTGAGTGGGTGACTGGGTGAGTGAGTGACTGGGTGAGTGAGAGACTGGGTGAGTGAGAGACTTGGTGAGTGAGTGACTTGGTGAATGACTGAGTGAGTGAGCGACTGGGTGAGTGACTGGGTGTGCGAGTGACTGGGTGAGTGAGTGACTGGGTGATTGAGTGACTGGGTGAGAGAGAGATTGGGTGAGTGAGTGAATGGGTGAGTGAGTGACTGGTTGAGTGGTAGACTGGGTGAGTGAGTGACTGGGTGAGTGACTGTATGAGTGAATGACTGGGTGAGTGATTGAGAGACTGGGTGAGTGACTGGGTGAGTGAGTGACTGGGTGAGCGAGTAACTGGGTGAGTGTGTGACAGTGTGAGTGAGTGACTGGGTGAGTCACTGACTGGGTGAGTGAGTGACAGGGTGAGTGACTGGATGAGTGAGTGACTGAGTGAGTGACTGGGTGAGTGAGTGAATGGGTGAATGAGTGACTCGGTGAGTGAGTGATTGGGTGAGTGACTGGGTGAGTGAGAGGCTGGGTGAGTGAGATACTAGGGGGGTGAGTGACTGGGTGAGTGAGTGACTGAGTGAGTGGCTGACTGGGTGAATGAGTGACAAGGTGAGTAGGTAACTGAGTGAGTGAGTGACTGGGTGAGTGAGAGACTGGGTGAGTGAGTGACTGGGTGAGTGAGTGACTGGGCGAGTGAGTGACTGGACGAGTGAGTGACTGGGCGAGTTGGCAATTGGGTGAGTGAGTGACTGTTTCACTGACTATGTGAGTGAGTGACTGGGTGAGTGAGTGACTGTGTGAGTGAGTGACTGGGTGAGTGAGAGACTGGGTGAGTGAGTGACTGAGTGAGTGAAAGACTGGGTGAGTGAGTGACTGGGTGATTGAGTGACTGAATGAGTGAGTGACTGAGTGAGTGAGAGACTGGGTGAGTGAGTGACTGGGTGAGTGAGTGAGAGACTGGGTGAGTGAGTGACTGGGTGAGTGAGTGATTTGGTGAGTGAGTGAATGGGTGAGCGATTGGGTGAGTGAGAGACTGGGTGAGTGAGAGACTGGGTGAGTGAGTGACTGGCAGAGTGACTGGGTGAGTGAGAGACTGGGTGAGTGACTGGGTGATTGAGTGACTGACTGAGTGAGAGACTGGATGAGTGGTTAACTGGGTGAGTGAGAGACTGGGTGAGTGAGTGACTGGGTGAGTGGGTGAATGGGTGATTGAGAGACTGGGTGAGTGAGAGACAGGTGAGTGAGAGACTGGGTGAGTGAGAGACTTGGTGAGTGAGTGTCTTGGTGAGTGACTGAGTGAGTGAGAGACTGGGTGAGTGAATGGGTGATTGAGTGACTGAGAGAGTGAGTTACTGGATGAGTGGCTAACTGGGTGAGTGAGAAACTGGGTGAGTGACTGGGTGAGTGAGAGACTGGGTGAGTGAGTGACTGTGTGAGTGGGTGACTGGGTGAGTGAGTGACTGGGTGAGTGAGAGACTGGGTAAGTGAGTGACTTGGTGAGTGAGTGACTTGGTGAGTGACTGAGTGAGTGAGAGACTGGGTGAGTGACTGGGTGTGCGAGTGACTGGGTGAGTGAGTGACTGGGTGAGTGAGTGACTGGGTGAGTGAGAGATTGGGTGAGTGAGTGAATGGGTGAGTGGGTGACCGGGTGAGTGAGTGACTGGTTGAGTGGTAGACTGGGTGAGTGAGTGACTGGGTGAGTGACTGTATGAGTGAATGACTGGGTGAGTCAGTGAGAGACTGGGTGAGTGACTGGGTGGGTGAGTGACTGGGTGAGCGAGTAACTGGGTGAGTGAGTGACAGTGTGAGTGAGTGACTGGGTGAGTCACTGACTGGGTGAGTGAGTGACAGGGTGAGTGACTGGGTGAGTGAGTGACTGAGTGAGTGACTGGGTGAGTGAGTGACTGGGTGAATGAGTGACTCGGTGAGTGAGTGATTGGGTGAGTGACTGGGTGAGTGAGAGGCTGGGTGAGTGAGATACTAGGGGGGGTGAGTGACTGGGTGAGTGAGTGACTGAGTGAGTGGCTGACTGGGTGAATGAGTGACAAGGTGAGTAAGTAACTGGGTGAGTGAGTGACTGGGTGAGTGAGAGACTGGGTGAGTGAGTGACTGGGTGAGTGAGTGACTGGGCGAGTGAGTGACTGGACGAGTGAGTGACTGGGCGAGTGGACAACTGGGTGAGTGAGTGACTGGGTCACTGACTATGTGAGTGAGCGACTGGGTGAGTGAGTGACTGGGTTAGTGAGTGACTGGGCGACTGGGAGAGTGAGTGACTGGGCGAGTGAGTGACTGGGCGAGTGAGTGACTGGGTGAGTGAGTGACTGGGTGAGTGAGAGACTGGGTGAGTGACTGGGTGAGTGAGCGACTGGGTGAGTGAGTGACTGGGTGAGTAAGTGAGTGAGTGAATGGGTGAGTGATTGAATGGGTGAGTGAGTGATTGTGGGAGTGAGAGCTGGGCGATTGAGTGACTGCGTGAGTGAGTGACTGAGTGAATGACTGCGTGAGTGAGAGACTGGGTGAGTGAGTGATTGGGCGACTAGGCGAGTGAGAGACTGGGTGAGTGAGTCACTGGGTGATTGAGTGACTGGGTGAGTCAGAGACTGTGTGAGTGAGTGACTGGGTGAGTCACTGACTGGGTGAGTGAGTGACTGGGTGAGTGACTGGGTGAGTGAGTGACCGAGTGAGTGAATGGGTGAGTGAGTGACTGGGTGAATGAGTGACTCGGTGAGTGAGTGATTGGGTGAGTGACTGGGTGAGTGAGAGGCTGGGTGAGTGAGATACTAGGGGGGGTGAGTGACTGGGTGAGTGAGTGGCTGAGTGAGTGGCTGACTGGGTGAATGAGTGACAAGGTGAGTAGGTAACTGGGTGAGTGAGTGACTGGGTGAGTGAGAGACTGGGTGAGTGAGTGACTGGGTGAGTGAGTGACTGGGCGAGTGAGTGACTGGACGAGTGAGTGACTGGGCGAATGGGCATCTGGGTGAGTGAGTCACTGGGTCAGTGACTATGTGAGTGAGTGACTGGGTGAGTGAGTGACTGTGTGAGTGAGTGACTTGGTGAGTGACTGAGTGAGTGAGAGACTGGGTGAGTGACTGGGTGTGCGAGTGACTGGGTGAGTGAGTGACTGGGTGAGTGAGTGACTGGGTGAGTGAGAGATTGGGTGAGTGAGTGAATGGGTGAGTGGGTGACCGGGTGAGTGAGTGACTGGTTGAGTGGTAGACTGGGTGAGTGAGTGACTGGGTGAGTGACTGTATGAGTGAATGACTGGGTGAGTCAGTGAGAGACTGGGTGAGTGACTGGGTGGGTGAGTGACTGGGTGAGCGAGTAACTGGGTGAGTGAGTGACAGTGTGAGTGAGTGACTGGGTGAGTCACTGACTGGGTGAGTGAGTGACAGGGTGAGTGACTGGGTGAGTGAGTGACTGAGTGAGTGACTGGGTGAGTGAGTGACTGGGTGAATGAGTGACTCGGTGAGTGAGTGATTGGGTGAGTGACTGGGTGAGTGACTGGGTGAGTGAGAGGCTGGGTGAGTGAGATACTAGGGGGGGTGAGTGACTGGGTGAGTGAGTGACTGAGTGAGTGGCTGACTGGGTGAATGAGTGACAAGGTGAGTAAGTAACTGGGTGAGTGAGTGACTGGGTGAGTGAGAGACTGGGTGAGTGAGTGACTGGGTGAGTGAGTGACTGGGCGAGTGAGTGACTGGACGAGTGAGTGACTGGGCGAGTGGACAACTGGGTGAGTGAGTGACTGGGTCACTGACTATGTGAGTGAGCGACTGGGTGAGTGAGTGACTGGGTTAGTGAGTGACTGGGCGACTGGGAGAGTGAGTGACTGGGCGAGTGAGTGACTGGGCGAGTGAGTGACTGGGTGAGTGAGTGACTGGGTGAGTGAGAGACTGGGTGAGTGACTGGGTGAGTGAGCGACTGGGTGAGTGAGTGACTGGGTGAGTAAGTGAGTGAGTGAATGGGTGAGTGATTGAATGGGTGAGTGAGTGATTGTGGGAGTGAGAGCTGGGCGATTGAGTGACTGCGTGAGTGAGTGACTGAGTGAATGACTGCGTGAGTGAGAGACTGGGTGAGTGAGTGATTGGGCGACTAGGCGAGTGAGAGACTGGGTGAGTGAGTCACTGGGTGATTGAGTGACTGGGTGAGTCAGAGACTGTGTGAGTGAGTGACTGGGTGAGTCACTGACTGGGTGAGTGAGTGACTGGGTGAGTGACTGGGTGAGTGAGTGACCGAGTGAGTGAATGGGTGAGTGAGTGACTGGGTGAATGAGTGACTCGGTGAGTGAGTGATTGGGTGAGTGACTGGGTGAGTGAGAGGCTGGGTGAGTGAGATACTAGGGGGGGTGAGTGACTGGGTGAGTGAGTGGCTGAGTGAGTGGCTGACTGGGTGAATGAGTGACAAGGTGAGTAGGTAACTGGGTGAGTGAGTGACTGGGTGAGTGAGAGACTGGGTGAGTGAGTGACTGGGTGAGTGAGTGACTGGGCGAGTGAGTGACTGGACGAGTGAGTGACTGGGCGAATGGGCAACTGGGTGAGTGAGTCACTGGGTCAGTGACTATGTGAGTGAGTGACTGGGTGAGTGAGTGACTGTGTGAGTGAGTGACTGGGTGAGTGAGAGACTGGGTGAGTGAGTGACTGAGTGAGTGAAAGACTGGGTGAGTGAGTGACTGGGTGATTGAGTGACTGAATGAGTGAGTGACTGAGTGAGTGAGAGACTGGGTGAGTGAGTGACTGGGTGAGTGAGTGAGAGACTGCGTGAGTGAGTGACTGGGTGAGTGAGTGATTTGTTGAGTGAGTGACTGGGTGAGCGATTGGGTGAGTGAGAGACTGGGTGAGTGAGAGACTGGGTGAGTTAGTAACTGGCAGAGTGACTGGGTGAGTGAGAAACTGGGTGAGTGACTGGATGAGTGAGAAACTGGGTGAGTGACTGGGTGAGTGAGAGACTGGGTGAGTGGGTGACTGGGTGAGTGAGTGACTGGGTGGGTGAGAGACTGGGTGAGTGAGACACTTGGTGAGTGAGTGACTGGGTGAGTGACTGAGTGAGTGAGAGACTGGGTGAGTGAGTGATTGGGCGACTAGGCGAGTGAGAGACTGGGTGAGTGAGTGACTGGGTGATTGAGTGACTGGGTGAGTGAGAGACTGTGTGAGTGAGTGACTGGGTGAGTCACTGACTGGGAGAGTGAGTGACTGGGTGAGTGACTGGGTGAGTGAGTGACCGAGTGAGTGACTGGGTGAGTGAGTGACTGGGTGAATGAGTGACTCTGTGAGTGAGTGATTGGGTGAGTGACTGGGTGAGTGAGAGGCTGGGTGAGTGAGATACTAGGGGGGGTAAGTGACTGGGTGAGTGAGTGGCTGAGTGAGTGGCTGACTGGGTGAATGAGTGACAAGGTGAGTAGGTAACTGGGTGAGTGAGTGACTGGGTGAGTGAGAGACTGGGTGAGTGAGTGGGTGAATGAGTGACTGAGTGAGTGACTGGGTGAGTGAGTGACTGGGTGAATGAGTGACTGGGTCAGTGACTATGTGAGTGAGTGACTGGGTGAGTGAGTGACTGTGTGAGTGAGTGACTGGGTGAGTGAGAGACTGGGTGAGTGAGTGACTGAGTGAGTGAAAGACTGGGTGAGTGAGTGACTGGGTGATTGAGTGACTGAATGAGTGAGTGATTGAGTGATTGAGAGACTGGGTGAGTGAGTGACTGGGTGAGTGAGTGAGAGACTGGGTGAGTGAGTGACTGGGTGAGTGAGTGATTTGGTGAGTGAGTGACTGGGTGAGCGATTGGGTGAGTGAGAGACTGGGTGAGTGAGAGACTGGCTGAGTGAGTGACTGGCAGAGTGACTGGGTGAGTGAGAGACTGGGTGAGTGACTGGGTGCTTGGGTGACTGACTGAGTGAGAGACTGGATGAGTGGTTAACTGGGTGAGTGAGAGACTGGGTGAGTGACTGGGTGAGTGAGAGACTGGGTGAGTGAGTGACTGGGTGAGTGAGAGACTGGGTGAGTGAGTGACTGGGTGAGTGGGTGACTGGGTGAGTGAGTGACTGGGTGAGTGAGAGACTGGGTGAGTGAGAGACTTGGTGAGTGAGTGTCTTGGTGAGTGACTGAGTGAGTGAGAGACTGGCTGAGTGAGTGACTGGCAGAGTGACTGGGTGAGTGAGAGACTGGGTGAGTGACTGGGTGCTTGAGTGACTGACTGAGTGAGAGACTGGATGAATGGTTAACTGGGTGAGTGAGAGACTGGGTGAGTGACTGGGTGAGTGAGAGACTGGGTGAGTGAGTGACTGGGTGAGTGAGAGACTGGGTGAGTGAGAGACTTGGTGAGTGAGTGTCTTGGTGAGTGACTGAGTGAGTGAGAGACTGGGTGAGTGACTGGGTGATTGAGTGACTGAGAGAGTTAGTGACTGGATGAGTGGCTAGCTGGGTGAGTGAGAAACTGGGTGAGTGACTGGGTGAGTGAGAGACTGGGTGAGTGGGTGACTGGGTGAGTGAGTGACTGGGTGAGTGAGAGACTGGGTGAGTGAGAGACTTGGTGAGTGAGTGACTGGGTGAGTGACTGAGTGAGTGAGAGACTGGGTGAGTGAGTGATTGGGCGACTAGGCGAGTGAGAGACTGGGTGAGTGAGTGACTGAGTGATTGAGTGACTGGGTGAGTGAGAGACTGTGTGAGTGAGTGACTGGGTGAGTCACTGACTGAGAGAGTGAGTGACTGTGTGAGTGACTGGGTGAGTGAGTGACCGAGTGAGTGACTGGGTGAGTGAGTGACTGGGTGAATGAGTGACTCCGTGAGTGAGTGATTGGGTGAGTGACTGGGTGAGTGAGAGGCTGGGTGAGTGAGATACTAGGGGGGTGAGTGACTGGGTGAGTGAGTGGCTGAGTGAGTGGCTGACTGAGTGAATGAGTGACAAGGTGAGTAGGTAACTGGGTGAGTGAGTGACTGGGTGAGTGAGTGACTGGGCGAGTGGGCGACTAGGCGAGTGAGTGACTGGGCAAGTGAGTGAATGGGCCAGTGAGTGACTGGGTGAGTGAGTGAGTGACTGGGTGAGTTAGAGACTGGGTGAGTGACTGGGTGAGTGAGCGACTGGGTGAGTGAGTGACTGGGTGAGTGAGTGAGTGAATGGGTGAGTGAGTGATTGTGGGAGTGAGAGACTGGGCGAGT
Organism: Petromyzon marinus; assembly: GCF_048934315.1. Taxonomy (NCBI): domain Eukaryota; kingdom Metazoa; phylum Chordata; class Hyperoartia; order Petromyzontiformes; family Petromyzontidae; genus Petromyzon; species Petromyzon marinus. The sequence goes on from NC_133720.1 coordinate 11,452,536, forward strand.
GAGTGACTGCGTGAGTGAGTGACTGGGTGAATGACTGTGTGAGTGAGAGACTTGGTGAGTGAGTGATTGGGCGACTAGGCGAGTGAGAGACTGGGTGAGTGAGTGACTGGGTGATTGAGTGACTGGGTGAGTGAGAGACTGTGTGAGTGAGTGACTGGGTGAGTCACTGACTGGGTGAGTGAGTGACTGGGTGAGTGACTGGGTGAGTGAGTGACTGAGTGAGTGACTGGGTGAGTGAGTGACTGGGTGAATGAGTGACTCGGTGAGTGAGTGATTGGGTGAGTGACTGGGAGAGTGAGAGGCTGGGTGAGTGAGATACTAGGGGGGGGTGAGTGACTGGGTGAATGAGTAGCTGAGTGAGTGGCTGACTGGGTGAATGAGTGACAAGGTGAGTAGGTAACTGGGTGAGTGAGTGACTGGGTGAGTAAGAGACTGGGTGAGTGAGTGACTGGGTGAGTGAGTGACTGGACGAGTGAGTGACTGGACGAGTGAGCGACTGGGCGATTGGGCAACTGGGTGAGTGAGTGACTGGGACAGTGACTATGTGAGTGAGTGACTGGGTGAGTGAGTGACTGTGTGAGTGAGTGACTGGGTGAGTGAGAGACTGGGTGAGTGAGTGACTGAGTGAGTGAAAGACTGGGTGAGTGAGTGACTGGGTGATTGAGTGACTGAATGAGTGAGTGACTGAGTGAGTGAGAGACTGGGTGAGTGAGTGACTGGGTGAGTGAGTGAGAGACTGGGTGAGTGAGTGACTGGGTGAGTGAGCGATTTGGTGAGTGAGTGAATGGGTGAGCGATTGGGTGAGTGAGAGACTGGGTGAGTGAGAGACTGGGTGAGTTAGTAACTGGCAGAGTGACTGGGTGAGTGATAAACTGGGTGAGTGACTGGGTGAGTGAAAGACTGGGTGAGTGAGTGACTGGGTGAGTGAGAGACTGGGTGAGTGAGAGACTTGGTGAGTGAGTGTCTTGGTGAGTGACTGAGTGAGTGAGAGACTGGGTGAGTGACTGGGTGATTGAGTGACTGAGAGAGTGAGTGACTGGATGAGTGGCTAACTGGGTGAGTGAGAGACTGGGTGAGTGAGTGGGTGAGTGAAAGATTGGGTGAGTGAGTGACTGGGTGAGTGGGTGACTGGGTGAGTGAGTGACTGGGTGAGTGAGAGACTGGGTGAGTGAGAGACTTGGTGAGTGAGTGACTTGGTGAATGACTGAGTGAGTGAGCGACTGGGTGAGTGACTGGGTGTGCGAGTGACTGGGTGAGTGAGTGACTGGGTGATTGAGTGACTGGGTGAGAGAGAGATTGGGTGAGTGAGTGAATGGGTGAGTGAGTGACTGGTTGAGTGGTAGACTGGGTGAGTGAGTGACTGGGTGAGTGACTGTATGAGTGAATGACTGGGTGAGTGATTGAGAGACTGGGTGAGTGACTGGGTGAGTGAGTGACTGGGTGAGCGAGTAACTGGGTGAGTGTGTGACAGTGTGAATGAGTGACTGGGTGAGTCACTGACTGGGTGAGTGAGTGACAGGGTGAGTGACTGGATGAGTGAGTGACTGAGTGAGTGACTGGGTGAGTGAGTGAATGGGTGAATGAGTGACTCGGTGAGTGAGTGATTGGGTGAGTGACTGGGTGAGTGAGAGGCTGGGTGAGTGAGATACTAGGGGGGTGAGTGACTGGGTGAGTGAGTGACTGAGTGAGTGGCTGACTGGGTGAATGAGTGACAAGGTGAGTAGGTAACTGAGTGAGTGAGTGACTGGGTGAGTGAGAGACTGGGTGAGTGAGTGACTGGGTGAGTGAGTGACTGGGCGAGTGAGTGACTGGACGAGTGAGTGACTGGGCGAGTTGGCAATTGGGTGAGTGAGTGACTGTTTCACTGACTATGTGAGTGAGTGACTGGGTGAGTGAGTGACTGTGTGAGTGAGTGACTGGGTGAGTGAGAGACTGGGTGAGTGAGTGACTGAGTGAGTGAAAGACTGGGTGAGTGAGTGACTGGGTGATTGAGTGACTGAATGAGTGAGTGACTGAGTGAGTGAGAGACTGGGTGAGTGAGTGACTGGGTGAGTGAGTGAGAGACTGGGTGAGTGAGTGACTGGGTGAGTGAGTGATTTGGTGAGTGAGTGAATGGGTGAGCGATTGGGTGAGTGAGAGACTGGGTGAGTGAGAGACTGGGTGAGTGAGTGACTGGCAGAGTGACTGGGTGAGTGAGAGACTGGGTGAGTGACTGGGTGATTGAGTGACTGACTGAGTGAGAGACTGGATGAGTGGTTAACTGGGTGAGTGAGAGACTGGGTGAGTGAGTGACTGGGTGAGTGGGTGAATGGGTGATTGAGAGACTGGGTGAGTGAGAGACAGGTGAGTGAGAGACTGGGTGAGTGAGAGACTTGGTGAGTGAGTGTCTTGGTGAGTGACTGAGTGAGTGAGAGACTGAGTGAGTGAATGGGTGATTGAGTGACTGAGAGAGTGAGTTACTGGATGAGTGGCTAACTGGGTGAGTGAGAAACTGGGTGAGTGACTGGGTGAGTGAGAGACTGGGTGAGTGAGTGACTGTGTGAGTGGGTGACTGGGTGAGTGAGTGACTGGGTGAGTGAGAGACTGGGTAAGTGAGTGACTTGGTGAGTGAGTGACTTGGTGAGTGACTGAGTGAGTGAGAGACTGGGTGAGTGACTGGGTGTGCGAGTGACTGGGTGAGTGAGTGACTGGGTGAGTGAGTGACTGGGTGAGTGAGAGATTGGGTGAGTGAGTGAATGGGTGAGTGGGTGACCGGGTGAGTGAGTGACTGGTTGAGTGGTAGACTGGGTGAGTGAGTGACTGGGTGAGTGACTGTATGAGTGAATGACTGGGTGAGTCAGTGAGAGACTGGGTGAGTGCCTGGGTGGGTGAGTGACTGGGTGAGCGAGTAACTGGGTGAGTGAGTGACAGTGTGAGTGAGTGACTGGGTGAGTCACTGACTGGGTGAGTGAGTGACAGGGTGAGTGACTGGGTGAGTGAGTGACTGAGTGAGTGACTGGGTGAGTGAGTGACTGGGTGAATGAGTGACTCGGTGAGTGAGTGATTGGGTGAGTGACTGGGTGAGTGAGAGGCTGGGTGAGTGAGATACTAGGGGGGGTGAGTGACTGGGTGAGTGAGTGACTGAGTGAGTGGCTGACTGGGTGAATGAGTGACAAGGTGAGTAAGTAACTGGGTGAGTGAGTGACTGGGTGAGTGAGAGACTGGGTGAGTGAGTGACTGGGTGAGTGAGTGACTGGGCGAGTGAGTGACTGGACGAGTGAGTGACTGGGCGAGTGGACAACTGGGTGAGTGAGTGACTGGGTCACTGACTATGTGAGTGAGCGACTGGGTGAGTGAGTGACTGGGTTAGTGAGTGACTGGGCGACTGGGAGAGTGAGTGACTGGGCGAGTGAGTGACTGGGCGAGTGAGTGACTGGGTGAGTGAGTGACTGGGTGAGTGAGAGACTGGGTGAGTGACTGGGTGAGTGAGCGACTGGGTGAGTGAGTGACTGGGTGAGTAAGTGAGTGAGTGAATGGGTGAGTGAGTGAATGGGTGAGTGAGTGATTGTGGGAGTGAGAGCTGGGCGATTGAGTGACTGCGTGAGTGAGTGACTGAGTGAATGACTGCGTGAGTGAGAGACTGGGTGAGTGAGTGATTGGGCGACTAGGCGAGTGAGAGACTGGGTGAGTGAGTCACTGGGTGATTGAGTGACTGGGTGAGTCAGAGACTGTGTGAGTGAGTGACTGGGTGAGTCACTGACTGGGTGAGTGAGTGACTGGGTGAGTGACTGGGTGAGTGAGTGACCGAGTGAGTGAATGGGTGAGTGAGTGACTGGGTGAATGAGTGACTCGGTGAGTGAGTGATTGGGTGAGTGACTGGGTGAGTGAGAGGCTGGGTGAGTGAGATACTAGGGGGGGTGAGTGACTGGGTGAGTGAGTGGCTGAGTGAGTGGCTGACTGGGTGAATGAGTGACAAGGTGAGTAGGTAACTGGGTGAGTGAGTGACTGGGTGAGTGAGAGACTGGGTGAGTGAGTGACTGGGTGAGTGAGTGACTGGGCGAGTGAGTGACTGGACGAGTGAGTGACTGGGCGAATGGGCAACTGGGTGAGTGAGTCACTGGGTCAGTGACTATGTGAGTGAGTGACTGGGTGAGTGAGTGACTGTGTGAGTGAGTGACTGGGTGAGTGAGAGACTGGGTGAGTGAGTGACTGAGTGAGTGAAAGACTGGGTGAGTGAGTGACTGGGTGATTGATTGACTGAATGAGTGAGTGACTGAGTGAGTGAGAGACTGGGTGAGTGAGTGACTGGGTGAGTGAGTGAGAGACTGCGTGAGTGAGTGACTGGGTGAGTGAGTGATTTGTTGAGTGAGTGACTGGGTGAGCGATTGGGTGAGTGAGAGACTGGGTGAGTGAGAGACTGGGTGAGTTAGTAACTGGCAGAGTGACTGGGTGAGTGAGAAACTGGGTGAGTGACTGGATGAGTGAGAAACTGGGTGAGTGACTGGGTGAGTGAGAGACTGCGTGAGTGGGTGACTGGGTGAGTGAGTGACTGGGTGGGTGAGAGACTGGGTGAGTGAGAGACTTGGTGAGTGAGTGACTGGGTGAGTGACTGAGTGAGTGAGAGACTGGGTGAGTGAGTGATTGGGCGACTAGGCGAGTGAGAGACTGGGTGAGTGAGTGACTGGGTGATTGAGTGACTGGGTGAGTGAGAGACTGTGTGAGTGAGTGACTGGGTGAGTCACTGACTGGGAGAGTGAGTGACTGGGTGAGTGACTGGGTGAGTGAGTGACCGAGTGAGTGACTGGGTGAGTGAGTGACTGGGTGAATGAGTGACTCTGTGAGTGAGTGATTGGGTGAGTGACTGGGTGAGTGAGAGGCTGGGTGAGTGAGATACTAGGGGGGGTGAGTGACTGTGTGAGTGAGTGGCTGAGTGAGTGGCTGACTGGGTGAATGAGTGACAAGGTGAGTAGGTAACTGGGTGAGTGAGTGACTGGGTGAGTGAGAGACTGGGTGAGTGAGTGACTGGGTGAGTGAGTGACTGGGCGAGTGGCGAGTGGGCAACTGGGTGAGTGAGTGACTGGGTCTGTGACTATGTGAGTGAGTGACTGGGTTAGTGAGTGACTGTGTGAGTGAGTGACTGGGTGAGTGAGAGACTGGGTGAGTGAGTGACTGAGTGAGTGAAAAACTGGGTGAGTGAGTGACTGGGTGATTGAGTGACTGAATGAGTGAGTGACTGAGTGAGTGAGAGACTGGGTGAGTGAGTGACTGGGTGAGTGAGTGAGAGACTGGGTGAGCGAGTGACTGGGTGAGTGAGTGATTTGGTGAGTGAGTGACTGGGTGAGCGATTGGGTGAGTGAGAGACTGGGTGAGTGAGAGACTGGGTGAGTTAGTAACTGGCAGAGTGACTGGGTGAGTGAGAAACTGGGTGAGTGACTGGGTGAGTGACAGACTGGGTGAGTGAGTGATTGGGTGAGTGGGTGACTGGGTGAGTGAGTGACTGGGTGAGTGAGAGACTGGGTGTGCGAGTGACTGGGTGAGTGAGTGACTGGGTGAGTGAGTGACTGGGTGAGTGAGTGAATGGGTGAGTGAGTGACCGGGTGAGTGAGTGACTGGTTGAGTGGTAGACTGGGTGAGTGAGTGACTGGGTAAGTGACCGTATGAGTGAATGACTGGGTGAGTGAGTGAGAGACTGGGTGAGTGACTGGGTGAGTGAGTGACTGGGTGAGCGAGTAACTTGGTGAGTGAGTGACAGTGTGAGTGAGTGACTGGGTGAGTCACTGACTGGGTGAGTGAGTGACAGGGTGAGTGACTGGGTGAGTGAGTGACTGAGTGAGTGACTGGGTGAGTGAATGACTGGGTGAATGAGTGACTCGGTGAGTGATTGGGTGAGTGACTGGGTGAGTGAGAGGCTGGGTGAGTGAGATACTAGGGGGGGTGAGTGACTGGGTGAGTGAGTGACTGAGTGAGTGGATGACTGGGTGAATGAGTGACAAGGTGAGTAGGTAACTGGGTGAGTGAGTGACTGGGTGAGTGAGAGACTGGGTGAGTGAGTGACTGGGTGAGTGAGTGACTGGGCGAGTGAGTGACTGGACGAGTGAGTGACTGGGCGAGTGGGCAACTGGGTGAGTGAGTGAGTGACTGGGTCACTGACTATGTGAGTGAGTGACTGAGTGAGTGAGTGACTGTGTGAGTGAGTGACTGGGTGAGTGAGAGACTGGGTGAGTGAGTGACTGAGTGAGTGAAAGACTGGGTGAGTGAGTGACTGGGTGATTGAGTGACTGAATGAGTGAGTGACTGAGTGAGTGAGAGACTGGGTGAGTGAGTGACTGGGTGAGTGAGTGAGAGACTGGGTGAGTGAGTGACTGGGTGAGTGAGTGATTTGGTGAGTGAGTGACTGGGTGAGCGATTGGGTGAGTGAGAAACTGGGTGAGTGAGAGACTGGGTGAGTGAGTGACTGGCAGAGTGACTGGGTGAGTGAGAGACTGGGTGAGTGACTGGGTGATTGAGTGACTGACTGAGTGAGAGACTGGATGAGTGGTTAACTGGGTGAGTGAGAGACTCGGTGAGTGACTGGGTGAGTGAGAGACTGGGTGAGTGAGTGACTGGGTGAGTGGGTGACAGGGTGAGTGAGTGACTGGGTGAGTGAGAGACTGGGTGAGTGATAGACTTGGTGAGTGAGTGTCTTGGTGAGTGACTGAGTGAGTGAGAGACTGGGTGAGTGACTGGGTGATTGAGTGACTGAGAGAGTGAGTGACTGGATGAGTGGCTAGCTGGGTGAGTGAGAAACTGGGTGAGTGACTGGGTGAGTGATAGACTTGGTGAGTGAGTGTCTGGGTGAGTGAAAGACTGGGTGAGTGAGTGACTGGGTGATTGAGTGACTGAATGAGTGAGTGACTGAGTGAGTGAGAGACTGGGTGAGTGAGTGACTGGGTGAGTGAGTGAGAGACTGGGTGAGCGAGTGACTGGGTGAGTGAGTGATTTGGTGAGTGAGTGACTGGGTGAGCGATTGGGTGAGTGAGAGACTGGGTGAGTGAGAGACTGGGTGAGTTAGTAACTGGCAGAGTGACTGGGTGAGTGAGAAACTGGGTGAGTGACTGGGTGAGTGACAGACTGGGTGAGTGAGTGACTGGGTGAGTGAGAGACTGGGTGTGCGAGTGACTGGGTGAGTGAGTGACTGGGTGAGTGAGTGACTGGGTGAGTGAGAGATTGGGTGAGTGAGTGATTGGGTGAGTGAGTGACCGGGTGAGTGAGTGACTGGTTGAGTGGTAGACTGGGTGAGTGAGTGACTGGGTAAGTGACTGTATGAGTGAATGACTGGGTGAGTGAATGAGAGACTGGGTGAGTGACTGGGTGAGTGAGTGACTGGGTGAGCGAGTAACTTGGTGAGTGAGTGACAGTGTGAGTGAGTGACTGGGTGAGTCACTGACTGGGTGAGTGAGTGACAGGGTGAGTGACTGGGTGAGTGAGTGACTGAGTGAGTGACTGGGTGAGTGAATGTCTGGGTGAATGAGTGACTGGGTGAGCGATTGGGTGAGTGAGAAACTGGGTGAGTGAGAGACTGGGTGAGTGAGTGACTGGCAGAGTGACTGGGTGAGTGAGAGACTGGGTGAGTGACTGGGTGATTGAGTGACTGACTGAGTGAGAGACTGGATGAGTGGTTAACTGGGTGAGTGAGAGACTGGGTGAGTGACTGGGTGAGTGAGAGACTGGGTGAGTGAGTGACTGGGTGAGTGGGTGACTGGGTGAGTGAGTGACTGGGTGAGTGAGAGACTGGGTGAGTGATAGACTTGGTGAGTGAGTGTCTTGGTGAGTGACTGAGTGAGTGAGAGACTGGGTGAGTGACTGGGTGATTGAGTGACTGAGAGAGTGAGTGACTGGATGAGTGGCTAGCTGGGTGAGTGAGAAACTGGGTGAGTGACTGGGTGAGTGAGAGACTGGGTGAGTGAGTGACTGGGTGAGTGGGAGACTGGGTGAGTGAGTGACTGGCTGAGTGACTGGGTGAGTGAGAGACAGGGTGAGTGACTGGGTGATTGAGTGACTGAGTGAGTGAGTGACTGGATGAGTGGTTAACTGGGTGAGTGAGAGACTGGGTGAGTGACTGGTTGAGTGAGAGACTGGGTGAGTGAGTGACTGGGTGAGTGGGTGACTGGGTGAGTGGGACACTGGGTGAGTGAGAGAGTTGGTGAGTGAGTGTCTTGGTGAGTGACTGAGTGAGTGAGAGACTGGGTGAGTGACTGGTGATTGAGTGACTGAGTGAGTGAGTGACTGGATGAGTAGCTAACTGGTAGAGACTGGGTGAGTGACTGGGTGAGTGAGAGACTGGGTGAGTGAGTGACTGGATGAGTGGGTGACTGGGTGAGTGAGTGACTGGGTGATTGAGAGACTGGGTGAGTGAGAAACTTGGTGAATGAGTGACTTGGTGAGTTAGAGACTGGGTGAATGAGTGACTGGGTGAGTAGGTAACTGGGTGGTTCAGTGCCTGGGTGAGTGAGAGACTGGGTGACAGAGTGACTGGGTGAGTGAGTGACTGGGTGAGTGAGAGACTGGGTGAGAGACTGGATGAGTGACTGGGTGAGTGAGTGACTGGGCGAGTGAGTGACTGGGCGAGTGAGTGACTGGGGGAGTGACTGTATGAGTGAATGACTGGGTGAGTGAGTGAGAGACTGGGTGAGTGACTGGGTGAGTGAGTGACTGGGTGAGCGAGTAACTGGGTGAGTGAGTGACTGGGTGAATGAGTGAATCGGTGAGTGAGTGATTGGGTGAGTGAGTGACTGGGTGAGTGACTGGGTGAGTGAGAGACTGGGTGAGTGAGATACTAGGGGGGGTGAGTGACTGGATGAGTGACTGGATGAGTGAGTGACTGACTGGGTGAATGAGTGACTGGGTGAGTAGGTAACTGGGTGAGTGAGTGCCTGGGTGAGTGAGAGACTGGGTGAGAGAGTGACTGGGTGAGTGAGTGACTGGTTGAGTGAGAGACTGGGTGAGAGACTGGATGAGTGACTGGGTGAGTGAGTGACTGGGCGAGTGAGTGACTGGGCGAGTGAGTGACTGGGCGAGTGAGTCACTGGGAGATTGGGTAACTGGGTCAGTGACTATGTGAGTGAGTGACTGGGTGAGTTAGTGACTGTGTGAGTGAGTGACTGGGTGAGTGAGAGACTGGGTGAGTGAGTGACTGAATGAGTGAGTGACTGAGTGAGTGAGAGACTGGGTGAGTGATTGACTGGGTGAGTGAGTGATAGACTGGGTGAGTGAGTGAGTGGGTGAGCGATTGGGTGAGTGAGAGACTGGGTGAGTGGGAGACTGGGTGAGTGAGTGACTGGCTGAGTGACTGGGTGAGTGAGAGACTGGGTGAGTGAGTGACTGGGTGAGTGAGTGAGAGACTGGGTGAGTGAGTGAGTGGGTGAGCGATTGGGTGAGTGAGAGACTGGGTGAGTGGGAGACTGGGTGAGTGAGTGACTGGCTGAGTGACTGGGTGAGTGAGAGACTGGGTGAGTGACTGGGTAATTGAGTGACTGAGTGAGTGAGTGACTGGATGAGTGGTTAACTGGGTGAGTGAGAGACTGGGTGAGTGACTGGTTGAGTGAGAGACTGGGTGAGTGAGTGACTGGGGGAGTGGGTGACTGGATGAGTGAGTGACTGGGTGAATGGGAGACTGGGTGAGTGAGAGAGTTGGTGAGTGAGTGTCTTGGTGAGTGAATGAGTGAGTGAGAGACTGGGTGAGTGACTGGTGATTGAGTGACTGAGTGAGTGAGTGACTGGATGAGTAGCTAACTGGTAGAGACTGGGTGAGTGACTCGGTGAGTGAGAGACTGGGTGAGTGAGTGACTGGATGAGTGGGTGACTGGGTGAGTGAGTGACTGGGTGAGTGACTGTATGAGTGAGTGACTGGGTGAGTGAGAGACTGGGTGAGTGAGTGACTGGGTGAGTGAGTGACTCAGTGAGTGAGAGACTGGGTGAGTGAGTGACTGGGTGAGTGACTGAGTGAGAGACTGGGTGATTGAGTGAATCGGTGAGTGAGTGAGTGATTTGGTGAGTGAATGACTGAGTGAGAGACTGGGTGAGTGATTGGGTGAGTGAGCGACTGGGTGAGTGAGAGACTGGGTGAGTAAGTGACTGGGTAAGTGACTGTGTGAGTGAGTGACTGGGTGAATGAGTGACTGGGTGAGTGAGTGACTGGGTGATGTACTGGGTGAGTGAGTGACTGTGTGAGTGGGAGACTGGGTGTGTGATTGGGTGAGTGAGCGACTGGGTGAGTGAGAGACTGGGTGAGTAAGTGACTGGGTAAGTGACTGAGAGAGTGACTGACTGGGTGATTGAGTAACTGGGTGAGTAGGTAACTGGGTGAGTGATGAATGGTTGAGTGAGAGACTGGGTTAGAGAGTGACTGGGTGAGTGAGTGACTGGATGAGTGAGTATCTGGGTGATTGAGATAATGGGTGAGAGACTTTGTGAGTGAGTGACTGGGCGAGTGAGTGACTGGGTGAGTGGGTGACTGGGCGAGTGAGTGACTGGGTGAGTTAGTGACTGGGTGCGTGAGTGACTGGGTGAGTGACTGGGTGAGTGAGAGACTGGGTGAGTGAGATACTAGGGGGGGTGAGTGACTGGATGAGTGACTGGATGAGTGAGTGACTGACTGGGTGAATGAGTGACTGGGTGAGTAGGTAACTGGGTGAGTGAGTGCCTGGGTGAGTGAGAGACTGGGTGAGAGAGTGACTGGGTGAGTGAGTGACTGGTTGAGTGAGAGACTGGGTGAGAGACTGGATGAGTGACTGGGTGAGTGAGTGACTGGGCGAGTGAGTGACTGGGCGAGTGAGTGACTGGGCGAGTGAGTCACTGGGAGATTGGGTAACTGGGTCAGTGACTATGTGAGTGAGTGACTGGGTGAGTTAGTGACTGTGTGAGTGAGTGACTGGGTGAGTGAGAGACTGGGTGAGTGAGTGACTGAATGAGTGAGTGACTGAGTGAGTGAGAGACTGGGTGAGTGATTGACTGGGTGAGTGAGTGATAGACTGGGTGAGTGAGTGAGTGGGTGAGCGATTGGGTGAGTGAGAGACTGGGTGAGTGGGAGACTGGGTGAGTGAGTGACTGGCTGAGTGACTGGGTGAGTGAGAGACTGGGTGAGTGAGTGACTGGGTGAGTGAGTGAGAGACTGGGTGAGTGAGTGAGTGGGTGAGCGATTGGGTGAGTGAGAGACTGGGTGAGTGGGAGACTGGGTGAGTGAGTGACTGGCTGAGTGACTGGGTGAGTGAGAGACTGGGTGAGTGACTGGGTAATTGAGTGACTGAGTGAGTGAGTGACTGGATGAGTGGTTAACTGGGTGAGTGAGAGACTGGGTGAGTGACTGGTTGAGTGAGAGACTGGGTGAGTGAGTGACTGGGGGAGTGGGTGACTGGATGAGTGAGTGACTGGGTGAATGGGAGACTGGGTGAGTGAGAGAGTTGGTGAGTGAGTGTCTTGGTGAGTGAATGAGTGAGTGAGAGACTGGGTGAGTGACTGGTGATTGAGTGACTGAGTGAGTGAGTGACTGGATGAGTAGCTAACTGGTAGAGACTGGGTGAGTGACTCGGTGAGTGAGAGACTGGGTGAGTGAGTGACTGGATGAGTGGGTGACTGGGTGAGTGAGTGACTGGGTGAGTGACTGTATGAGTGAGTGACTGGGTGAGTGAGAGACTGGGTGAGTGAGTGACTGGGTGAGTGAGTGACTCAGTGAGTGAGAGACTGGGTGAGTGAGTGACTGGGTGAGTGACTGAGTGAGAGACTGGGTGATTGAGTGAATCGGTGAGTGAGTGAGTGATTTGGTGAGTGAATGACTGAGTGAGAGACTGGGTGAGTGATTGGGTGAGTGAGCGACTGGGTGAGTGAGAGACTGGGTGAGTAAGTGACTGGGTAAGTGACTGTGTGAGTGAGTGACTGGGTGAATGAGTGACTGGGTGAGTGAGTGACTGGGTGATGTACTGGGTGAGTGAGTGACTGTGTGAGTGGGAGACTGGGTGTGTGATTGGGTGAGTGAGCGACTGGGTGAGTGAGAGACTGGGTGAGTAAGTGACTGGGTAAGTGACTGAGAGAGTGACTGACTGGGTGATTGAGTAACTGGGTGAGTAGGTAACTGGGTGAGTGATGAATGGTTGAGTGAGAGACTGGGTTAGAGAGTGACTGGGTGAGTGAGTGACTGGATGAGTGAGTATCTGGGTGATTGAGATAATGGGTGAGAGACTTTGTGAGTGAGTGACTGGGCGAGTGAGTGACTGGGTGAGTGGGTGACTGGGCGAGTGAGTGACTGGGTGAGTTAGTGACTGGGTGCGTGAGTGACTGGGTGAGTGAGTGATTGGGTGAGTGAGCGACTGGGTGAGTGAGAGACTGGGTGAGTAAGTGACTGGGTAAGTGACTGTGTGAGTGAGTGACTGGGTGAGTGAGTGACTAAGTGAGTGAGTGACTGGGTGAGTGACAGACTGGGTGAGTGACTGTATGAATGAGTGCCTGGGTGAGTGAGTGACTGGGTGATGTGCTGGGTGAGTGAGTGACTGTGTGAGTGGGAGACTGGGTGAGTGAGTGACTGCGTGAGTGAGTGACTGGCTGAGTGATTGACTGAGTGAGTGAGAGACTGGGTGACTGAGTGACTGGGTAAGTGAGTGACTGAGTGAGTGAGTGACTGGGTGAGTGAGTGACTGGGTGAGTGACTGGGTGATTGAGTGACTGGGAGTATGAGTGACTGAGTGAGTGACAGACTGGGTGAGTGAGTGACTGGGTGAGTAACTGGGTGAGTGAGAGTCTGGGTGAGTGATTGACTGGGTGAGCTACTGGGTGAATGAGTGATTTGGTGAGTGAGTCACTGGGTGAGCGACTGGGTGAGTGAGAGACTCGGTGAGTGAGAGACTGGGTGAGTGAGTGACTGGCTGAGTGAATGACTGGGTGAGTGAATGAGAGACTGGGTGAGTGACTGGGTGAGTGAGTGACTGGGTGAGCGAGTAACTTGGTGAGTGAGTGACAGTGTGAGTGAGTGACTGGGTGAGTCACTGACTGGGTGAGTGAGTGACAGGGTGAGTGACTGGGTGAGTGAGTGACTGAGTGAGAAACTGGGTGAGTGAGAGACTGGGTGAGTGAGTGACTGGGTGAGCGATTGGGTGAGTGAGAGACTGGGTGAGTGACTGGGTGATTGAGTGACTGACTGAGTGAGAGACTGGATGAGTGGTTAACTGGGTGAGTGAGAGACTGGGTGAGTGACTGGGTGAGTGAGAGACTGGGTGAGTGAGTGACTGGGTGAGTGGGTGACTGGGTGAGTGAGTGACTGGGTGAGTGAGAGACTGGGTGAGTGATAGACTTGGTGAGTGAGTGTCTTGGTGAGTGACTGAGTGAGTGAGAGACTGGGTGAGTGACTGGGTGATTGAGTGACTGAGAGAGTGAGTGACTGGATGAGTGGCTAGCTGGGTGAGTGAGAAACTGGGTGAGTGACTGGGTGAGTGAGAGACTGGGTGAGTGAGTGACTGGGTGAGTGGGAGACTGGGTGAGTGAGTGACTGGCTGAGTGACTGGGTGAGTGAGAGACAGGGTGAGTGACTGGGTGATTGAGTGACTGAGTGAGTGAGTGACTGGATGAGTGGTTAACTGGGTGAGTGAGAGACTGGGTGAGTGACTGGTTGAGTGAGAGACTGGGTGAGTGAGTGACTGGGTGAGTTGGTGACTGGGTGAGTGGGACACTGGGTGAGTGAGAGAGTTGGTGAGTGAGTGTCTTGGTGAGTGACTGAGTGAGTGAGAGACTGGGTGAGTGACTGGTGATTGAGTGACTGAGTGAGTGAGTGACTGGATGAGTAGCTAACTGGTAGAGACTGGGTGAGTGACTGGGTGAGTGAGAGACTGGGTGAGTGAGTGACTGGATGAGTGGGTGACTGGGTGAGTGAGTGACTGGGTGATTGAGAGACTGGGTGAGTGAGAAACTTGGTGAGTGAGTGACTTGGTGAGTTAGAGACTGGGTGAATGAGTGACTGGGTGAGTAGGTAACTGGGTGGTTCAGTGCCTGGGTGAGTGAGAGACTGGGTGACAGAGTGACTGGGTGAGTGAGTGACTGGGTGAGTGAGAGACTGGGTGAGAGACTGGATGAGTGACTGGGTGAGTGAGTGACTGGGCGAGTGAGTGACTGGGCGAGTGAGTGACTGGGTGAGTGACTGTATGAGTGAATGACTGGGTGAGTGAGTGAGAGACTGGGTGAGTGACTGGGTGAGTGAGTGACTGGGTGAGCGAGTAACTGGGTGAGTGAGTGACTGGGTGAATGAGTGAATCGGTGAGTGAGTGATTGGGTGAGTGAGTGACTGGGTGAGTGACTGGGTGAGTGAGAGACTGGGTGAGTGAGATACTAGGGGGGGTGAGTGACTGGATGAGTGACTGGATGAGTGAGTGACTGACTGGGTGAATGAGTGACTGGGTGAGTAGGTAACTGGGTGAGTGAGTGCCTGGGTGAGTGAGAGACTGGGTGAGAGAGTGACTGGGTGAGTGAGTGACTGGTTGAGTGAGAGACTGGGTGAGAGACTGGATGAGTGACTGGGTGAGTGAGTGACTGGGCGAGTGAGTGACTGGGCGAGTGAGTGACTGGGCGAGTGAGTCACTGGGAGAGTGGGTAACTGGGTCAGTGACTATGTGAGTGAGTGACTGGGTGAGTTAGTGACTGTGTGAGTGAGTGACTGGGTGAGTGAGAGACTGGGTGAGTGAGTGACTGAATGAGTGAGTGACTGAGTGAGTGAGAGACTGGGTGAGTGATTGACTGGGTGAGTGAGTGATAGACTGGGTGAGTGAGTGAGTGGGTGAGCGATTGGGTGAGTGAGAGACTGGGTGAGTGGGAGACTGGGTGAGTGAGTGACTGGCTGAGTGACTGGGTGAGTGAGCGACTGGGTGAGTGAGTGACTGGGTGAGTGAGTGAGAGACTGGGTGAGTGAGTGAGTGGGTGAGCGATTGGGTGAGTGAGAGACTGGGTGAGTGGGAGACTGGGTGATTGAGTGACTGGCTGAGTGACTGGGTGAGTGAGAGACTGGGTGAGTGACTGGGTGATTGAGTGACTGAGTGAGTGAGTGACTGGATGAGTGGTTAACTGGGTGAGTGAGAGACTGGGTGAGTGACTGGTTGAGTGAGAGACTGGGTGAGTGAGTGACTGGGGGAGTGGGTGACTGGATGAGTGAGTGACTGGGTGATTGGGAGACTGGGTGAGTGAGAGAGTTGGTGAGTGAGTGTCTTGGTGAGTGAATGAGTGAGTGAGAGACTGGGTGAGTGACTGGTGATTGAGTGACTGAGTGAGTGAGTGACTGGATGAGTAGCTAACTGGTAGAGACTGGGTGAGTGACTCGGTGAGTGAGAGACTGGGTGAGTGAGTGACTGGATGAGTGGGTGACTGGGTGAGTGAGTGACTGGGTGAGTGACTGTATGAGTGAGTGACTGGGTGAGTGAGAGACTGGGTGAGTGAGTGACTGGGTGAGTGAGTGACTGGGTGAGCGAGCAACTGGGTGAGTGAGTGACTCAGTGAGTGAGAGACTGGGTGAGTGAGTGACTGGGTGAGTGACTGAGTGAGAGACTGGGTGATTGAGTGAATCGGTGAGTGAGTGATTTGGTGAGTGAATGACTGAGTGAGAGACTGGGTGAGTGATTGGGTGAGTGAGCGACTGGGTGAGTGAGAGACTGGGTGAGTAAGTGACTGGGTAAGTGACTGTGTGAGTGAGTGACTGGGTGAATGAGTGACTGGGTGAGTGAGTGACTGGGTGATGTACTGGGTGAGTGAGTGACTGTGTGAGTGGGAGACTGGGTGAGTGATTGGGTGAGTGAGCGACTGGGTGAGTGAGAGACTGGGTGAGTAAGTGACTGGGTAAGTGACTGAGAGAGTGACTGACTGGGTGATTGAGTGACTGGGTGAGTAGGTAACTGGGTGAGTGATGAATGGTTGAGTGAGAGACTGGGTTAGAGAGTGACTGGGTGAGTGAGTGACTGGATGAGTGAGTATCTGGGTGATTGAGATAATGGGTGAGAGACTTTGTGAGTGAGTGACTGGGCGAGTGAGTGACTGGGTGAGTGGGTGACTGGGCGAGTGAGTGACTGGGTGAGTTAGTGACTGGGTGCGTGAGTGACTGGGTGAGTGAGTGATTGGGTGAGTGAGCGACTGGGTGAGTGAGAGACTGGGTGAGTAAGTGACTGGGTAAGTGACTGTGTGAGTGAGTGACTGGGTGAGTGAGTGACTAAGTGAGTGAGTGACTGGGTGAGTGACAGACTGGGTGAGTGACTGTATGAGTGAGTGCCTGGGTGAGTGAGTGACTGGGTGATGTGCTGGGTGAGTGAGTGACTGTGTGAGTGGGAGACTGGGTGAGTGAGTGACTGCGTGAGTGAGTGACTGGCTGAGTGATTGACTCAGTGAGTGAGAGACTGGGTGACTGAGTGACTGGGTAAGTGAGTGACTGAGTGAGTGAGTGACTGGGTGAGTGAGTGACTGGGTGAGTGACTGGGTGATTGAGTGACTGGGAGTATGAGTGACTGAGTGAGTGACAGACTGGGTGAGTGAGTGACTGGGTGAGTAACTGGGTGAGTGAGAGTCTGGGTTAGTGATTGACTGGGTGAGCTACTGGGTGAATGAGTGATTTGGTGAGTGAGTCACTGGGTGAGCGACTGGGTGAGTGAGAGACTCGGTGAGTGAGAGACTGGGTGAGTGAGTGACTGGCTGAGTGACTGGGTGAGTGAGAGACTGGGTGAGTGACTGGGTGATTGAGTGACTGAATGAGTGAGTGACTGAGTGAGTGAGAGACTGGGTGAGTGAGTGACTGAGAGTATGAGTGACTGAGTGAATGACAGACTGGGTGAGTGAGTGACTGGGTGAGTAACTGGGTGAATGAGAGACTGGGTGATTGACTGGGTGAGTGAGAGACTGGGTGAGTGAGTGACTGGGTGGGTGGGTGACTGGGTGAGTGAGTGACTGGGTGAGTGAGAGACTGGGTAAGTGAGAGACTTGGTGAGTGGGTGACTGAGTGATTGAGTGACTGGGTGAGTGAGAGACTGTGTGAGTGAGTGACTGGGTGAGTCACTGACTGAGAGAGTGAGTGACTGGGTGAGTGACTGGGTGAGTGAGTGACCGAGTGAGTGACTGGGTGAGTGAGTGACTGGGTGAATGAGTGACTCCGTGAGTGAGTGATTGGGTGAGTGACTGGGTGAGTGAGAGGCTGGGTGAGTGAGATACTAGGGGGGGTGAGTGACTGGGTGAGTGAGTGGCTGAGTGAGTGGTTGACTGAGTGAATGAGTGACAAGGTGAGTAGGTAACTGGGTGAGTGAGTGACTGGGTGAGTGAGAGACTGGGTGAGTGAGTGACTGGGTGAGTGAGTGACTGGGCGAGTGGCGAGTGGGCAACTGGGTGAGTGAGTGACTGGGTCAGTGACTATGTGAGTGAGTGACTGGGTTAGTGAGTGACTGTGTGAGTGAGTGACTGGGTGAGTGAGAGACTGGGTGAGTGAGTGACTGAGTGAGTGAAAGACTGGGTGAGTGAGTGACTGGGTGATTGAGTGACTGAATGAGTGAGTGACTGAGTGAGTGAGAGACTGGGTGAGTGAGTGACTGGGTGAGTGAGTGAGAGACTGGGTGAGCGAGTGACTGGGTGAGTGAGTGATTTGGTGAGTGAGTGACTGGGTGAGCGATTGGGTGAGTGAGAGACTGGGTGAGTGAGAGACTGGGTGAGTTAGTAACTGGCAGAGTGACTGGGTGAGTGAGAAACTGGGTGAGTGACTGGGTGAGTGACAGACTGGGTGAGTGAGTGATTGGGTGAGTGGGTGACTGGGTGAGTGAGTGACTGGGTGAGTGAGAGACTGGGTGTGCGAGTGACTGGGTGAGTGAGTGACTGGGTGAGTGAGTGACTGGGTGAGTGAGTGAATGGGTGAGTGAGTGACCGGGTGAGTGAGTGACTGGTTGAGTGGTAGACTGGGTGAGTGAGTGACTGGGTAAGTGACCGTATGAGTGAATGACTGGGTGAGTGAGTGAGAGACTGGGTGAGTGACTGGGTGAGTGAGTGACTGGGTGAGCGAGTAACTTGGTGAGTGAGTGACAGTGTGAGTGAGTGACTGGGTGAGTCACTGACTGGGTGAGTGAGTGACAGGGTGAGTGACTGGGTGAGTGAGTGACTGAGTGAGTGACTGGGTGAGTGAATGACTGGGTGAATGAGTGACTCGGTGAGTGATTGGGTGAGTGACTGGGTGAGTGAGAGGCTGGGTGAGTGAGATACTAGGGGGGGTGAGTGACTGGGTGAGTGAGTGACTGAGTGAGTGGATGACTGGGTGAATGAGTGACAAGGTGAGTAGGTAACTGGGTGAGTGAGTGACTGGGTGAGTGAGAGACTGGGTGAGTGAGTGACTGGGTGAGTGAGTGACTGGGCGAGTGAGTGACTGGACGAGTGAGTGACTGGGCGAGTGGGCAACTGGGTGAGTGAGTGAGTGACTGGGTCACTGACTATGTGAGTGAGTGACTGAGTGAGTGAGTGACTGTGTGAGTGAGTGACTGGGTGAGTGAGAGACTGGGTGAGTGAGTGACTGAGTGAGTGAAAGACTGGGTGAGTGAGTGACTGGGTGATTGAGTGACTGAATGAGTGAGTGACTGAGTGAGTGAGAGACTGGGTGAGTGAGTGACTGGGTGAGTGAGTGAGAAACTGGGTGAGTGAGTGACTGGGTGAGTGAGTGATTTGGTGAGTGAGTGACTGGGTGAGCGATTGGGTGAGTGAGAAACTGGGTGAGTGAGAGACTGGGTGAGTGAGTGACTGGCAGAGTGACTGGGTGAGTGAGAGACTGGGTGAGTGACTGGGTGATTGAGTGACTGACTGAGTGAGAGACTGGATGAGTGGTTAACTGGGTGAGTGAGAGACTCGGTGAGTGACTGGGTGAGTGAGAGACTGGGTGAGTGAGTGACTGGGTGAGTGGGTGACTGGGTGAGTGAGTGACTGGGTGAGTGAGAGACTGGGTGAGTGATAGACTTGGTGAGTGAGTGTCTTGGTGAGTGACTGAGTGAGTGAGAGACTGGGTGAGTGACTGGGTGATTGAGTGACTGAGAGAGTGAGTGACTGGATGAGTGGCTAGCTGGGTGAGTGAGAAACTGGGTGAGTGACTGGGTGAGTGATAGACTGGGTGAGTGAGTGTCTGGGTGAGTGAAAGACTGGGTGAGTGAGTGACTGGGTGATTGAGTGACTGAATGAGTGAGTGACTGAGTGAGTGAGAGACTGGGTGAGTGAGTGACTGGGTGAGTGAGTGAGAGACTGGGTGAGCGAGTGACTGGGTGAGTGAGTGATTTGGTGAGTGAGTGACTGGGTGAGCGATTGGGTGAGTGAGAGACTGGGTGAGTGAGAGACTGGGTGAGTTAGTAACTGGCAGAGTGACTGGGTGAGTGAGAAACTGGGTGAGTGACTGGGTGAGTGACAGACTGGGTGAGTGAGTGACTGGGTGAGTGAGAGACTGGGTGTGCGAGTGACTGGGTGAGTGAGTGACTGGGTGAGTGAGTGACTGGGTGAGTGAGAGATTGGGTGAGTGAGTGATTGGGTGAGTGAGTGACCGGGTGAGTGAGTGACTGGTTGAGTAGTAGACTGGGTGAGTGAGTGACTGGGTAAGTGACTGTATGAGTGAATGACTGGGTGAGTGAATGAGAGACTGGGTGAGTGACTGGGTGAGTGAGTGACTGGGTGAGCGAGTAACTTGGTGAGTGAGTGACAGTGTGAGTGAGTGACTGGGTGAGTCACTGACTGGGTGAGTGAGTGACAGGGTGAGTGACTGGGTGAGTGAGTGACTGAGTGAGTGACTGGGTGAGTGAATGTCTGGGTGAATGAGTGACTGGGTGAGCGATTGGGTGAGTGAGAAACTGGGTGAGTGAGAGACTGGGTGAGTGAGTGACTGGCAGAGTGACTGGGTGAGTGAGAGACTGGGTGAGTGACTGGGTGATTGAGTGACTGACTGAGTGAGAGACTGGATGAGTGGTTAACTGGGTGAGTGAGAGACTGGGTGAGTGACTGGGTGAGTGAGAGACTGGGTGAGTGAGTGACTGGGTGAGTGGGTGACTGGGTGAGTGAGTGACTGGGTGAGTGAGAGACTGGGTGAGTGATAGACTTGGTGAGTGAGTGTCTTGGTGAGTGACTGAGTGAGTGAGAGACTGGGTGAGTGACTGGGTGATTGAGTGACTGAGAGAGTGAGTGACTGGATGAGTGGCTAGCTGGGTGAGTGAGAAACTGGGTGAGTGACTGGGTGAGTGAGAGACTGGGTGAGT
The DNA here is from genome assembly GCF_048934315.1 of Petromyzon marinus. Classification (NCBI taxonomy): domain Eukaryota; kingdom Metazoa; phylum Chordata; class Hyperoartia; order Petromyzontiformes; family Petromyzontidae; genus Petromyzon; species Petromyzon marinus. The sequence continues at coordinate 11,472,761 of NC_133720.1, forward strand.
GAGTGACTGGGTGAGTGGGAGACTGGGTGAGTGAGTGACTGGCTGAGTGACTGGGTGAGTGAGAGACAGGGTGAGTGACTGGGTGATTGAGTGACTGAGTGAGTGAGTGACTGGATGAGTGGTTAACTGGGTGAGTGAGAGACTGGGTGAGTGACTGGTTGAGTGAGAGACTGGGTGAGTGAGTGACTGGGTGAGTGGGTGACTGGGTGAGTGGGACACTGGGTGAGTGAGAGAGTTGGTGAGTGAGTGTCTTGGTGAGTGACTGAGTGAGTGAGAGACTGGGTGAGTGACTGGTGATTGAGTGACTGAGTGAGTGAGTGACTGGATGAGTAGCTAACTGGTAGAGACTGGGTGAGTGACTGGGTGAGTGAGAGACTGGGTGAGTGAGTGACTGGATGAGTGGGTGACTGGGTGAGTGAGTGACTGGGTGATTGAGAGACTGGGTGAGTGAGAAACTTGGTGAGTGAGTGACTTGGTGAGTTAGAGACTGGGTGAATGAGTGACTGGGTGAGTAGGTAACTGGGTGGTTCAGTGCCTGGGTGAGTGAGAGACTGGGTGACAGAGTGACTGGGTGAGTGAGTGACTGGGTGAGTGAGAGACTGGGTGAGAGACTGGATGAGTGACTGGGTGAGTGAGTGACTGGGCGAGTGAGTGACTGGGCGAGTGAGTGACTGGGTGAGTGACTGTATGAGTGAATGACTGGGTGAGTGAGTGAGAGACTGGGTGAGTGACTGGGTGAGTGAGTGACTGGGTGAGCGAGTAACTGGGTGAGTGAGTGACTGGGTGAATGAGTGAATCGGTGAGTGAGTGATTGGGTGAGTGAGTGACTGGGTGAGTGACTGGGTGAGTGAGAGACTGGGTGAGTGAGATACTAGGGGGGGTGAGTGACTGGATGAGTGACTGGATGAGTGAGTGACTGACTGGGTGAATGAGTGACTGGGTGAGTAGGTAACTGGGTGAGTGAGTGCCTGGGTGAGTGAGAGACTGGGTGAGAGAGTGACTGGGTGAGTGAGTGACTGGTTGAGTGAGAGACTGGGTGAGAGACTGGATGAGTGGCTGGGTGAGTGAGTGACTGGGCGAGTGAGTGACTGGGCGAGTGAGTGACTGGGCGAGTGAGTCACTGGGAGAGTGGGTAACTGGGTCAGTGACTATGTGAGTGAGTGACTGGGTGAGTTAGTGACTGTGTGAGTGAGTGACTGGGTGAGTGAGAGACTGGGTGAGTGAGTGACTGAATGAGTGAGTGACTGAGTGAGTGAGAGACTGGGTGAGTGATTGACTGGGTGAGTGAGTGATAGACTGGGTGAGTGAGTGAGTGGGTGAGCGATTGGGTGAGTGAGAGACTGGGTGAGTGGGAGACTGGGTGAGTGAGTGACTGGCTGAGTGACTGGGTGAGTGAGAGACTGGGTGAGTGAGTGACTGGGTGAGTGAGTGAGAGACTGGGTGAGTGAGTGAGTGGGTGAGCGATTGGGTGAGTGAGAGACTGGGTGAGTGGGAGACTGGGTGAGTGAGTGACTGGCTGAGTGACTGGGTGAGTGAGAGACTGGGTGAGTGACTGGGTGATTGAGTGACTGAGTGAGTGAGTGACTGGATGAGTGGTTAACTGGGTGAGTGAGAGACTGGGTGAGTGACTGGTTGAGTGAGAGACTGGGTGAGTGAGTGACTGGGGGAGTGGGTGACTGGATGAGTGAGTGACTGGGTGAATGGGAGACTGGGTGAGTGAGAGAGTTGGTGAGTGAGTGTCTTGGTGAGTGAATGAGTGAGTGAGAGACTGGGTGAGTGACTGGTGATTGAGTGACTGAGTGAGTGAGTGACTGGATGAGTAGCTAACTGGTAGAGACTGGGTGAGTGACTCGGTGAGTGAGAGACTGGGTGAGTGAGTGACTGGATGAGTGGGTGACTGGGTGAGTGAGTGACTGGGTGAGTGACTGTATGAGTGAGTGACTGGGTGAGTGAGAGACTGGGTGAGTGAGTGACTGGGTGAGTGAGTGACTGGGTGAGCGAGCAACTGGGTGAGTGAGTGACTCAGTGAGTGAGAGACTGGGTGAGTGAGTGACTGGGTGAGTGACTGAGTGAGCGACTGGGTGATTGAGTGAATCGGTGAGTGAGTGAGTGATTTGGTGAGTGAATGACTGAGTGAGAGACTGGGTGAGTGATTGGGTGAGTGAGCGATTGGGTGAGTGAGAGACTGGGTGAGTAAGTGACTGGGTAAGTGACTGTGTGAGTGAGTGACTGGGTGAATGAGTGACTGGGTGAGTGAGTGACTGGGTGATGTACTGGGTGAGTGAGTGACTGTGTGAGTGGGAGACTGGGTGTGTGATTGGGTGAGTGAGCGACTGGGTGAGTGAGAGACTGGGTGAGTAAGTAACTGGGTAAGTGACTGAGAGAGTGACTGACTGGGTGATTGAGTAACTGGGTGAGTAGGTAACTGGGTGAGTGATGAATGGTTGAGTGAGAGACTGGGTTAGAGAGTGACTGGGTGAGTGAGTGACTGGATGAGTGAGTATCTGGGTGATTGAGATAATGGGTGAGAGACTTTGTGAGTGAGTGACTGGGCGAGTGAGTGACTGGGTGAGTGGGTGACTGGGCGAGTGAGTGACTGGGTGAGTTAGTGACTGGGTGCGTGAGTGACTGGGTGAGTGAGTGATTGGGTGAGTGAGCGACTGGGTGAGTGAGAGACTGGGTGAGTAAGTGACTGGGTAAGTGACTGTGTGAGTGAGTGACTGGGTGAGTGAGTGACTAAGTGAGTGAGTGACTGGGTGAGTGACAGACTGGGTGAGTGACTGTATGAATGAGTGCCTGGGTGAGTGAGTGACTGGGTGATGTGCTGGGTGAGTGAGTGACTGTGTGAGTGGGAGACTGGGTGAGTGAGTGACTGCGTGAGTGAGTGACTGGCTGAGTGATTGACTGAGTGAGTGAGAGACTGGGTGACTGAGTGACTGGGTAAGTGAGTGACTGAGTGAGTGAGTGACTGGGTGAGTGAGTGACTGGGTGAGTGACTGGGTGATTGAGTGACTGGGAGTATGAGTGACTGAGTGAGTGACAGACTGGGTGAGTGAGTGACTGGGTGAGTAACTGGGTGAGTGAGAGTCTGGGTGAGTGATTGACTGGGTGAGCTACTGGGTGAATGAGTGATTTGGTGAGTGAGTCACTGGGTGAGCGACTGGGTGAGTGAGAGACTCGGTGAGTGAGAGACTGGGTGAGTGAGTGACTGGCTGAGTGAATGACTGGGTGAGTGAATGAGAGACTGGGTGAGTGACTGGGTGAGTGAGTGACTGGGTGAGCGAGTAACTTGGTGAGTGAGTGACAGTGTGAGTGAGTGACTGGGTGAGTCACTGACTGGGTGAGTGAGTGACAGGGTGAGTGACTGGGTGAGTGAGTGACTGAGTGAGTAACTGGGTGAGTGAATGTCTGGGTGAATGAGTGACTGGGTGAGCGATTGGGTGAGTGAGAAACTGGGTGAGTGAGAGACTGGGTGAGTGAGTGACTGGCAGAGTGACTGGGTGAGTGAGAGACTGGGTGAGTGACTGGGTGATTGAGTGACTGACTGAGTGAGAGACTGGATGAGTGGTTAACTGGGTGAGTGAGAGACTGGGTGAGTGACTGGGTGAGTGAGAGACTGGGTGAGTGAGTGACTGGGTGAGTGGGTGACTGGGTGAGTGAGTGACTGGGTGAGTGAGAGACTGGGTGAGTGATAGACTTGGTGAGTGAGTGTCTTGGTGAGTGACTGAGTGAGTGAGAGACTGGGTGAGTGACTGGGTGATTGAGTGACTGAGAGAGTGAGTGACTGGATGAGTGGCTAGCTGGGTGAGTGAGAAACTGGGTGAGTGACTGGGTGAGTGAGAGACTGGGTGAGTGAGTGACTGGGTGAGTGGGAGACTGGGTGAGTGAGTGACTGGCTGAGTGACTGGGTGAGTGAGAGACAGGGTGAGTGACTGGGTGATTGAGTGACTGAGTGAGTGAGTGACTGGATGAGTGGTTAACTGGGTGAGTGAGAGACTGGGTGAGTGACTGGTTGAGTGAGAGACTGGGTGAGTGAGTGACTGGGTGAGTTGGTGACTGGGTGAGTGGGACACTGGGTGAGTGAGAGAGTTGGTGAGTGAGTGTCTTGGTGAGTGACTGAGTGAGTGAGAGACTGGGTGAGTGACTGGTGATTGAGTGACTGAGTGAGTGAGTGACTGGATGAGTAGCTAACTGGTAGAGACTGGGTGAGTGACTGGGTGAGTGAGAGACTGGGTGAGTGAGTGACTGGATGAGTGGGTGACTGGGTGAGTGAGTGACTGGGTGATTGAGAGACTGGGTGAGTGAGAAACTTGGTGAGTGAGTGACTTGGTGAGTTAGAGACTGGGTGAATGAGTGACTGGGTGAGTAGGTAACTGGGTGGTTCAGTGCCTGGGTGAGTGAGAGACTGGGTGACAGAGTGACTGGGTGAGTGAGTGACTGGGTGAGTGAGAGACTGGGTGAGAGACTGGATGAGTGACTGGGTGAGTGAGTGACTGGGCGAGTGAGTGACTGGGCGAGTGAGTGACTGGGTGAGTGACTGTATGAGTGAATGACTGGGTGAGTGAGTGAGAGACTGGGTGAGTGACTGGGTGAGTGAGTGACTGGGTGAGCGAGTAGCTGGGTGAGTGAGTGACTGGGTGAATGAGTGAATCGGTGAGTGAGTGATTGGGTGAGTGAGTGACTGGGTGAGTGACTGGGTGAGTGAGAGACTGGGTGAGTGAGATACTAGGGGGGTGAGTGACTGGATGAGTGACTGGATGAGTGAGTGACTGACTGGGTGAATGAGTGACTGGGTGAGTAGGTAACTGGGTGAGTGAGTGCCTGGGTGAGTGAGAGACTGGGTGAGAGAGTGACTGGGTGAGTGAGTGACTGGTTGAGTGAGAGACTGGGTGAGAGACTGGATGAGTGACTGGGTGAGTGAGTGACTGGGCGAGTGAGTGACTGGGCGAGTGAGTGACTGGGCGAGTGAGTCACTGGGAGAGTGGGTAACTGGGTCAGTGACTATGTGAGTGAGTGACTGGGTGAGTTAGTGACTGTGTGAGTGAGTGACTGGGTGAGTGAGAGACTGGGTGAGTGAGTGACTGAATGAGTGAGTGACTGAGTGAGTGAGAGACTGGGTGAGTGATTGACTGGGTGAGTGAGTGATAGACTGGGTGAGTGAGTGAGTGGGTGAGCGATTGGGTGAGTGAGAGACTGGGTGAGTGGGAGACTGGGTGAGTGAGTGACTGGCTGAGTGACTGGGTGAGTGAGCGACTGGGTGAGTGAGTGACTGGGTGAGTGAGTGAGAGACTGGGTGAGTGAGTGAGTGGGTGAGCGATTGGGTGAGTGAGAGACTGGGTGAGTGGGAGACTGGGTGAGTGAGTGACTGGCTGAGTGACTGGGTGAGTGAGAGACTGGGTGAGTGACTGGGTGATTGAGTGACTGAGTGAGTGAGTGACTGGATGAGTGGTTAACTGGGTGAGTGAGAGACTGGGTGAGTGACTGGTTGAGTGAGAGACTGGGTGAGTGAGTGACTGGGGGAGTGGGTGACTGGATGAGTGAGTGAATGAGTGAGTGAGAGACTGGGTGAGTGACTGGTGATTGAGTGACTGAGTGAGTGAGTGACTGGATGAGTAACTAACTGGTAGAGACTGGGTGAGTGACTCGGTGAGTGAGAGACTGGGTGAGTGAGTGACTGGATGAGTGGGTGACTGGGTGAGTGAGTGACTGGGTGAGTGACTGTATGAGTGAGTGACTGGGTGAGTGAGAGACTGGGTGAGTGAGTGACTGGGTGAGTGAGTGACTGGGTGAGCGAGCAACTGGGTGAGTGAGTGACTCAGTGAGTGAGAGACTGGGTGAGTGAGTGACTGGGTGAGTGACTGAGTGAGAGACTGGGTGATTGAGTGAATCGGTGAGTGAGTGAGTGATTTGGTGAGTGAATGACTGAGTGAGAGACTGGGTGAGTGATTGGGTGAGTGAGCGACTGGGTGAGTGAGAGACTGGGTGAGTAAGTGACTGGGTAAGTGACTGTGTGAGTGAGTGACTGGGTGAATGAGTGACTGGGTGAGTGAGTGACTGGGTGATGTACTGGGTGAGTGAGTGACTGTGTGAGTGGGAGACTGGGTGAGTGATTGGGTGAGTGAGCGACTGGGTGAGTGAGAGACTGGGTGAGTAAGTGACTGGGTAAGTGACTGAGAGAGTGACTGACTGGGTGATTGAGTGACTGGGTGAGTAGGTAACTGGGTGAGTGATGAATGGTTGAGTGAGAGACTGGGTTAGAGAGTGACTGGGTGAGTGAGTGACTGGATGAGTGAGTATCTGGGTGATTGAGATAATGGGTGAGAGACTTTGTGAGTGAGTGACTGGGCGAGTGAGTGACTGGGTGAGTGGGTGACTGGGCGAGTGAGTGACTGGGTGAGTTAGTGACTGGGTGCGTGAGTGACTGGGTGAGTGAGTGATTGGGTGAGTGAGCGACTGGGTGAGTGAGAGACTGGGTGAGTAAGTGACTGGGTAAGTGACTGTGTGAGTGAGTGACTGGGTGAGTGAGTGACTAAGTGAGTGAGTGACTGGGTGAGTGACAGACTGGGTGAGTGACTGTATGAGTGAGTGCCTGGGTGAGTGAGTGACTGGGTGATGTGCTGGGTGAGTGAGTGACTGTGTGAGTGGGAGACTGGGTGAGTGAGTGACTGCGTGAGTGAGTGACTGGCTGAGTGATTGACTCAGTGAGTGAGAGACTGGGTGACTGAGTGACTGGGTAAGTGAGTGACTGAGTGAGTGAGTGACTGGGTGAGTGAGTGACTGGGTGAGTGACTGGGTGATTGAGTGACTGGGAGTATGAGTGACTGAGTGAGTGACAGACTGGGTGAGTGAGTGACTGGGTGAGTAACTGGGTGAGTGAGAGTCTGGGTTAGTGATTGACTGGGTGAGCTACTGGGTGAATGAGTGATTTGGTGAGTGAGTCACTGGGTGAGCGACTGGGTGAGTGAGAGACTCGGTGAGTGAGAGACTGGGTGAGTGAGTGACTGGCTGAGTGACTGGGTGAGTGAGAGACTGGGTGAGTGACTGGGTGATTGAGTGACTGAATGAGTGAGTGACTGAGTGAGTGAGAGACTGGGTGAGTGAGTGACTGAGAGTATGAGTGACTGAGTGAGTGACAGACTGGGTGAGTGAGTGACTGGGTGAGTAACTGGGTGAATGAGAGACTGGGTGATTGACTGGGTGAGTGAGAGACTGGGTGAGTGAGTGACTGGGTGGGTGGGTGACTGGGTGAGTGAGTGACTGGGTGAGTGAGAGACTGGGTAAGTGAGAGACTTGGTGAGTGGGTGACTGGGTGAGTGAGTGACTGGGTGAGTGGGCGACTGGGTGACTGGGTGAGTGAGTGACTGGATGAGTGAGTGACTGGGCGAGTGAGTGACTGGGTGAGTGAGTGAGAGACTGGGTGAGTGAGTGAGTGGGTGAGCGATTGGGTGAGTGAGAGACTGGGTGAGTGGGAGACTGGGTGAGTGAGTGACTGGCTGAGTGACTGGGTGAGTGAGAGACTGGGTGAGTGACTGGGTGATTGAGTGACTGAGTGAGTGAGTGACTGGATGAGTGGTTAACTGGGTGAGTGAGAGACTGGGTGAGTGACTGGTTGAGTGAGAGACTGGGTGAGTGAGTGACTGGGGGAGTGGGTGACTGGATGAGTGAGTGACTGGGTGATTGGGAGACTGGGTGAGTGAGAGAGTTGGTGAGTGAGTGTCTTGGTGAGTGAATGAGTGAGTGAGAGACTGGGTGAGTGACTGGTGATTGAGTGACTGAGTGAGTGAGTGACTGGATGAGTAGCTAACTGGTAGAGACTGGGTGAGTGACTCGGTGAGTGAGAGACTGGGTGAGTGAGTGACTGGATGAGTGGGTGACTGGGTGAGTGAGTGATTGGGTGAGTGACTGTATGAGTGAGTGACTGGGTGAGTGAGAGACTGGGTGAGTGAGTGACTGGGTGAGTGAGTGACTGGGTGAGCGAGCAACTGGGTGAGTGAGTGACTCAGTGAGTGAGAGACTGGGTGAGTGAGTGACTGGGTGAGTGACTGAGTGAGAGACTGGGTGATTGAGTGAATCGGTGAGTGAGTGAGTGATTTGGTGAGTGAATGACTGAGTGAGAGACTGGGTGAGTGATTGGGTGAGTGAGCGACTGGGTGAGTGAGAGACTGGGTGAGTAAGTGACTGGGTAAGTGACTGTGTGAGTGAGTGACTGGGTGAATGAGTGACTGGGTGAGTGAGTGACTGGGTGATGTACTGGGTGAGTGAGTGACTGTGTGAGTGGGAGACTGGGTGAGTGATTGGGTGAGTGAGCAACTGGGTGAGTGAGAGACTGGGTGAGTAAGTGACTGGGTAAGTGACTGAGAGAGTGACTGACTGGGTGATTGAGTGACTGGGTGAGTAGGTAACTGGGTGAGTGATGAATGGTTGAGTGAGAGACTGGGTTAGAGAGTGACTGGGTGAGTGAGTGACTGGATGAGTGAGTATCTGGGTGATTGAGATAATGGGTGAGAGACTTTGTGAGTGAGTGACTGGGCAAGTGAGTGACTGGGTGAGTGGGTGACTGGGCGAGTGAGTGACTGGGTGAGTTAGTGACTGGGTGCGTGAGTGACTGGGTGAGTGAGTGATTGGGTGAGTGAGCGACTGGGTGAGTGAGAGACTGGGTGAGTAAGTGACTGGGTAAGTGACTGTGTGAGTGAGTGACTGGGTGAGTGAGTGACTAAGTGAGTGAGTGACTGGGTGAGTGACAGACTGGGTGAGTGACTGTATGAGTGAGTGCCTGGGTGAGTGAGTGACTGGGTGATGTGCTGGGTGAGTGAGTGACTGTGTGAGTGGGAGACTGGGTGAGTGAGTGACTGCGTGAGTGAGTGACTGGCTGAGTGATTGACTCAGTGAGTGAGAGACTGGGTGACTGAGTGACTGGGTAAGTGAGTGACTGAGTGAGTGAGTGACTGGGTGAGTGAGTGACTGGGTGAGTGACTGGGTGATTGAGTGACTGGGAGTATGAGTGACTGAGTGAGTGACAGACTGGGTGAGTGAGTGACTGGGTGAGTAACTGGGTGAGTGAGAGTCTGGGTTAGTGATTGACTGGGTGAGCTACTGGGTGAATGAGTGATTTGGTGAGTGAGTCACTGGGTGAGCGACTGGGTGAGTGAGAGACTCGGTGAGTGAGAGACTGGGTGAGTGAGTGACTGGCTGAGTGACTGGGTGAGTGAGAGACTGGGTGAGTGACTGGGTGATTGAGTGACTGAATGAGTGAGTGACTGAGTGAGTGAGAGACTGGGTGAGTGAGTGACTGAGAGTATGAGTGACTGAGTGAGTGACAGACTGGGTGAGTGAGTGACTGGGTGAGTAACTGGGTGAATGAGAGAATGGGTGATTGACTGGGTGAGTGAGAGACTGGGTGAGTGAGTGACTGGGTGGGTGGGTGACTGGGTGAGTGAGTGACTGGGTGAGTGAGAGACTGGGTAAGTGAGAGACTTGGTGAGTGGGTGACTGGGTGAGTGAGTGACTGGGTGAGTGGGCGACTGGGTGACTGGGTGAGTGAGTGACTGGGTAAGTGAGTGACTGGGCGAGTGAGTGACTGGGTGAGTGGGTGACTGGGCGAGTGAGTGACTGGTGAGTTAGTGACTGGGTGAGTGAGTGACTGAATGAGTGAGTGACTGGGTGAGTGGGCGACTGGGTGAGTGAGCGACGAGGTGAGTGAGAGACTGGGTGAGTGAGTGACTTGGTGAGTGACTGAGTGAGTGAGAGACTGAGTGAATGACTGGGTGATTATGTGACTGGGTGAGTGAGAGACTGGTGAGTCGGTATCTGGGTGAGTGAGTGACTGAGTGAGTTAGAGACTGGTTGAGTGAATGGGTGAGTGAAAGACTGGGTGAATGACTGGGTGAATAAGTGACTGGGTGAGTGAGAGACTGGGTGAGTGAGTGACCGGGTAAGTGAGTGACTAGTTGAGTGGGAGACTGGGTGAGTGAGTGACTGGGTGAGTGAGTGACTGTGTGAGCGAGTGACTGGGTGAGTGAGTGACTGGGTGAGTGAGTGACTGGGTGAGGGAGTGACTGGGTGAGTGACTGGGTGAGTGAGTGACTGGGGGAATGAGTGACTCGGTGAGTGAGTGACTCGGTGAGTGAGTGACTGGGTGAGTGAGAGGCTGGGTGAGGGAGAGAGACTGGGTGAGTGAGAGACTAGGGGGCTGAGTGACTGGGTGAGTGAGTGACTGAGAGAGTGACTGACTGGGTGAATGAGTGACTGGGTGAGTAGGTAACTGGGTGAGTGATGAATGGTTGAGTGAGAGACTGGGTTAGAGAGTGACTGGGTGAGTGAGTGACTGGATGAGTGAGTGTCTGGGTGATTGAGAGAATGGGTGAGAGACTGGGTGAATGAGTGACTGGGTGAGTGAGTGATTGGGCGAGTGAGAGACTGGGCGAGTGACTGGTCGAGTGAGTGATTGGGCGAGTGGGCGACTGGGTGAGTGAGTGACTGGGTGAATGGATGACTGGGTGACTGGGTGAGTGAGTGACTGGGCGATTGAGTGACTGGGTGAGTGGGTGACTGGGCGAGTGAGTGACTTGGTGAGTTAGTGACTGGGTGAGTGAGTGACTGGGTGAGTGAGTGACTGGGTGAGTGAGTGATTGGGTGAGTGACCGACTGGGTGAGTGAGAGACTGGGTGAATACGGGACTGGGTAAGTGACTGTGTGAGTGAGTGACTGGGTGAGTGACAGACTGGGTGAGTGACTGTATGAGTGAGTGACTGGGTGAGTGAGTGACTAGGTGATGTACTGGGTGAGTGAATGACTGTGTGAGTGGGAGACTGTGTGAGTGAGTGACTGGGTGAGTGAGTGACTGGGTGAGTGACTGGGTGAGTGAGTGACTGGGTGAGTGAGAGACTGGGTAAGTGAGAGACTTGGTGAGTGGGTGACTGGGTGAGTGAGTGACTGGGTGAGTGGGCGACTGGTTGACTGGGTGAGTGAGTGACTGGGTGAGTGAGTGACTGGGTGAGTGAGTGACTGGGTGAGTGGGTGACTGGGCGAGTGAGTGACTGGTGAGTTAGTGACTGGGTGAGTGAGTGACTGAATGAGTGAGTGACTGGGTGAGTGGGCGACTGGGTGAGTGAGCGACGAGGTGAGTGAGAGACTGGGTGAGTGAGTGACTTGGTGAGTGACGGAGTGAGTGAGAGACTGGGTGAGTGACTGGGTGAGTATGTGACTGGGTGAGTGAGAGACTGGTGAGTCGGTATCTGGGTGAGTGAGTGACTGGGTGAGTGAGAGACTGGTTGAGTGAATGGGTGAGTGAAAGACTGGGTGAATGACTGGGTGAATAAGTAACTGGGTGAGTGAGAGACTGGGTGAGTGAGTGACCGGGTAAGTGAGTGACTAGTTGAGTGGGAGACTGGGTGAGTGAGTGACTGGGTGAGTGACTGGGTGAGTAAGTGACTGGGTGAGTGAGTGACTCGGTGAGTGAGTGAGAGTATGGGTGAGTGAGAGACTCGGTGAGTGAGTGACTGGGTGAGTGAGTGACTGGGTGAATGAGTGACTCGGTGAGTGAGTGACTCGGTGAGTGAGTGACGAGGTGAGTGAGAGACTGGGTGACAGAGAGAGACTGGGTGAGTGAGAGACTAGGGGGCTGAGTGACTGGGTGAGTGAGTGACTGAGAGAGTGACTGACTGGGTGAATGAATGACTGGGTGAGTAGGTAACTGGGTGAGTGATGAATGGTTGAGTGAGAGACTGGGTTAGAGAGTGACTGGGTGAGTGAGTGACTGGATGAGTGAGTGTCTGGGTGATTGAGAGAATGGGTGAGAGACTGGGTGAGTGAGTGACTGGGTGAGTGAGTGATTGGGCGAGTGAGTGACTGGGCGAGTGAGTGACTGGTCGAGTGAGTGATTGGGCGAGTGGGCGACTGGGTGAGTGAGTGACTGGGTGAATGGGTGACTGGGTGACTGGGTGAGTGAGTGACTGGGCGATTGAGTGACTGGGTGAGTGGGTGACTGGGCGAGTGAGTGACTTGGTGAGTTAGTGACTGGGTGAGTGAGTGACTGGGTGAGTGAGTGACTGGGTGAGTGAGTGATTGGGTGAGTGAGCGACTGGGTGAGTGAGAGACTGGGTGAGTACGTGACTGGGTAAGTGACTGTGTGAGTGAGTGACTGGGTGAGTGACAGACTGGGTGAGTGACTGTATGAGTGAGTGACTGGGTGAGTGAGTGACTGGGTGATGTACTGGGTGAGTGAATGACTGTGTGTGTGGGAGACTGTGCGAGTGAGTGACTGGGTGAGTGAGTGACTGGGTGAGTGACTGGGTGAGTGAGTGACTGGGACAGTGAGTGACTGAGTGAGTGAGAGATAGGGTGAGTGACTGGGAGAGTGAGTGACTGAGTGAGTGAGAGACTGGGTGAGTGAGTTACTGGGTAAGTGAGTGACTGAGTGAGTGAGTGACTGGGTGAGTGAGTGACTGGGTGAGTGACTGGGAGTATGAGTGACTGAGTGAGTGACAGACTGGGTGAGTGAGTGACTTGGTGATTAACTGGGTGAGTGAGTGTCTGGGTGAGTGATTGACTGGGTGAGCTACTGGGTGAGTGAGTGATTTTGTGAGTGAGTGAGTTGGTGAGCGACTGGGTGAGTGAGAGACTGGGTGAGTGAGAGACTGGGTGAGTAAGTGACTGGCTGAGTGATTGGGTGAGTGAGAGACTGGGTGAGTGACTGGGTGATTGAGTGACTGAATGAGTGAGTGACTGAGTGCGTGAGAGACTGGGTGAGTGACTGGGTGAGTGAGTGACTGGGTGAGTGGTTAACTGGGTGAATGACAGACTGGGTGAGTGACTGGGTGAGTGAGAGACTGGGTGAGTGACTGGGTGAGTGAGTGACTGGGTGAGTGACTGGGAGTATGAGTGACTGAGTGAGTGACAGACTGGGTGAGTGAGTGACTGGGTGAGTAACTGGGTGAGTGAGAGTCTGGGTGAGTGATTGACTGGGTGAGCTACTGGGTGAGTGAGTGATTTTGTGAGTGAGTGACTTGGTGAGCGACTGGGTGAGTGAGAGACTGGGTGAGTGAGAGACTGGGTGAGTAAGTGACTGGCTGAGTGTTTGGGTGAGTGAGAGACTGGGTGAGTGACTGGGTGATTGAGTGACTGAATGAGTGAGTGACTGAGTGAGTGAGAGACTGGGTGAGTGACTGGGTGAGTGAGTGACTGGGTGAATGGTTAACTGGGTGAATGAGAGACTGGGTGAGTGACTGGGTGAGTGAGAGACTGGGTAAGTGAGTCACTGGGTGAGTGGGTGACTGGGTGAGTGAGTGACTGGGTGAGTGAGAGACTGGGTAAGTGAGAGACTTGGTGAGTGGGTGACTGAGTGAGTGAGTGACTGGGTGAGTGGGCGACTGGGTGACTGGGTGAGTGAGTGACTGGGTGAGTCAGTGACTGGGCGAGTGAGTAACTGGGAGAGTGGGTGACTGGGCGAGTGAGTGACTGGTGAGTTAGTGACTGGGTGAGTGAGTGACTGGATGAGTGAGTGACTGGGTGAGTGGGCGAATGCTTGAGTGAGCGACTGGGTGAGTGGGCGACTGGGTGAGTGAGCGACTAGGTAAGTGAGAGACTGGGTGAGTGAGTGACTTGGTGAGTGTCTGAGTGAGTGAGAGACTGGGTGACTGGGTGAGTATGTGACTGGGTGAGTGAGAGACTGGTGAGTGGGTATCTGGGTGAGTGAGTGACTGGGTGAGTGAGAGACTGGGTGAGTGAATGGGTGAGTGAGAGACTGGGTGAGTGAGTGACTGGGTGAGTGGGTGACTGGGTGAGTGAGTGACTGGGTGAGTTATAGACTGGGTGAGTGAGAGTCTTGGTGAGTGAGTGACTTGGTGAGTGATTGAGTGAGTGAGAGACTGGGTGAGTGACTGGGTGAACAAGTGACTGGGTGAGTGAGAAACTGGGTGAGTGAGTGACCGGGTGAATGAGTGACTGGTTGAGTGCGAGACTGGGTGAATGAGTGACTGGTTGAGTGACTGGGTGAGTAAGCGACTGGGTGAGTGAGTGACTGGGTGAGTGAGTGAGAGAATGGGTGAGTGAGAGACTCGGTGAGTGAGTGACTGGGTGAGTGAGTGAATGTGTGAGCGAGTGACTGGGTGAGTGAGTGACTGGGTGAGTGACTGGGTGAGTGAGTTACTGGGTGAGTGACTGGGTGAGTGAGTGACTGGGTGAGTGCCTGGGAAAGTGAGTAAATGAGTGAGTGAGAGACTGGGTGAGTGAGTGACTGGGTGTGTGAGTGACTGGGTGAGTGAGTGACTGAGTGAGTGAGTTACTGGGTGAGTGACGGGGTGAGTGAGTGACTGGGTGAATGAGTGACTCGGTGAGTGAGTGATTGGGTGAGTGAGTGACTGGGTGAGTGAGAGACTGGTTGAGTGAGAGACTGGGTGAGTGAGAGACTAGGGGGCTGAGTGACTGGGTGAGTGAGTGACTGAGAGAGTGACTCACTGGGTGAGTTAGTGACTGGGTGAGTAGGTACCTGGGTGACTAAGTGAATGGGTGAGTGAGAGACTGGGTGAGTGAGTGACTAGGTGAATGGGTGACTGGGTGACTGAGTGAGTGAGTGACTGAGTGAGTGAGTGATTGGGCGACTGAGTGACTGGGTGAGTGTGTGACTGGGCGAGTGAGTGACTGGGTGAGTTAGTGACTGGGTGAGTGAGTGACTGGGTGAGTGAGTGACTGGGTGAGTGAGTGATTGGGTGAGTGAGCGACTGGGTGAATGAGAGACTGGGTGAGTAAGTGACTGGGTAAGTGACTGTGTGAGTGAGTGACTGGGTGAGTGAGTGACTGGGTGAGTGACTGTATGAGTGAGTGACTAGGTGAGTGAGTGACTGGGTGATGTACTGGGTGAGTGAGTGACTGTGTGATTGGGAGACTGGGTGAGTGAGTGACTGGGTGAGTGAGTGACTGGGTGAGTGACTCGGTGAGTGAGTGACTGAGTGAGTGAGAGACTGGGTGAGTGACTGGGAGCGTGAGTGACTCAGTGACTGAGAGAATGGGTGAGTGAGTGACTGGGTAAGTGAGTGACTGAGTGAGTGAGTGAGTGACTGGGTGAGTGAGTGACTGGGTGAGTGATTGGGTGATTGAGTGACTGGGAGTGACTGAGTGAGTGACAGACTGGGTGAGTGAGTGACTGGGTGAGTAACTGGGTGAGTGAGAGACTGGGTGAGTACCTGACTGGGTAAGTGACTGTGTGAGTGAGTGACTGGGTGAGTGACAGACTGGGTGAGTGACTGTATGAGTGAGTGACTGGGTGAGTGAGTGACTGGGTGATGTACTGGGTGAGTGAATGACTGTGTGTGTGGGAGACTGTGCGAGTGAGTGACTGGGTGAGTGAGTGACTGGGTGAGTGACTGGGTGAGTGAGTGACTGGGACAGTGAGTGACTGAGTGAGTGAGAGATAGGGTGAGTGACTGGGAGAGTGAGTGACTGAGTGAGTGAGAGACTGGGTGAGTGAGTGACTGGGTAAGTGAGTGACTGAGTGAGTGAGTGACTGGGTGAGTGAGTGACTGGGTGAGTGACTGGGAGTATGAGTGACTGAGTGAGTGACAGACTGGGTGAGTGAGTGACTTGGTGATTAACTGGGTGAGTGAGTGTCTGGGTGAGTGATTGACTGGGTGAGCTACTGGGTGAGTGAGTGATTTTGTGAGTTAGTGAGTTGGTGAGCGACTGGGTGAGTGAGAGACTGGGTGAGTGAGAGACTGGGTGAGTAAGTGACTGGCTGAGTGATTGGGTGAGTGAGAGACTGGGTGAGTGACTGGGTGATTGAGTGACTGAATGAGTGAGTGACTGAGTGCGTGAGAGACTGGGTGAGTGACTGGGTGAGCGAGTGACTGGGTGAGTGGTTAACTGGGTGAATGACAGACTGGGTGAGTGACTGGGTGAGTGAGAGACTGGGTGAGTGACTGGGTGAGTGAGTGACTGGGTGAGTGACTGGGAGTATGAGTGACTGAGTGAGTGACAGACTGGGTGAGTGAGTGACTGGGTGAGTAACTGGGTGAGTGAGAGTCTGGGTGAGTGATTGACTGGGTGAGCTACTGGGTGAGTGAGTGATTTTGTGAGTGAGTGACTTGGTGAGCGACTGGGTGAGTGAGAGACTGGGTGAGTGAGAGACTGGGTGAGTAAGTGACTGGCTGAGTGTTTGGGTGAGTGAGAAACTGGGTGAGTGACTGGGTGATTGAGTGACTGAATGAGTGAGTGACTGAGTGAGTGAGAGACTGGGTGAGTGACTGGGTGAGTGAGTGACTGGTTGAATGGTTAACTGGGTGAATGAGAGACTGGGTGAGTGACTGGGTGAGTGAGAGACTGGGTGAGTGAGTGACTGGGTGAGTGGGTGACTGGGTGAGTGAGTGACTGGGTGAGTGAGAGACTGGGTAAGTGAGAGACTTGGTGAGTGGGTGACTGAGTGAGTGAGTGACTGGGTGAGTGGGCGACTGGGTGACTAGGTGAGTGAGTGACTGGGTGAGTCAGTGACTGGGCGAGTGAGTAACTGGGAGAGTGGGTGACTGGGCGAGTGAGTGACTGGTGAGTTAGTGACTGGGTGAGTGAGTGACTGGATGAGTGAGTGACTGGGTGAGTGGGCGACTGGGTGAGTGAGCGACTAGGTATGTGAGAGACTGGGTGAGTGAGTGACTTGGTGAGTGACTGAGTGAGTGAGAGACTGGGTGACTGGGTGAGTATGTGACTGGGTGAGTGAGAGACTGGTGAGTGGGTATCTGGGTGAGTGAGTGACTGGGTGAGTGAGTGACTGGGTGAGTGAGAGACTGGGTGAGTGAATGGGTGAGTGAGAGACTGGGTGAGTGAGTGACTGGGTGAGTGGGTGACTGGGTGAGTGAGTGACTGGGTGAGTTATAGACTGGGTGAGTGAGGGTCTTGGTGAGTGAGTGACTTGGTGAGTGATTGAGTGAGTGAGAGACTGGGTGAGTGACTGGGTGAACAAGTGACTGGGTGAGTGAGAAACTGGGTGAGTGAGTGACCGGGTGAATGAGTGACTGGTTGAGTGCGAGACTGGGTGAATGAGTGACTGGTTGAGTGACTGGGTGAGTAAGTGACTGGGTGAGTGAGTGACTGGGTGAGTGAGTGAGAGAATGGGTGAGTGAGAGACTCGGTGAGTGAGTGACTGGGTGAGTGAGTGAATGTGTGAGCGAGTGACTGGGTGAGTGAGTGACTGGGTGAGTGACTGGGTGAGTGAGTTACTGGGTGAGTGACTGGGTGAGTGAGTGACTGGGTGAGTGACTGGGAAAGTGAGTAAATGAGTGAGTGAGAGACTGGGTGAGTGAGTGACTGGGTGTGTGAGTGACTGGGTGAGTGAGTGACTGAGTGAGTGAGTTACTGGGTGAGTGACGGGGTGAGTGAGTGACTGGGTGAATGAGTGACTCGGTGAGTGAGTGATTGGGTGAGTGAGTGACTGGGTGAGTGAGAGACTGGTTGAGTGAGAGACTGGGTGAGTGAGAGACTAGGGGGCTGAGTGACTGGGTGAGTGAGTGACTGAGAGAGTGACTCACTGGGTGAGTTAGTGACTGGGTGAGTAGGTACCTGGGTGACTAAGTGAATGGGTGAGTGAGAGGCTGGGTGAGTGAGTGACTAGGTGAATGGGTGACTGGGTGACTGAGTGAGTGAGTGACTGAGTGAGTGAGTGATTGGGCGAGTGAGTGACTGGGTGAGTGTGTGACTGGGCGAGTGAGTGACTGGGTGAGTTAGTGACTGGGTGAGTGAGTGACTGGGTGAGTGAGTGACTGGGTGAGTGAGTGATTGGGTGAGTGAGCGACTGGGTGAATGAGAGACTGGGTGAGTAAGTGACTGGGTAAGTGACTGTGTGAGTGAGTGACTGGGTGAGTGAGTGACTGGGTGAGTGACTGTATGAGTGAGTGACTAGGTGAGTGAGTGACTGGGTGATGTACTAGGTGAGTGAGTGACTGTGTGATTGGGAGACTGGGTGAGTGAGTGACTGGGTGAGTGAGTGACTGGGTGAGTGACTCGGTGAGTGAGTGACTGAGTGAGTGAGAGACTGGGTGAGTGACTGGGAGCGTGAGTGACTCAGTGACTGAGAGAATGGGTGAGTGAGTGACTGGGTAAGTGAGTGACTGAGTGAGTGAGTGAGTGACTGGGTGAGTGAGTGACTGGGTGAGTGATTGGGTGATTGAGTGACTGGGAGTGACTGAGTGAGTGACAGACTGGGTGAGTGAGTGACTGGGTGAGTAACTGGGTGAGTGAGAGTCTGGGTGAGTGGTTGACTGGGTGAGTTACTGGGTGAGTGAGTGATTCGGTGAGTGAGTGACTGGGTGAGCGAATGGGTGAGTGAGTGACTGGGTTAGTGGGTGACTGGGTGAATGAGTGACTCGGTGAGTGAGATACTGGGTGAGTGAGTTACTGTGTGAGTGGGAAACTGGATGAGTGAGTGTCTGAGTGAGTGACTGGGTGAGTGAGTGATAGAATGGGTGAGTGAGAGACTGGGTGAGTGAGTGATTGGGTGAGTGAGCGACTGGTTGAGTGAGAGACTGGGTGAGTGAGAGACTAGGGGGCTGAGTGACTGAGAGAGTGACTGACTGGGTGAATGAGTGACTGGGTGAGTAGGTACCTGGGTGAGTGAGTGAATGGGTGAGTGAGTGACTGGATGAGTGAATGTCTGGGTAATTGAGAGACTGGGTGAGAGACTGGGTGAGTGAGTGACTGGGTGAGTGAGTGACTGGGCGAGTGAGTGACTGGGCGAGTGAGTGATTGGGCGAGTGGGTGCCTGGGTGAATGAGTGACTGGGTGAATGGGTGAATGGGTGATTGGGTGAGTGAGTGACTGGGTGAGTGAGTGACTGGGCGAGTGAGTGACTGTGTAAGTGGGTGACTGGTCGAGTGAGTGATTGGGTGAGTTAGTGACTGGGTGAGTGAGTGACTGGGTGAGTGAGTGACTGGGTGAGTGAGTGATTGGGTGAGTGAGCGACTGGGTGAGTGAGAGACTGGGTGAGTAAGTGACTGGGTAAGTATCTGTGTGAGTGAGTGATTGGGTGAGTGACTAAGTGAGTGAGTGACTGGGTGATGTACTGGGTGAGTGAGTGACTGAGTGAGTGAGAGCCTGGGTGAGTGAGTAACTGGGTAAGTGAGTGACTGAGTGAGTGACTGACTGGGTGACTGAGTGACTGGTTGAGTGACTGGGTGATTGAGTGACTGGGAGTGTGAGTGACTGAGTGAGTGACAGACTGGGTGAGTGAGTGACTGGGTGAGTAACTGGGTGAGTTAGAGTCTGGGTGAGTGAATGACTGGGTGAGTTACTGGGTGAGTGAGAGACTGGGTGAGTGAGTGACTGGCTGAGTGACTGGGTGAGTGAGAGACTGGATGAGTGACTGGGTGATTGAGTGACTGAATGAGTGAGTGACTGAGTGAGTGAGAGACTGGGTGAGTGACTGGGTGAGTGAGTGAGAGACTGGGTGAGTGAGTGACTTGGTGAGTGAGTGATTTGGTGAGTGAGTGACTGGGTGAGCGATTGGGTGATTGAGAGACTGGGTGAGTGAGAGACTGGGTGAGTGGGTGACTGGCTGAGTGACTGGGTGAGTGAGAGACTGGGTGACTGGGTGATTGAGTGACTGAGTGAGTGAGTGACTGGATGAGTGGTTAACTGGGTGAGTGAAAGGCTGGGTGAGTGACTGGGTGAGTGAGAGACTGGGTGAGTGAGTGACTGGGTTAGTGGGTGACTGGGTGAGTGAGTGACTGGGTGAGTGAGAGACTGGGTGAGTGAGAGACTTGGTGAGTGCGTGTCTTGGTGAGTGACTCAGTGAGTGAGAGACTGGTTGAGTGACTGGGTGAGTGAGAGACTGGGTGAGTGAGTGACTGGGTGAGTGAGAGCCTGGATGAGTGAGAGACTTGGTGAGTGAGTGACTTGGTGAGTGACTGAGTAAGTGAGAGACTGGGTGAGTGACTGGGTGTGTGAGTGACTTGGTGAGTGAGTGACTGGGTGAGTGAAAGACTGGGTGAGTGAGTGAATGAGTGAGTGAATGACTGGATGAGTGGTAGACTGGGTGAGTGAGTGACTGGGTGAGTGAGTGAGAGACTGGGTGAGTGAGTGACTGGGTGAGTGAGTGACTGGATGAGCGAGCAACTGGGTGAGTGAGTGACTGAGTGAGTGAGAGACTGGGTGAGTGAGTGACTGGGTTAGTGAGTAACTGAGTGAGTGACTGGGTGAGTGAGTGAATCGGTGAGTGAGTGATTGGGTGAGTGAGTGACTGAGTGAGTGAGAGACTGGGTGAGTGAGTGACTGAGTGAGTTACTGGTTGAGTGACTGACTGGGTGAGTGGGTGACTGGGTGAGTGAGTGACTGGGTGAGTGAGAGACTTGTGAGTGAGTGACTGGGTGAGTGACTGAGTGAGTGAGAAACTGGGTGAGTGGTTAACTGGGTGAGTGAGAGACTGGGTGAGTGACTGGGTGAGTGAGTGACTGTGTGAGTGGGTAAATGGGTGAGTGAGTGACTGGGTGAGTGAGAGACTGGGTGAGTGAGAGACTGGGTGAGTGAGTGACTGGGTGAGTGAGTGATTGGGTGAGTGAGCGACTGGGTGAGTGAGAGACTGGGTGAGTAAGTGACTGGGTAAGTATCTGTGTGAGTGAGTGATTGGGTGAGTGACTAAGTGAGTGAGTGACTGGGTGATGTACTGGGTGAGTGAGTGACTGAGTGAGTGAGAGCCTGGGTGAGTGAGTGACTGGGTAAGTGAGTGACTGAGTGAGTGACTGACGGGTGACTGAGTGACTGGTTGAGTGACTGGGTGATTGAGTGACTGGGAGTGTGAGTGACTGAGTGAGTGACAGACTGGGTGAGTGAGTGACTGGGTGAGTAACTGGGTGAGTGAGAGTCTGGGTGAGTGATTGACTGGGTGAGTTACTGGGTGAGTGAGTGATTTGGTGAGTGAGTGACTGGGTGAGCGACTGGGTGAGTGAGAGACTGGGTGAGTGAGAAACTGGGTGAGTGAGTGACTGGCTGAGTGACTGGGTGAGTGAGAGACTGGGTGAGTGACTGGGTGATTGAGTGACTGAATGAGTGAGTGACTGAGTGAGTGAGAGACTGGGTGAGTGACTGGGTGAGTGAGTGAGAGACTGGGTGAGTGAGTGACTGGGTGAGTGAGTGATTTGGTGAGTGAGTGACTGGGTGAGCGATTGGGTGATTGAGAGACTGGGTGAGTGAGAGACTGGGTGAGTGGGTGACTGGCTGAGTGACTGGGTGAGTGAGAGACTGGGTGACTGGGTGATTGAGTGACTGAGTGAGTGAGTGACTGGATGAGTGGTTAACTGGGTGAGTGAAAGGCTGGGTGAGTGACTGGATGAGTGAGAGACTGGGTGAGTGAGTGACTGGGTTAGTGGGTGACTGGGTGAGTGAGTGACTGGGTGAGTGAGAGACTGGGTGAGTGAATGACTTGGTGAGTGCGTGTCTTGGTGAGTGACTGAGTGAGTGAGAGACTGGTTGAGTGACTGGGTGAGTGAGAGACTGGGTGAGTGAGTGACTGGGTGAGTCGGTGACTGTGTGAGTGAGTGACTGGGTGAGTGAGAGCCTGGATGAGTGAGAGACTTGGTGAGTGAGTGACTTGGTGAGTGACTGAGTAAGTGAGAGACTGGGTGAGTGACTGGGTGTGTGAGTGACTGGGTGATTGAGTGACTGGGTGAGTGAAAGACTTGGTGAGTGAGTGAATGAGTGAGTGAATGACAAGATGAGTGGTAGACTGGGTGAGTGAGTGACTGGGTGAGTGAGTGAGAGACTGGGTGAGTGAGTGACTGGGTGAGTGAGTGACTGGATGAGCGAGCAACTGGGTGAGTGAGTGACTGAGTGAGTGAGAGACTGGGTGAGTGAGTGACTGGGTTAGTGAGTGACTGAGTGAGTGACTGGGTGAGTGAGTGAATCGGTGAGTGAGTGATTGGGTGAGTGAGTGACTGAGTGAGTGAGAGACTGGGTGAGTGAGTGACTGAGTGAGTTACTGGTTGAGTGACTGACTGGGTGAGTGGGTGACTGGGTGAGTGAGTGACTGGGTGAGTGAGAGACTTGTGAGTGAGTGACTGGGTGAGTGACTGAGTGAGTGAGAGACTGGGTGAGTGAGTGAGAGACTGAGTGAGCGAGTGACTGGGTGAGTGAGTGACTGGGTGAGCGAGCAACTGGGTGAGTGAGTGACTGATTGAGTGAGAGACTGGGTGAGTGAGTGACTGGGTGAGTGAGTGACTGAGTGAGTGACTGGGTGAGTGAGTGAATCGGTGAGTGAGTGATTGGGTGAGTGAGTGACTGGGTGAGTGAGTGACTGGGTGAATGAGTGACTGGGTGAGTGAGTGACTGGGTGAGTGAGAGACTTGTGAGTGAGTGACTGGGTGAGGGACTGAGTGAGTGAGAGACTGGGTGAGAGACTGGGATAGTGAGTGACTGGGTGAGTGAGTGACTGGGTGAGTGAGTGACTGCGTGAGTGAATGACTGGGTGAGTGCGTGACTGGGCGCGTGGGTGACTGGGTGAGTGAGTGACTAGGTGAATCGGCGACTGGGTGACTGGGTGAGTGAGTGACTGGGTGAGTGAGGGACTGGATGAGTGAGTGACTGGGTGAGTGGGCGAATGCGTAAGTGAGCGACTGGGTGAGTGGGCGACTGGGTGAGTGAGCAACTGGGTGAGCGAGAGACTGGGTGAGTGAGAGACTGGGTGAGTGAATGGGTGAGTGAGAGACTGGGTGAGTGAGTGACTGGGTAAGTGTGTGACTGGGTGAGTGAGTGACTGGGTGAGTTATATACTGGGTGAGTGAGAGACTTGGTGAGTGAGTGACTTGGTGAGTGACTGGGTGAGTGGGTAACTGGGTGAGTGAGTGACTGGGTGAGCGAGAGACTGGGTGAGTGAGTGACGGGGTGAGTGAGTGATTTGGTGAGTGAGTGACTGGGTGAGCGATTGGGTGAGTGAGAGACTGGGTGAGAGAGAGACTGGGTGAGTGAGTGACTGGCTGAGTGACTGGGTGAGTGAGAGACTGGGTGACTGGGTGATTGAGTGAGTGGGTGACTGGGTGAGTGAGTGACTGGTTGACTGAGAGACTGGGTGAGTGAGAGACTTGGTGAGTGAGTGTCTTGGTGAGTGACTGAGTGAGTGAGAGACTGGGTGAGTGACTGGGTGATTGAGTGATTGAGTGAGTGAGTGACTGGATGAATGGCTAACTGGGTGAGTGAGAGACAGGGTGAGTGACTGGTTGAGTGAGAGACTGGGTGAGTGAGTGACTGGGTGAGTGGGTGACTGGGTGAGTGAGTGAATGGGTGAGTGACTGTTTGAGTGACTGACTGGGTGAGTGAGTGAGTGAGTGACTGACTGAGTGAGTGACTGGGTGAGTGAGTGACTGGGTGAGCGAGCAACTGGGTGAGTGAGTGACTGATTGAGTGAGAGACTGGGTGAGTGAGTGACTGGGTGAGTGTGTGACTGGGTGAGTGAGTGACTGGGTGAGTTATATACTGGGTGAGTGAGAGACTTGGTGAGTGAGTGACTTGTTGAGTGACTGAGTGAGTGAGAGACTGGGTGAGTGACTGGGTGTGCGAGTGACTGGGTGAGTGAGTGACTGGGTGAGTGAGAGACTGGGTGAGTGAGTGAATGGGTGAGTGACTGTTTGAGTGACTGACTGGGTGAGTGAGTGAGTGAGTGACTGAGTGAGTGAGTGACTGGGTGAGTGAGTGACTGGGTGAGCGAGCAACTGGGTGAGTGAGTGACTGATTGAGTGAGAGACTGGGTGAGTGAGTGACTGGGTGAGTGTGTGACTGGGTGAGTGAGTGACTGGGTGAGTTATATACTGGGTGAGTGAGAGACTTGGTGAGTGAGTGACTTGGTGAGTGACTGGGTGAGTGGGTAACTGGGTGAGTGAGTGACTGGGTGAGCGAGAGACTGGGTGAGTGAGTGACGGGGTGAGTGAGTGATTTGGTGAGTGAGTAACTGGGTGAGCGATTGGGTGAGTGAGAGACTGGGTGAGAGAGAGACTGGGTGAGTGAGTGACTGGCTGAGTGACTGGGTGAGTGAGAGACTGGGTGACTGGGTGATTGAGTGAGTGGGTGACTGGGTGAGTGAGTGACTGGTTGACTGAGAGACTGGGTGAGTGAGAGACTTGGTGAGTGAGTGTCTTGGTGAGTGACTGAGTGAGTGAGAGACTGGGAGAGTGACTGGGTGATTGAGTGATTGAGTGAGTGAGTGACTGGATGAATGGCTAACTGGGTGAGTGAGAGACAGGGTGAGTGACTGGTTGAGTGAGAGACTGGGTGAGTGAGTGACTGGGTGAGTGGGTGACTGGGTGAGTGGGTGACTGGGTGAGTGAGAGACTGGGTGAGTGAGAGACTTGGTGAGTGAGTGACTTGTTGAGTGACTGAGTGAGTGAGAGACTGGGTGAGTGACTGGGTGTGCGAGTGACTGGGTGAGTGAGTGACTGGGTGAGTGAGAGACTGGGTGAGTGAGTGAATGGGTGAGTGACTGTTTGAGTGACTGACTGGGTGAGTGAGTGAGTGACTGAGTGAGTGAGTGACTGGGTGAGTGAGTGACTGGGTGAGTGAGAGCCTGGATGAGTGAGAGACTTGGTGAGTGAGTGACTTGGTGAGTGACTGAGTAAGTGAGAGACTGGGTGAGTGACTGGGTGTGTGAGTGACTTGGTGAGTGAGTGACTGGGTGAGTGAAAGACTGGGTGAGTGAGTGAATGAGTGAGTGAATGACTGGATGAGTGGTAGACTGGGTGAGTGAGTGACTGGGTGAGTGAGTGAGAGACTGGGTGAGTGAGTGACTGGGTGAGTGAGTGACTGGATGAGCGAGCAACTGGGTGAGTGAGTGACTGAGTGAGTGAGAGACTGGGTGAGTGAGTGACTGGGTTAGTGAGTAACTGAGTGAATGACTGGGTGAGTGAGTGAATCGGTGAGTGAGTGATTGGGTGAGTGAGTGACTGAGTGAGTGAGAGACTGGGTGAGTGAGTGACTGAGTGAGTTACTGGTTGAGTGACTGACTGGGTGAGTGGGTGACTGGGTGAGTGAGTGACTGGGTGAGTGAGAGACTTGTGAGTGAGTGACTGGGTGAGTGACTGAGTGAGTGAGAAACTGGGTGAGTGGTTAACTGGGTGAGTGAGAGACTGGGTGAGTGACTGGGTGAGTGAGTGACTGTGTGAGTGGGTGAATGGGTGAGTGAGTGACTGGGTGAGTGAGAGACTGGGTGAGTGAGAGACTGGGTGAGTGAGTGACTGGGTGAGTGAGTGATTGGGTGAGTGAGCGACTGGGTGAGTGATGTACTGGGTGAGTGAGTGACTGAGTGAGTGAGAGCCTGGGTGAGTGAGTGACTGGGTAAGTGAGTGACTGAGTGAGTGACTGACGGGTGACTGAGTGACTGGTTGAGTGACTGGGTGATTGAGTGACTGGGAGTGTGAGTGACTGAGTGAGTGACAGACTGGGTGAGTGAGTGACTGGGTGAGTAACTGGGTGAGTGAGAGTCTGGGTGAGTGATTGACTGGGTGAGTTACTGGGTGAGTGAGTGATTTGGTGAGTGAGTGACTGGGTGAGCGACTGGGTGAGTGAGAGACTGGGTGAGTGAGAAACTGGGTGAGTGAGTGACTGGCTGAGTGACTGGGTGAGTGAGAGACTGGGTGAGTGACTGGGTGATTGAGTGACTGAATGAGTGAGTGACTGAGTGAGTGAGAGACTGGGTGAGTGACTGGGTGAGTGAGTGAGAGACTGGGTGAGTGAGTGACTGGGTGAGTGAGTGATTTGGTGAGTGAGTGACTGGGTGAGCGATTGGGTGATTGAGAGACTGGGTGAGTGAGAGACTGGGTGAGTGGGTGACTGGCTGAGTGACTGGGTGAGTGAGAGACTGGGTGACTGGGTGATTGAGTGACTGAGTGAGTGAGTGACTGGATGAGTGGTTAACTGGGTGAGTGAAAGGCTGGGTGAGTGACTGGATGAGTGAGAGACTGGGTGAGTGAGTGACTGGGTTAGTGGGTGACTGGGTGAGTGAGTGACTGGGTGAGTGAGAGACTGGGTGAGTGAATGACTTGGTGAGTGCGTGTCTTGGTGAGTGACTGAGTGAGTGAGAGACTGGTTGAGTGACTGGGTGAGTGAGAGACTGGGTGAGTGAGTGACTGGGTGAGTCGGTGACTGTGTGAGTGAGTGACTGGGTGAGTGAGAGCCTGGATGAGTGAGAGACTTGGTGAGTGAGTGACTTGGTGAGTGACTGAGTAAGTGAGAGACTGGGTGAGTGACTGGGTGTGTGAGTGACTGGGTGATTGAGTGACTGGGTGAGTGAAAGACTTGGTGAGTGAGTGAATGAGTGAGTGAATGACAAGATGAGTGGTAGACTGGGTGAGTGAGTGACTGGGTGAGTGAGTGAGAGACTGGGTGAGTGAGTGACTGGGTGAGTGAGTGACTGGATGAGCGAGCAACTGGGTGAGTGAGTGACTGAGTGAGTGAGAGACTGGGTGAGTGAGTGACTGGGTTAGTGAGTGACTGAGTGAGTGACTGGGTGAGTGAGTGAATCGGTGAGTGAGTGATTGGGTGAGTGAGTGACTGAGTGAGTGAGAGACTGGGTGAGTGAGTGACTGAGTGAGTTACTGGTTGAGTGACTGACTGGGTGAGTGGGTGACTGGGTGAGTGAGTGACTGGGTGAGTGAGAGACTTGTGAGTGAGTGACTGGGTGAGTGACTGAGTGAGTGAGAGACTGGGTGAGTGAGTGAGAGACTGAGTGAGCGAGTGACTGGGTGAGTGAGTGACTGGGTGAGCGAGCAACTGGGTGAGTGAGTGACTGATTGAGTGAGAGACTGGGTGAGTGAGTGACTGGGTGAGTGAGTGACTGAGTGAGTGACTGGGTGAGTGAGTGAATCGGTGAGTGAGTGATTGGGTGAGTGAGTGACTGGGTGAGTGAGTGACTGGGTGAATGAGTGACTGGGTGAGTGAGTGACTGGGTGAGTGAGAGACTTGTGAGTGAGTGACTGGGTGAGGGACTGAGTGAGTGAGAGACTGGGTGAGAGACTGGGATAGTGAGTGACTGGGTGAGTGAGTGACTGGGTGAGTGAGTGACTGCGTGAGTGAATGACTGGGTGAGTGCGTGACTGGGCGCGTGGGTGACTGGGTGAGTGAGTGACTAGGTGAATCGGCGACTGGGTGACTGGGTGAGTGAGTGACTGGGTGAGTGAGGGACTGGATGAGTGAGTGACTGGGTGAGTGGGCGAATGCGTAAGTGAGCGACTGGGTGAGTGGGCGACTGGGTGAGTGAGCAACTGGGTGAGCGAGAGACTGGGTGAGTGAGAGACTGGGTGAGTGAATGGGTGAGTGAGAGACTGGGTGAGTGAGTGACTGGGTAAGTGTGTGACTGGGTGAGTGAGTGACTGGGTGAGTTATATACTGGGTGAGTGAGAGACTTGGTGAGTGAGTGACTTGGTGAGTGACTGGGTGAGTGGGTAACTGGGTGAGTGAGTGACTGGGTGAGCGAGAGACTGGGTGAGTGAGTGACGGGGTGAGTGAGTGATTTGGTGAGTGAGTGACTGGGTGAGCGATTGGGTGAGTGAGAGACTGGGTGAGAGAGAGACTGGGTGAGTGAGTGACTGGCTGAGTGACTGGGTGAGTGAGAGACTGGGTGACTGGGTGATTGAGTGAGTGGGTGACTGGGTGAGTGAGTGACTGGTTGACTGAGAGACTGGGTGAGTGAGAGACTTGGTGAGTGAGTGTCTTGGTGAGTGACTGAGTGAGTGAGAGACTGGGTGAGTGACTGGGTGATTGAGTGATTGAGTGAGTGAGTGACTGGATGAATGGCTAACTGGGTGAGTGAGAGACAGGGTGAGTGACTGGTTGAGTGAGAGACTGGGTGAGTGAGTGACTGGGTGAGTGGGTGACTGGGTGAGTGAGTGACTGGGTGAGTGAGAGACTGGGTGAGTGAGAGACTTGGTGAGTGAGTGACTTGTTGAGTGACTGAGTGAGTGAGAGACTGGGTGAGTGACTGGGTGTGCGAGTGACTGGGTGAGTGAGTGACTGGGTGAGTGAGAGACTGGGTGAGTGAGTGAATGGGTGAGTGACTGTTTGAGTGACTGACTGGGTGAGTGAGTGAGTGAGTGACTGAGTGAGTGAGTGACTGGGTGAGTGAGTGACTGGGTGAGCGAGCAACTGGGTGAGTGAGTGACTGATTGAGTGAGAGACTGGGTGAGTGAGTGACTGGGTGAGTGTGTGACTGGGTGAGTGAGTGACTGGGTGAGTTATATACTGGGTGAGTGAGAGACTTGGTGAGTGAGTGACTTGGTGAGTGACTGGGTGAGTGGGTAACTGGGTGAGTGAGTGACTGGGTGAGCGAGAGACTGGGTGAGTGAGTGACGGGGTGAGTGAGTGATTTGGTGAGTGAGTAACTGGGTGAGCGATTGGGTGAGTGAGAGACTGGGTGAGAGAGAGACTGGGTGAGTGAGTGACTGGCTGAGTGACTGGGTGAGTGAGAGACTGGGTGACTGGGTGATTGAGTGAGTGGGTGACTGGGTGAGTGAGTGACTGGTTGACTGAGAGACTGGGTGAGTGAGAGACTTGGTGAGTGAGTGTCTTGGTGAGTGACTGAGTGAGTGAGAGACTGGGAGAGTGACTGGGTGATTGAGTGATTGAGTGAGTGAGTGACTGGATGAATGGCTAACTGTGTGAGTGAGAGACAGGGTGAGTGACTGGTTGAGTGAGAGACTGGGTGAGTGAGTGACTGGGTGAGTGGGTGACTGGGTGAGTGGGTGACTGGGTGAGTGAGAGACTGGGTGAGTGAGAGACTTGGTGAGTGAGTGACTTGTTGAGTGACTGAGTGAGTGAGAGACTGGGTGAGTGACTGGGTGTGCGAGTGACTGGGTGAGTGAGTGACTGGGTGAGTGAGAGACTGGGTGAGTGAGTGAATGGGTGAGTGACTGTTTGAGTGACTGACTGGGTGAGTGAGTGAGTGACTGAGTGAGTGAGTGACTGGGTGAGTGAGTGACTGGGTGAGCGAGCAACTGGGTGAGTGAGTGACTGATTGAGTGAGAGACTGGGTGAGTGAGTGACTGGGTGAGTGAGTGACTGAGTGAGTGACTGGGTGAGTGAGTGAATCGGTGAGTGAGTGATTGGGTGAGTGAGTGACTGGGT
Organism: Petromyzon marinus; assembly: GCF_048934315.1. NCBI lineage: Eukaryota > Metazoa > Chordata > Hyperoartia > Petromyzontiformes > Petromyzontidae > Petromyzon > Petromyzon marinus. The sequence goes on from NC_133720.1 coordinate 11,501,834, forward strand.
GAGTGAGTGACTGGGTGAATGAGTGACTGGTTGAGTGAGTGACTGGGTGAGTGAGAGACTTGTGAGTGAGTGACTGGGTGAGGGACTGAGTGAGTGAGAGACTGGGTGAGAGACTGGGTGAGTGAGTGACTGGGTGAGTGAGTGACTGGGTGAGTGAATGACTGGGTGAGTGAGTGACTGGGCGAGTGGGTGACTGGGTGAGTGAGTGACTGGGTGAATCGGCGACTGGGTGACTGGGTGAGTGAGTGACTGGGTGAGTGAGGGACTGGATGAGTGAGTGACTGGGTGAGTGGGCGAATGCGTGAGTGAGCGACTGGGTGAGTGGGCGACTGGGTGAGTGAGCAACTGGGTGAGCGAGAGACTGGGTGAGTGAGAGACTGGGTGAATGAATGGGTGAGTGAGAGACTGGGTGAGTGAGTGACTGGGTGAGTGTGTGACTGGGTGAGTGAGTGACTGGGTGAGTTATATACTGGGTGAGTGAGAGACTTGGTGAGTGAGTGACTTGGTGAGTGACTGGGTGAGTGGGTAACTGGGTGAGTGAGTGACTGGGTGAGCGAGAGACTGGGTGAGTGAGTGACTGGGTGAGCGATTGGGTGAGTGAGAGACTGGGTGAGAGAGAGACTGGGTGAGTGAGTGACTGGCTGAGTGACTGGGTGAGTGAGAGACTGGGTGATTGAGTGACTGAGTGAGTGAGTGACTGGATGAGTGGTTAACTGGGTGAGTGAAAGACTGGGTGAGTTACTGGGTGAGTGAGAGACTGGGTGAGTGAGTGAGTGGGTGAGTGGGTGACTGGGTGAGTGAGTGACTGGGTGAGTGAGAGCCTGGGTGAGTGAGAGACTTGGTGAGTGCGTGTCTTGGTGAGTGACTGAGTGAGTGAGACACTGGGTGAGTGACTGGGTGAGTGAGAGACTGGGTGAGTGAGTGACAGGGTGAGTCGGTGACTGTGTGAATGAGTGACTGGGTGAGTGAGAGACTGGGTGAGTGAGAGACTTGGTGAGTGAGTGACTTGGTGAGTGACTGAGTGAGTGAGAGACTGGGTGAGTGAGTGAATGGGTGAGTGAATGACTGGATGAGTGGTAGACTGGGTGAGTGAGTGACTGGGTGAGTGAGTGAGAGACTGGGTGAGTGAGTGACTGGGTGAGTGAGTGACTGGGTGAGCGAGCAACTGGGTGAGTGAGTGACTGAGTGAGTGAGAGACTGGGTGAGTGAGTGACTGGGTGAGTGAGTGACTGAGTGAGTGACTGGGTGAGTGAGTGAATCGGTGAGTGAGTGATTGGGTGAGTGAGTGACTGAGTGAGTGAGAGACTGGGTGAGTGAGTGACTGAGTGAGTGACTGGGTGAGTGAGTGACTGGGTGAATGAGTGATTGGGTGAGTGAGTGGGTGAGTGAGAGACTAGGCGGTGGGTGAGGGACTGGGTGAGTGACTGACTGGGTGAGTGGGTGACTGGGTGAGTGACTGACTGGGTGAGTGAGTGACTGGGTGAGTGAGAGACTTGTGAGTGAGTGACTGGGTGAGTGACTGAGTGAGTGACTGGGTGAGTGAGTGACTGGGTGAGTGTGTTACTGGGTGAGTGAGTGACTGGGTGAGTTATATACTGGGTGAGTGAGATACTTGGTGAGTGAGTGACTTGGTGAGTGACTGAGTGAGCGAGAGACTGGGTGAGTGACTGGGTGAATAAGTTACTGGGTGAGTGAGAGGCTGGGTGAGTGAGTAACCGGGTGGGTCAGTGACTGGTTGAGTGGGAGACTGGGTGAGTGAGTGACTGGGTGAATGGGTGATTTGGTGAGTGAGTGACTGGGTGAGCGATTGGGTGAGTGAGTGACTGGGTGAGTGAGAGACTGGGTGACTGGGTGATTGAGTGACTGAGTGAGTGAGTGACTGGATGAGTGGTTAACTGGGTGAGTGAAAGACTAGGTGAGTGACTGGGTGAGTGAGAGACTTGGTGAGTGAGTGTCTTGGTGAGTGACTGAGTGAGTGAGAGACTGGTTGAGTGACTGGGTGATTGAGTGACTGAGTGAGTGAGTGAGTGACTGGATGAGTGGCTAGCTGCGTGAGTGAGAGACTGGGTGAGTGACTGGGTGAGTGAGAGACTGGGTGAGTGAGTGACTGGGTGAGTGGGTGACTGGGTGAGTGAATGACTGGGTGAGTGAGAGACTGGGTGAGTGAGAGACTTGGTGAGTGAGTGACTTGGTGAGTGACTGAGTTAGTGAGAGACTGGGTGAGTGACTGGGTGTGCGAGTGACTGGGTGAGTGAGTGACTGGGTGAGTGTAGACTGGGTGAGTGAGTGACTGGGTGAGTGACTGTTTGAGTGAGTGACTGGGTGAGTGAGTGAGAGACTGGGTGAGTGAGTGATTGGGTGAGTGAGTGACTGGGTGAGCGAGCAACTTGGTGAGTGAGTGACTGAGTGAGTGAGAGACTGGGTGAGTGAGAGACTGGGTGAGTGAGTGACTGAGTGAGTGACTGGGTGAGTGAGTGACTGGGTGAATGAGTGATTGGGTGAGTGAGTGGGTGAGTGAGAGACTAGGCGGTGGGTGAGGGACTGGGTGAGTGACTGACTGGGTGAATGAGTGACTGTGTGATTGAGAGACTGGGTGAGTGCGTGACTGGCTGATTGAGTGACTGGGTGATGTACTGGGTGAGTGAGTGACTGTGTGAGCGGGAGACTTGGTGAGTGAGTGACTGGGTGAGTGAGTGACTGGGTGAGTGACTGGGTGAGTGAGTGACTGGGAGGGTGAGTAACTGAGTGAGTGATTGACTGGGTGAGTGAGTGACTGGGTGAGTGACTGGGTAAGTGATTGACTGGGTGAGTTACTGGGTGAGTGAGTGATTTGGTGAGTAAGTGACTGGGTGAGCGACTGGGTGAGTGAGAGACTGGGTGAGTGAGAGACTGAGTGAGTGAGTGACTGGGTGAGTGAGAGACTGGGTAAGTGAGAGACTTGGTGAGTGAGTGACTTGGTGAGTGACTGAGTGAGTGAGAGACTGGGTGAGTGACTGGGTGTGCGAGTGACTGGGTGTGTGAGTGACTGGGCGAGTGAGTGACTGGGTGAGTGAGTGACTGCGTGAGTGAGTTACTGGGCGAGTGCATGATTGGGTGAGTGAGTGACTGGGCGAGTGAGTGACTGGGTGAGTGGGTGACTGGGCGAGTGAGTGACTGGTGAGTTAGTGACTGGGTGAGTGAGTGACTGGATGAGTGAGTGACTGGGTGAGTGGGCGAATGCGTGAGTGAGCGACTGGGTGAGTGGGCGACTGGATGAGTGAGCGACTAGATGAGTGAGAGACTGGGTGAGTGAGTGACTTGGTGAGTGACTGAGTGAGTGAGAGACTGGGTGAGTGATTGGGTGAGTGAGAGACTGGGTGAGTGAATGGGTGAGTGAGAGACTGGGTGAGTGAGTGACTGGGTGAGTGGGTGACTGGGTGATTGAGTAACTTGGTGAGTTATAGACTGGGTGAGTGAGATACTTGGTGAGTGAGTGACTTGGTGAGTGACTGAGTGAGTGTGAGACTGGGTGAGTGTCTGGGTGAATAAGTGCCTGGGTGAGTGAGAGACTGGGTGAGTGAGTGACCGTTTGAGTGAGTGACTGGTTGAGTGGGAGACTGGGTGAGTGAGTGACTGGGTGAGTGACTGGGTGAGTAAGTGACTGGGTGAGTAAGTGACTGGGTGAGTGAGTGAGAGAATAGGTGAGTGAGAGACTCGCTGAGTGAGTGACTGGGTGATTGAGTGACTGGGTGAACGAGTGATTGGGTGAGTGAGTGACTGGGTTTATGAGAGACTGGGTGAGTGAGAGACTAGGGGGGGTGAGTGACTGGGTGAGTGAGTGACTGAGTGAGTGATTGACTGGGTGAATGAGTGACTGAGTCAGTAGGTAACTGGGTGAGTGAGTGAATGGGTGAGTGAGAGACTAGGTGAGTGAGTGACTGGGTGAGTGAGTGACTGGATGAGTGAGTGACTGGGTGATTGAGAAACTGGGTGAGAGACTGGGTGAGTGAGTGACTGGGTGAGTGAGTGACTGGGCGAGTGAGTGACTGATCGAGTGAATGACTGGGCGAGTGAGTGATTGGGTGAGTGGGCGACTGTGTGGGTGAGTGAGTGACTGGGTGAATGGGTGACTGGCTGACTGGGTGAGTGAGTGACTGGGTGAGTGGGTGACTGGGCGACTGAGTGACTGGGTGAGTTAGTGACTGGGTGAGTGAGTGACTGGGTGAGTGAGTGACTGGGTGAGTTAGTGATTGGGTGAGTGAGCGACTGGGTAAGTTAGAGACTGGGTGAGTAAGTGACTGGGTAAGTGACTGTGTGAGTGAGTGACTGGGTGAGTGAGTGACTAAGTGAGTGAGTGAGTGGGTGAGTCAGAGACTGGGTGAGTGACTATATGAGTGCGTGACTGGCTGAGTGAGTGACTGGGTGATGTACTGGGTGAGTGAATGACTGTGTCAGTGGGAGACTGGGTGAGTGAGTGACTGGGTGAGTGAGTGACTGGGTGAGTGACTGGGTGAGTGAGTGACTGGGTGAGTGACTGGGTGAGTGAGTGACTGGGAGAGTGAGAGACTGAGTGAGTGAGTGACTGGGAAAGTGAGTGACTGAGTGAGTGAGTGACTGGGTGAGTGAGTGACTGGGTGAGTGACTGGGTGATTGAGTGACTGGGAGTGTGAGTGACTGAGGGAGCGACAGACTGGGTGAGTGAGTGACTGGGTGAGCGACTGGATGAGTGAGAGACTGGGTGAGTGAGAGACTGGGTGAGTGAGTGACTGGCTGAGTTACTGGGTGAGTGAGAGACTGGGTGAGTGACTGGGTGATTGAGTGACTGAGTGAGCGAGTGAGTGACTGGATGAGTGGTTAACTGGGTGAGTGAGAGATTGGGTGAGTGACTGGGTGAGTGAGAGACTGGGTGAGTGACTGGGTGAGTGGGTGATTGGGTGAGTGAGTGACTGGGTAAGTGAGAGACTGGGTTATTGAGAGACTTGTGAGCGAGTGACTTGGTGAGTGACTGAGTGAGTGAGTGAGAGACTGGGTGAGTGAGTGACCGGGTGAGTGAATGACTGGTTGAGTGGGAGACTGGGTGAGTGAGTGGCTGGGTGAGTGACTGGGTGAGTAAGTGACTGGGTGAGTGAGTGACTGGGTAAGTGAGTGACTGGGTGATGTACTGGGTGAGTGAGTGACTGTGTCAGTGGGAGACTGGGTGAGTGAGTGACTGGGTCAGTGAGTGACTGGGAAAGTGAGTGACTGAGTGATGTACTGGGTGAGTGAGTGACTGTGTCAGTGGGAGACTGGGTGAGTGAGTGACTGGGTCAGTGAGTGACTGGGAAAGTGAGTGACTGAGTGAGTGAGTGACTGGGTGAGTGAGTGACTGGGTAAGTGACTGGGTGATTGAGTGACTGGGAGTGTGAGTGACTGAGTGAGTGACAGACTGGGTGAGTGAGTGACTGGGTGAGCGACTGGATGAGTGAGAGACTGGGTGAGTGAAAGACTGGGTGAGTGAGTGACTGGATGAGTGGTTAACTGGGTGAGTGAGAGACTGGGTGAGTGACTGGGTGAGTGAGAGACTGGGTGAGTGAGTGACTGGGTGAGTGGGTGACTGGGTGAGTGAGTGACTGGGTAAGTGAGAGACTGGGTGAGTGGGTGACTGGGTGAGTGAGTGACTGGGTAAGTGAGAGACTGGGTTATTGAGAGACTTGGTGAGTGAGTGACTGGGTGAGTGACTGGGTGAGTGAGAGACTGGGTGAGTGAATGGGTGAGTGAGACACTGGGTGAGTGAGTGACTGGGTGAGTGGGTGACTGGCTGAGTGAGTAACTGGGTGAGTTATAGACTGGGTGAGTGAGAGACTTGGTGAGTGAGTGACTTGGTGAGTGACTGAGTGAGTGAGAGACTGGGTGAGTGACTGGGTGAATAAGTGCCTGGGTGAGTGAGAGACTGGGTGAGTGAGTGACCGTGTGAGTGAGTGACTGGTTGAGTGGGAGACTGGGTGAGTGAGTGACTGGGTGAGTGACTGGGTGAGTAAGTGACTGGGTGAGTAAGTGACTGGGTGAGTGAGTGAGAGAATAGGTGGGTGAGAGACTCGCTGAGTGAGTGACTGGGTGATTGAGTGACTGGGTGAGCGAGTGACTGGGTGAGTGAGTGACTGGGTGTATGAGAGACTGGGTGAGTGAGAGACTAGGGGGGGTGAGTGACTGGGTGAGTGAGTGACTGATTGACTGGGTGAATGAGAGACTGGGTCAGTAGGTAACTGGGTGAGTGAGTGAATGGGTGAGTGAGAGACTGGGTGAGTGAGTGACTGGGTGTATGAGAGACTGGGTGAGTGAGAGACTAGGGGGGGGTGAGTGACTGGGTGAGTGAGTGACTGAGTGAGTGACTGACTGGGTGAATGAGTGACTGGGTCACTAGGTAACTGGGTGAGTGATTGAATGGGTGAGTGAGAGACTGGGTGAGTGAGTGACTGGGTGAGTGAGTGACTGGATGAATGAGTGACTGGGTGATTGAGAAACTGCGTGAGAAACTTGGTGAGTGAGTGACTGGGTGAGTGAGTGACTGGGCGAGTGAGTGACTGATCGAGTGAATGACTGGGCGAGTGAGTGATTGGGTAAGTGGGCGACTGGGTGAGTGAGTGAGTGAGTGACTGGGTGAATGGGTGACTGGCTGACTGGGTGAGTGAGTGACTGGATGAGCGAGTGACTGGGCGAGTGAGTGACTGGGTGAGTGGGTGACTGGGCGAGTGAGTGACTGGGTGAGTGAGTGACTGGGTGAGTGAGTGACTGGGTGAGTGAGTGATTGGGTGAGTGAGCGACTGGGTGAGAGATTGGGTGAGTAAGTGACTGGGTAAGTGACTGTGTGAGTGAGTGACTGGGTGAGTGAGTGACTAAGTGAGTGAGTGACTGCGTGAGTGAGAGACTGGGTGAGTGACTGTATGAGTGAGTGACTGGGTGAGTGAGTGACTGTGTGATTGAGAGACTGGGTGAGTGAGTGACTGGGTTAGTGACTGGGTGAGTGAATGACTGGGAGAGTGAGTGACTGAGTGAGTGAGAGACTGGGTGAGTGAGTGACTGGGTAAGTGAGTGACTGAGTGAGTGAGTGACTGGGTGAGTGAGCGACTGGGTGAGTGAAAGACTGGGTGGGTAAGTGACTGGGTAAGTGACTGTGTGAGTGAGTGACTGGGTGAGTGAGTGACTAAGTGAGTGAGTGACTGCGTGAGTGAGAGACTGGGTGCGTGACTGTATGAGTGAGTGACTGGGTGAGTGAGTGACTGTGTGAGTGAGGGACTGGATGAGTGAGTGACTGGGTAAGTGAGTGACTGAGTGAGTGACAGACTGGGTGAGTGAGTGACTGGGTGAGTAACTGGGTGAGTGAGTGACTGGATGAGTGGTTAACTGGGTGAGTGAGAGACTGGGTGAGTGACTGGGTGAGTGAGAGACTGGGTGAGTGAGTGACTGGGTGAGTGGGTGACTGGGTGAGTGAGTGACTGGGTAAGTGAGAGACTGGGTGAGTGGGTGACTGGGTGAGTGAGTGACTGGGTAAGTGAGAGACTGGGTTATTGAGAGACTTGGTGAGTGAGTGACTGGGTGAGTGACTGGGTGAGTGAGAGACTGGGTGAGTGAATGGGTGAGTGAGACACTGGGTGAGTGAGTGACTGGGTGAGTGGGGGACTGGCTGAGTGAGTAACTGGGTGAGTTATAGACTGGGTGAGTGAGAGACTTGGTGAGTGAGTGACTTGGTGAGTGACTGAGTGAGTGAGAGACTGGGTGAGTGACTGGGTGAATAAGTGCCTGGGTGAGTGAGAGACTGGGTGAGTGAGTGACCGTGTGAGTGAGTGACTGGTTGAGTGGGAGACTGGGTGAGTGAGTGACTGGGTGAGTGACTGGATGAGTAAGTGACTGGGTGAGTAAGTGACTGGGTGAGTGAGTGAGAGAATAGGTGGGTGAGAGACTCGCTGAGTGAGTGACTGGGTGATTGAGTGACTGGGTGAGCGAGTGACTGGGTGAGTGAGTGACTGGGTGTATGAGAGAATGGGTGAGTGAGAGACTAGGGGGGGTGAGTGACTGGGTGAGTGAGTGACTGATTGACTGGGTGAATGAGAGACTGGGTCAGTAGGTAACTGGGTGAGTGAGTGAATGGGTGAGTGAGAGACTGGGTGAGTGAGTGACTGGGTGTATGAGAGACTGGGTGAGTGAGAGACTAGGGGGGGGTGAGTGACTGGGTGAGTGAGTGACTGAGTGAGTGACTGACTGGGTGAATGAGTGACTGGGTCACTAGGTAACTGGGTGAGTGATTGAATGGGTGAGTGAGAGACTGGGTGAGTGAGTGACTGGGTGAGTGAGTGACTGGATGAATGAGTGACTGGGTGATTGAGAAACTGCGTGAGAAACTGGGTGAGTGAGTGACTGGGTGAGTGAGTGACTGGGCGAGTGAGTGACTGATCGAGTGAATGACTGGGCGAGTGAGTGATTGGGTGAGTGGGCGACTGGGTGAGTGAGTGAGTGAGTGACTGGGTGAATGGGTTACTGGCTGACTGGGTGAGTGAGTGACTGGATGAGCGAGTGACTGGGCGAGTGAGTGACTGGGTGAGTGGGTGACTGGGTGAGTGAGTGACTGGGTGAGTGAGTGACTGGGTGAGTGAGTGACTGGGTGAGTGCGTGATTGGGTGAGTGAGCGACTGGGTGAGAGGTTGGGTGAGTAAGTGACTGGGTAAGTGACTGTGTGAGTGAGTGACTGGGTGAGTGAGTGACTAAGTGAGTGAGTGACTGCGTGAGTGAGAGACTGGGTGAGTGACTGTATGAGTGAGTGACTGGGTGAGTGAGTGACTGTGTGATTGAGAGACTGGGTGAGTGAGTGACTGGGTTAGTGACTGGGTGAGTGAATGACTGGGAGAGTGAGTGACTGAGTGAGTGAGAGACTGGGTGAGTGAGTGACTGGGTAAGTGAGTGACTGAGTGAGTGAGTGACTGGGTGAGTGAGCGACTGGGTGAGTGAAAGACTGGGTGGGTAAGTGACTGGGTAAGTGACTGTGTGAGTGAGTGACTGGGTGAGTGAGTGACTAAGTGAGTGAGTGACTGCGTGAGTGAGAGACTGGGTGCGTGACTGTATGAGTGAGTGACTGGGTGAGTGAGTGACTGTGTGAGTGAGGGACTGGATGAGTGAGTGACTGGGTAAGTGAGTGACTGAGTGAGTGACAGACTGGGTGAGTGAGTGACTGGGTGAGTAACTGGGTGAGTGAGAGTCTGCGTGAGTGATTGAATGGGTGAGTTACTGGGAGAGTGAGTGATTTGGTGAGTGAGTGACTGGGTGAGCGACTGGATGAGTGAGAGACTGGGTGAGTGAGAGACTGGGTGAGTGACTGGGTGATTGAGTGACTGAGTGAGTGAGTGACTAGATGAGTGGTTAACTGGGTGAGTGACAGACTGGGTGAGTGACTGGGTGAGTGAGAGACTGGGTGAGTGAGTGACCGGGAGAGTGAGTGATGGATTGAGTGGGAGACTGTGTGAGTGAGTGACTGGGTGAGTAAGTGACTGGGTGAGTAAGTGACTGGGTGAGTAAGTGACTGGGTGAGTGAGTGAGAGAATAGGTGGGTGAGAGACTCGCTGAGTGAGTGACTGGGTGATTGAGTGACTGGGTGAGCGAGTGACTGGGTGAGTGAGTGACTGGGTGTATGAGAGACTGGGTGAGTGAGAGACTAGGGGGGTGAGTGACTGGGTGAGTGAGTGACTGATTGACTGGGTGAATGAGAGACTGGGTCAGTAGGTAACTGGGTGAGTGAGTGAATGGGTGAGTGAGAGACTGGGTGAGTGAGTGACTGGGTGTATGAGAGACTGGGTGAGTGAGAGACTAGGGGGGGGTGAGTGACTGGGTGAGTGAGTGACTGAGTGAGTGACTGACTGGGTGAATGAGTGACTGGGTCACTAGGTAACTGGGTGAGTGATTGAATGGGTGAGTGAGAGACTGGGTGAGTGAGTGACTGGATGAATGAGTGACTGGGTGATTGAGAAACTGCGTGAGAAACTGGGTGAGTGAGTGACTGGGTGAGTGAGTGACTGGGCGAGTGAGTGACTGATCGAGTGAATGACTGGGCGAGTGAGTGATTGGGTGAGTGGGCGACTGGGTGAGTGAGTGAGTGAGTGACTGGGTGAATGGGTGACTGGCTGACTGGGTGAGTGAGTGACTGGATGAGCGAGTGACTGGGCGAGTGAGTGACTGGGTGAGTGGGTGACTGGGCGAGTGAGTGACTGGGTGAGTGAGTGACTGGGTGAGTGAGTGACTGGGTGAGTGAGTGACTGGGTGAGTGAGTGATTGGGTGAGTGAGCGACTGGGTGAGAGATTGGGTGAGTAAGTGACTGGGTAAGTGACTGTGTGAGTGAGTGACTGGGTGAGTGAGTGACTAAGTGAGTGAGTGACTGCGTGAGTGAGAGACTGGGTGAGTGACTGTATGAGTGAGTGACTGGGTGAGTGAGTGACTGTGTGATTGAGAGACTGGGTGAGTGAGTGACTGGGTTAGTGACTGGGTGAGTGAATGACTGGGAGAGTGAGTGACTGAGTGAGTGAGAGACTGGGTGAGTGAGTGACTGGGTAAGTGAGTGACTGAGTGAGTGAGTGACTGGGTGAGTGAGCGACTGGGTGAGTGAAAGACTGGGTGGGTAAGTGACTGGGTAAGTGACTGTGTGAGTGAGTGACTGGGTGAGTGAGTGACTAAGTGAGTGAGTGACTGCGTGAGTGAGAGACTGGGTGCGTGACTGTATGAGTGAGTGACTGGGTGAGTGAGTGACTGTGTGAGTGAGGGACTGGATGAGTGATTGAATGGGTGAGTTACTGGGAGAGTGAGTGATTTGGTGAGTGAGTGACTGGGTGAGCGACTGGATGAGTGAGAGACTGGGTGAGTGAGAGACTGGGTGAGTGACTGGGTGATTGAGTGACTGAGTGAGTGAGTGACTAGATGAGTGGTTAACTGGGTGAGTGACAGACTGGGTGAGTGACTGGGTGAGTGAGAGACTGGGTGAGTGAGTGACCGGGAGAGTGAGTGATGGATTGAGTGGGAGACTGGGTGAGTGAGTGACTGGGTGAGTAAGTGACTGGGTGAGTAAGTGACTGGGTGAGTAAGTGACTGGGTGAGAGGGTGAGTGACTGGGTGAGTGAGTGACCGGTTGAGTCAGTGACTGGTTGAGTGGGAGACTAGGTGATTGAGTGAATGGGTGAGTGACTGTATGAGTGAGTGACTGGGTGAGTGAGTGAGAGACTGGGTGAGTTAGAGACTGTGTGAGTTAGTGACTGGGTGAGTGGGTAACTGGGTAAGTGAGTGACTGGGTGAGTGATAGACTGGGTGAGTGAGAGACTTGGTGAGTGAGTGACTTGGTGAGTGACTGAGTGAGTGAGAGACTGGGTGAGTGACTGGGTGAATAAGTGACTGGGTGAGTGAGAGACTGGGTGAGTGATTGACCGGTTGAGTCAGTGACTGGTTGAGTGGGAGACTGGGTGATTGAGTGACTGGTTGAGTGACTGTATGAGTGAGTGAGTGGGTGAGTGAGTGAGAGACTGGGTGAGTGAAATACTGGGTGAGTGAGTGACTGGTTGAGTGAGTGACTGATTGAGTGACTGATTGGGTGAATGAGTGACAGGGTGAGTAGGTAACTGGGTGAGTGAGTGACTGGGTGAGTGAGAGACTGGGTGAGTGAGTGACTGGGTGAGTGAGTGACTGAGTGAGTGACTGACTGGTTGAATGAGTGACAGGGTGAGTAGGTAACTGGGTGAATGAGTGACTGGGTGAGTGGGCAACTGGGTGAGTGAGTGACTGGGTGAGTGAGTGACTGGGTGAGTGAGAGACTGGGTCAGTGACTATGTGAGTGAGTGACTGGGTGAGTGAGTGACTGTGTGAGTGAGTGACTGGGTGAGTGAGAGACTGGGTGAGTGAGTGACTGAGTGAGTGAAAGACTGGGTGAGTGAGTGACTGGGTGATTGAGTGACTGAACGAGTGAGTGACTGAGTGAGTGATTGACTCGGTGAGTGAGTGACTGGGTGAGTGAGAGACTGGGTGAGTGAGTGACTGAGTGAGTGAAAGACTGGGTGAGTGAGTGACTGGGTGATTGAGTGACTGAACGAGTGAGTGACTGAGTGAGTGATTGACTGGGTGAGTGAGTGACTGGGTGAGTGAGTGAGAGACTGGGTGAGTGAGTGACTGGGTGAGTGAGTGATTTGGTGAGTGAGTGACTGGGTGAGCGATTGGGTGAGTGAGAGACTGGGTGAGTGAGAGACTGGGTGAGTGAGTGACTGACAGAGTGACTGGGTCAGTGAGAGACTGGGTGAGTGAGTGTCTTGGTGAGTGACTGAGTGAGTGAGTGACTGTATGAGTGAGTGACTGGGTGAGTGAGTGACTGGGTAAGTGAGAGCCTGAGTGAGTGAGTGACTGGGTGAGTGAGTGACTGGGAGAGTGAGTGACTCAGTGAGTGACAGACTGGGTGAGTGAGTGACTGGGTGAGTAACTGGGTGAGTGAGAGTCTGGGTGAGTGATTGACTGGGTGAGTTACTGGGTGAGTGAGTGATTTGGTGAGTGAATGACTGGTTGAGCGAGAGACTGGGTGAGTGAGTGATTGGCTGAGTGACTGGGTGAGTGGGAGACTGGGTGGGTGACTGGATGATTGAGTGACTGAGTGAGTGAGTGACTGGATGAGTGGTTAACTGGGTGAGTGAGAGACTGGGTGAGTGAGTGACTGGGTGAGTGAGTGACTGGGTGAGTGATAGACTGGGTGAGTGAGAGACTTGGTGAGTGAGTGACTGGGAGAGTGACTGAGTGAGTGAGAGACTGGGTGAGTGACTGGGTGAATACGTGACTGGGTGAGAGAGAGACTGGGTGAGTGAGTGACCGGAAGAGTGAGTGATGGGTGAGTAAGTGACTGGGTGAGTAAGTGACTGGGTGAGTAAGTGACTGGGTGAGTGAGTGAGTGACTGGGTGAGTGAGTGAGAGAATGGGTGAGTGAGAGACTCGCTGAGTGAGTGACTGGGTGAGTGAGTGACTGGGTAAGCGAGTGACTGGGTGAGTGAGTGACTGGGTGAGTGAGTGACTGGTTGAATGAGTGACTCGGTGAGTGAGTGAATGGGTGAGTGAGTGACTGGTTGAGTGACTGGGTGAGTGAGAGACTGGGTGAGTGAGAGACTTGGTGAGTGAGTGACTGGGAGAGTGACTGAGTGAGTGAGAGACTGGGTGAGTGACTGGGTGAATACGTGACTGGGTGAGAGAGAGACTGGGTGAGTGAGTGACCGGAAGAGTGAGTGATGGGTGAGTAAGTGACTGGGTGAGTAAGTGACTGGGTGAGTAAGTGACTGGGTGAGTAAGTGACTGGGTGAGTGAGTGAGTGACTGGGTGAGTGAGTGAGAGAATGGGTGAGTGAGAGACTCGCTGAGTGAGTGACTGGGTGAGTGAGTGACTGGGTAAGCGAGTGACTGGGTGAGTGAGTGACTGGGTGAGTGAGTGACTGGTTGAATGAGTGACTCGGTGAGTGAGTGAATGGGTGAGTGAGTGACTGGGTGAGTGACTGGGTGAGTGAGAGACTGGGTGAGTGAGAGACTAGGGGGTGTGAGTGACTGGGTGAGTGACTGGGTGAATAAGAAACTGGGTGAGTGACTGGGCGAGTGGGCGACTGGGTAAGTGAGTGACTGGGTGAGTGGGCGACTGGGTGACTGGTTGAGTAAGTGATTGGGCGAGTGAGTGACTGGGTGTGTGGGTGACGGGGCGAGTGAGTGACTGGTGAGTTAGTGACTGGGTGAGTGAGTGACTGGATGAGTGAGTGACTGGGTGAGTGAGAGACTGGTTGGGTGAGTGACTGGGTGAGTGGTAGACTGGGTGAGTGAGAGACTTGGTGAGTGAGTGACTTGGTGCGTGAGTGACTGGGTGAACGAGTGACTGGGTGAGTGAGTGACTGGGTGAGTGATTGACTGGTTGAATGAGTGACTCGGTGAGTGAGTGAATGGGTGAGTGAGTGACTGGGTGAGTGACTGGGTGAGTGAGAGACTGGGTGAGTGAGAGACTAGGGGGGTGAGTGACTGGGTGAGTGACTGGATGAGTGAGTAACTGGGTGAGTGACTGGGCGAGTGGGCGACTGGGTGAGTGAGTAACTGGGTGAGTGGACGACTGGGTGACTGGTTGAGTGAGTGATTGGGCGAGTGAGTGACTGGGTGAGTGGGTGACTGGGCGAGTGAGTGACTGGTGAGTTAGTGACTGGGTGAGTGAGTGACTGGATGAGTGAGTGACTGGGTGAGTGGTAGACTGGGTGAGTGAGAGACTTGGTGAGTGAGTGACTTGGTGAGTGACTGAGTGAGTGAGTGAGAGACTGGGTGAGTGAGTGAGCGGGTGAGTGAGTGACTGGTTGAGTGGGAGACTGGGTGAGTGAGCGACTGGGTGATTGACTGGGTGAGTAAGTGACTGGGTGAGTGAGTGAGTGAGTGACTGGGTGAGTGAGAGACTGGGTGAGTGAATGGGTGATTGAGAAACTGGGTGAGTTAGTGACTGGGTGAGTGAGTGACTGGGTGAGTGAGTGACTGGGTGAACGAGTGAATGGGTGAGTGAGTGGCTGGGTGAGTGACTTGGTGAGTGACTGGTTGAATGAGTGACTCGGTGAGTGAGTGAATAGGTGAGTGAGTGACTGGGTGAGTGAGAGACTGGGTGAGTGAGAGACTACGGGGGGTGAGTGACTGGGTGAGTGACTGGGTGAGTGAGTGACTGGGTGAGTGGGCGAAAGGGTGACAGGGTGAGTGAGTGACTGGGTGAGTGAGTGATTGGGCGAGTGAGTGACTGGGTGAGTGGGTGACTGGACGAGTGAGTGACTGGTGAGTAAGTGACTGGGTGAGTGAGTGACTGGGTGAGTGAGTGCCTGGGTGAGTGACTGGGTGAGTGGGTGACGGGGTGAGTGAGTGACTGGGTGACTGAGAGACTGGGTGAGTAAGTGACTGGATGAGTGAATGACTGGGTGAGTGAGTAACTGGGCGAGTGAGTGACAGGGTGACTGGGTGAGTGAGAGACTGAGTGAGTGACTGAGTGAGTGAGAGACTGGGTGAGTGACTGGGTGAGTATGTGACTGGGTGGGTGAGAGACTGGGTGAGTGGGTAACTGGGTGAGTGAGTGACTGGGTGAGTGAGAGACTGGGTGAGTTAATGGGTGAGTGAGAGACTGGGTGAGTGAGTGACTGGGTGAGTGGGTGACTGGGTGAGTGAGTGACTGGGTGAGTAATAGACTGGGTGAGTGGGAGACTTGGTGAGTGAGTGACTTGGTGAGTGACTGAGTGAGTGAGAGACTGGGTGAGTGACTGGGTGAATAAGTGACTGGGAGAGTGAGAGTCTGGGTGAGTGAGTGACCGGGTAAGTGAATGACTGGTTGAGTGGGAGACTGGGTGAGTGAGCGACTGGGTGAGTGACTGGGTGAGTAAGTGAGAGGGTGAGTGAGTGAGTGAGTGACTGGGTGAGTGAGTGAAAGAATGGGTGAGTGAGTGACTGGGTGAGTGAGTGACTGGGTGAGTGATAGACTGGATGAGTGAGAGACTTGGTGAGTGAGTGACTTGGTGAGTGACTGAGTGAGTGAGAGACTGGGTGAGTGACTGGGTGAATAAGTGACTGGGTGAGTGAGAGCCTGGGTGAGTGAGTGACCGGTTGAGTCAGTGACTGGTTGAGTGGGAAACTAGGTGATTGAGTGACTGGGTGAGTGACTGTATGAGTGAGTGACTGGGTGAGTGAGTGAGAGACTGGGTGAGTGAGAGACTGGGTGAGTGAGTGACTGGGTGAGTGGGTAACTGGGTGAGTGAGTGACTGGGTGAGTGATAGACTGGGTGAGCGAGAGACTTTGTGAGTGAGTGACTTGGTGTGTGACTGAGTGAGTGAGAGACTGGGTGAGTGACTGGGTGAATAAGTGACTGAGTGAGTGAGAGACTGGGTGAGTGAGTGACCGGTTGAGTCAGTGACTGGTTGAGTGGGAGACTGGGTGATTGAGTGACTGGGTGAGTGACTGTATGAGTGAGTGACTGGGTGAGTGAGTGAGAGACTGGGCGAGTGAGAGACTGGGTGAGTGAGTGACTGGTTGAGTGAGTGACTGGGTGAGTGACTGGGTGAGTGAGTGACTGTGTGATTGAGTGACTGGGTGAGTGGGTGACGGGGTGAGTGAGTGACTGGGTGACTGAGAGACTGGGTGAGTAAGTGACTGGATGAGTGAATGACTGGGTGAGTGAGTAACTGGGCGAGTGAGTGACTGGGTGACTGGGTGAGTGAGAGACTGAGTGAGTGACTGAGTGAGTGAGAGACTGGGTGAGTGACTGGGTGAGTATGTGACTGGGTGGGTGAGAGACTGGGTGAGTGGGTAACTGGGTGAGTGAGTGACTGGGTGAGTGAGAGACTGGGTGAGTTAATGGGTGAGTGAGAGACTGGGTGAGTGAGTGACTGGGTGAGTGGGTGACTGGGTGAGTGAGTGACTGGGTGAGTAATAGACTGGGTGAGTGAGAGACTTGGTGAGTGAGTGACTTGGTGAGTGACTGAGTGAGTGAGAGACTGGGTGAGTGACTGGGTGAATAAGTGACGGGGAGAGTGAGAGTCTGGGTGAGTGAGTGAGCGGGTGAGTGAATGACTGGTTGAGTGGGAGACTGGGTGAGTGAGCGACTGGGTGAATGACTGCGTGAGTAAGTGAGATGGTGAGTGAGTGAGTGACTGGGTGAGTGAGTGAAAGAATGGGTGAGTGAGTGACTGGGTGAGTGAGTGACTGGGTGAGTGATAGACTGGGTGAGTGAGAGACTTGGTGAGTGAGTGACTTGGTGAGTGACTGAGTGAGTGAGAGACTGGGTGAGTGACTGGGTGAATAAGTGACTGGGTGAGTGAGAGCCTGGGTGAGTGAGTGACCTTTTGAGTCAGTGACTGGTTGAGTGGGAAACTAGGTGATTGAGTGACTGGGTGAGTGACTGTATGAGTGAGTGACTGGGTGAGTGAGTGAGAGACTGGGTGAGTGAGAGACTGGGTGAGTGAGTGACTGGGTGAGTGGGTAACTGGGTGAGTGATTGGGTGAGTGAGTGACTGGTTGAATGAGTGACTCGGTGAGTGAGTGAATGGGTGAGTGAGTGACTGGGTGAGTGACTGGGTGAGTGAGAGACTGGTTGAGTGAGAGACTAAGGGGGTGAGTGACTGGGTGAGTGACTGGGTGAGTGAGTGACTGGGTGAGAGAGTGACTAGGCAAGTGGGCGACTGGGTGAGTGAGTGATTGGGTGAGTGGGCGACTGGGTGACTGGGTGAGTGAGTGACTGGGTGAGTGAGTGATTGGGCGAGTGAGTGACTGGGTGAGTGGGTGACTGGGCGAGTGAGTGACTGGTAAGTTAGTGACTGGATGAGTGAGTGACTGGATGAGAGTGACTGGGTGAGTGGGCGACTGGGTGAGTGAGCGACTGGGTGAGTGATTGACTGGGTGAGTGAGTGATTGGGTGAGTGAGAGACTGGGTGAATGAGAGACTGGGTGAGTGAGAGACTGGGTGAGTGACTAAGTGAGTGAAAGACTGGGTGAGTGACTGGGTGAGTATGTGACTGGGTGAGTGAGAGACTGGGTGAGTGACTGGGTGAATAAATGACTGGGTGAGTGAGGGACTGGGTGAGTGAGTGACCGGGTGAGTGAGTGTCTGGATGAGTGACTGGGTGAGTAAGTGAGAGTTTGAGTGAGTGAGTGACTGGGTGAGTGAGTGAGAGAATGGGTGA
The DNA here is from genome assembly GCF_048934315.1 of Petromyzon marinus. Lineage (NCBI taxonomy): Eukaryota > Metazoa > Chordata > Hyperoartia > Petromyzontiformes > Petromyzontidae > Petromyzon > Petromyzon marinus. Next base: position 11,519,516 of record NC_133720.1, read on the forward strand.
GTGAGTGACTGGGTGAGTGGGAGACTGGGTGAGTGAATGGGTGAGTGAGAGACTGGGTGAGTGAGTGACTGGGTGAGTGATAGACTGGGTGAGTGAGAGACTTGGTGAGTGAGTGACTGGGAGAGTGACTGAGTGAGTGAGAGACTGGGTGAGTGACTGGGTGAATACGTGACTGGGTGAGAGAGAGACTGGGTGAGTGAGTGACCGGAAGAGTGAGTGATGGGTGAGTAAGTGACTGGGTGAGTAAGTGACTGGGTGAGTAAGTGACTGGGTGAGTGAGTGAGTGACTGGGTGAGTGAGTGAGAGAATGGGTGAGTGAGAGACTCGCTGAGTGAGTGACTGGGTGAGTGAGTGACTGGGTAAGCGAGTGACTGGGTGAGTGAGTGACTGGGTGAGTGAGTGACTGGTTGAATGAGTGACTCGGTGAGTGAGTGAATGGGTGAGTGAGTGACTGGTTGAGTGACTGGGTGAGTGAGAGACTGGGTGAGTGAGAGACTTGGTGAGTGAGTGACTGGGAGAGTGACTGAGTGAGTGAGAGACTGGGTGAGTGACTGGGTGAATACGTGACTGGGTGAGAGAGAGACTGGGTGAGTGAGTGACCGGAAGAGTGAGTGATGGGTGAGTAAGTGACTGGGTGAGTAAGTGACTGGGTGAGTAAGTGACTGGGTGAGTAAGTGACTGGGTGAGTGAGTGAGTGACTGGGTGAGTGAGTGAGAGAATGGGTGAGTGAGAGACTCGCTGAGTGAGTGACTGGGTGAGTGAGTGACTGGGTAAGCGAGTGACTGGGTGAGTGAGTGACTGGGTGAGTGAGTGACTGGTTGAATGAGTGACTCGGTGAGTGAGTGAATGGGTGAGTGAGTGACTGGGTGAGTGACTGGGTGAGTGAGAGACTGGGTGAGTGAGAGACTAGGGGGTGTGAGTGACTGGGTGAGTGACTGGGTGAATAAGAAACTGGGTGAGTGACTGGGCGAGTGGGCGACTGGGTAAGTGAGTGACTGGGTGAGTGGGCGACTGGGTGACTGGTTGAGTAAGTGATTGGGCGAGTGAGTGACTGGGTGTGTGGGTGACGGGGCGAGTGAGTGACTGGTGAGTTAGTGACTGGGTGAGTGAGTGACTGGATGAGTGAGTGACTGGGTGAGTGAGAGACTGGTTGGGTGAGTGACTGGGTGAGTGGTAGACTGGGTGAGTGAGAGACTTGGTGAGTGAGTGACTTGGTGCGTGAGTGACTGGGTGAACGAGTGACTGGGTGAGTGAGTGACTGGGTGAGTGATTGACTGGTTGAATGAGTGACTCGGTGAGTGAGTGAATGGGTGAGTGAGTGACTGGGTGAGTGACTGGGTGAGTGAGAGACTGGGTGAGTGAGAGACTAGGGGGGTGAGTGACTGGGTGAGTGACTGGATGAGTGAGTAACTGGGTGAGTGACTGGGCGAGTGGGCGACTGGGTGAGTGAGTAACTGGGTGAGTGGACGACTGGGTGACTGGTTGAGTGAGTGATTGGGCGAGTGAGTGACTGGGTGAGTGGGTGACTGGGCGAGTGAGTGACTGGTGAGTTAGTGACTGGGTGAGTGAGTGACTGGATGAGTGAGTGACTGGGTGAGTGGTAGACTGGGTGAGTGAGAGACTTGGTGAGTGAGTGACTTGGTGAGTGACTGAGTGAGTGAGTGAGAGACTGGGTGAGTGAGTGAGCGGGTGAGTGAGTGACTGGTTGAGTGGGAGACTGGGTGAGTGAGCGACTGGGTGATTGACTGGGTGAGTAAGTGACTGGGTGAGTGAGTGAGTGAGTGACTGGGTGAGTGAGAGACTGGGTGAGTGAATGGGTGATTGAGAAACTGGGTGAGTTAGTGACTGGGTGAGTGAGTGACTGGGTGAGTGAGTGACTGGGTGAACGAGTGAATGGGTGAGTGAGTGGCTGGGTGAGTGACTTGGTGAGTGACTGGTTGAATGAGTGACTCGGTGAGTGAGTGAATAGGTGAGTGAGTGACTGGGTGAGTGAGAGACTGGGTGAGTGAGAGACTACGGGGGGTGAGTGACTGGGTGAGTGACTGGGTGAGTGAGTGACTGGGTGAGTGGGCGAAAGGGTGACAGGGTGAGTGAGTGACTGGGTGAGTGAGTGATTGGGCGAGTGAGTGACTGGGTGAGTGGGTGACTGGACGAGTGAGTGACTGGTGAGTAAGTGACTGGGTGAGTGAGTGACTGGGTGAGTGAGTGCCTGGGTGAGTGACTGGGTGAGTGGGTGACGGGGTGAGTGAGTGACTGGGTGACTGAGAGACTGGGTGAGTAAGTGACTGGATGAGTGAATGACTGGGTGAGTGAGTAACTGGGCGAGTGAGTGACAGGGTGACTGGGTGAGTGAGAGACTGAGTGAGTGACTGAGTGAGTGAGAGACTGGGTGAGTGACTGGGTGAGTATGTGACTGGGTGGGTGAGAGACTGGGTGAGTGGGTAACTGGGTGAGTGAGTGACTGGGTGAGTGAGAGACTGGGTGAGTTAATGGGTGAGTGAGAGACTGGGTGAGTGAGTGACTGGGTGAGTGGGTGACTGGGTGAGTGAGTGACTGGGTGAGTAATAGACTGGGTGAGTGGGAGACTTGGTGAGTGAGTGACTTGGTGAGTGACTGAGTGAGTGAGAGACTGGGTGAGTGACTGGGTGAATAAGTGACTGGGAGAGTGAGAGTCTGGGTGAGTGAGTGACCGGGTAAGTGAATGACTGGTTGAGTGGGAGACTGGGTGATTGAGCGACTGGGTGAGTGACTGGGTGAGTAAGTGAGAGGGTGAGTGAGTGAGTGAGTGACTGGGTGAGTGAGTGAAAGAATGGGTGAGTGAGTGACTGGGTGAGTGAGTGACTGGGTGAGTGATAGACTGGATGAGTGAGAGACTTGGTGAGTGAGTGACTTGGTGAGTGACTGAGTGAGTGAGAGACTGGGTGAGTGACTGGGTGAATAAGTGACTGGGTGAGTGAGAGCCTGGGTGAGTGAGTGACCGGTTGAGTCAGTGACTGGTTGAGTGGGAAACTAGGTGATTGAGTGACTGGGTGAGTGACTGTATGAGTGAGTGACTGGGTGAGTGAGTGAGAGACTGGGTGAGTGAGAGACTGGGTGAGTGAGTGACTGGGTGAGTGGGTAACTGGGTGAGTGAGTGACTGGGTGAGTGATAGACTGGGTGAGCGAGAGACTTTGTGAGTGAGTGACTTGGTGTGTGACTGAGTGAGTGAGAGACTGGGTGAGTGACTGGGTGAATAAGTGACTGAGTGAGTGAGAGACTGGGTGAGTGAGTGACCGGTTGAGTCAGTGACTGGTTGAGTGGGAGACTGGGTGATTGAGTGACTGGGTAAGTGAGAGCCTGAGTGAGTGAGTGACTGGGTGAGTGAGTGACTGGGAGAGTGAGTGACTCAGTGAGTGACAGACTGGGTGAGTGAGTGACTGGGTGAGTAACTGGGTGAGTGAGAGTCTGGGTGAGTGATTGACTGGGTGAGTTACTGGGTGAGTGAGTGATTTGGTGAGTGAATGACTGGTTGAGCGAGAGACTGGGTGAGTGAGTGATTGGCTGAGTGACTGGGTGAGTGGGAGACTGGGTGGGTGACTGGATGATTGAGTGACTGAGTGAGTGAGTGACTGGATGAGTGGTTAACTGGGTGAGTGAGAGACTGGGTGAGTGAGTGACTGGGTGAGTGAGTGACTGGGTGAGTGATAGACTGGGTGAGTGAGAGACTTGGTGAGTGAGTGACTGGGAGAGTGACTGAGTGAGTGAGAGACTGGGTGAGTGACTGGGTGAATACGTGACTGGGTGAGAGAGAGACTGGGTGAGTGAGTGACCGGAAGAGTGAGTGATGGGTGAGTAAGTGACTGGGTGAGTAAGTGACTGGGTGAGTAAGTGACTGGGTGAGTGAGTGAGTGACTGGGTGAGTGAGTGAGAGAATGGGTGAGTGAGAGACTCGCTGAGTGAGTGACTGGGTGAGTGAGTGACTGGGTAAGCGAGTGACTGGGTGAGTGAGTGACTGGGTGAGTGAGTGACTGGTTGAATGAGTGACTCGGTGAGTGAGTGAATGGGTGAGTGAGTGACTGGTTGAGTGACTGGGTGAGTGAGAGACTGGGTGAGTGAGAGACTTGGTGAGTGAGTGACTGGGAGAGTGACTGAGTGAGTGAGAGACTGGGTGAGTGACTGGGTGAATACGTGACTGGGTGAGAGAGAGACTGGGTGAGTGAGTGACCGGAAGAGTGAGTGATGGGTGAGTAAGTGACTGGGTGAGTAAGTGACTGGGTGAGTAAGTGACTGGGTGAGTAAGTGACTGGGTGAGTGAGTGAGTGACTGGGTGAGTGAGTGAGAGAATGGGTGAGTGAGAGACTCGCTGAGTGAGTGACTGGGTGAGTGAGTGACTGGGTAAGCGAGTGACTGGGTGAGTGAGTGACTGGGTGAGTGAGTGACTGGTTGAATGAGTGACTCGGTGAGTGAGTGAATGGGTGAGTGAGTGACTGGGTGAGTGACTGGGTGAGTGAGAGACTGGGTGAGTGAGAGACTAGGGGGTGTGAGTGACTGGGTGAGTGACTGGGTGAATAAGAAACTGGGTGAGTGACTGGGCGAGTGGGCGACTGGGTAAGTGAGTGACTGGGTGAGTGGGCGACTGGGTGACTGGTTGAGTAAGTGATTGGGCGAGTGAGTGACTGGGTGTGTGGGTGACGGGGCGAGTGAGTGACTGGTGAGTTAGTGACTGGGTGAGTGAGTGACTGGATGAGTGAGTGACTGGGTGAGTGAGAGACTGGTTGGGTGAGTGACTGGGTGAGTGGTAGACTGGGTGAGTGAGAGACTTGGTGAGTGAGTGACTTGGTGCGTGAGTGACTGGGTGAACGAGTGACTGGGTGAGTGAGTGACTGGGTGAGTGATTGACTGGTTGAATGAGTGACTCGGTGAGTGAGTGAATGGGTGAGTGAGTGACTGGGTGAGTGACTGGGTGAGTGAGAGACTGGGTGAGTGAGAGACTAGGGGGGTGAGTGACTGGGTGAGTGACTGGATGAGTGAGTAACTGGGTGAGTGACTGGGCGAGTGGGCGACTGGGTGAGTGAGTAACTGGGTGAGTGGACGACTGGGTGACTGGTTGAGTGAGTGATTGGGCGAGTGAGTGACTGGGTGAGTGGGTGACTGGGCGAGTGAGTGACTGGTGAGTTAGTGACTGGGTGAGTGAGTGACTGGATGAGTGAGTGACTGGGTGAGTGGTAGACTGGGTGAGTGAGAGACTTGGTGAGTGAGTGACTTGGTGAGTGACTGAGTGAGTGAGTGAGAGACTGGGTGAGTGAGTGAGCGGGTGAGTGAGTGACTGGTTGAGTGGGAGACTGGGTGAGTGAGCGACTGGGTGATTGACTGGGTGAGTAAGTGACTGGGTGAGTGAGTGAGTGAGTGACTGGGTGAGTGAGAGACTGGGTGAGTGAATGGGTGATTGAGAAACTGGGTGAGTTAGTGACTGGGTGAGTGAGTGACTGGGTGAGTGAGTGACTGGGTGAACGAGTGAATGGGTGAGTGAGTGGCTGGGTGAGTGACTTGGTGAGTGACTGGTTGAATGAGTGACTCGGTGAGTGAGTGAATAGGTGAGTGAGTGACTGGGTGAGTGAGAGACTGGGTGAGTGAGAGACTACGGGGGTGAGTGACTGGGTGAGTGACTGGGTGAGTGAGTGACTGGGTGAGTGGGCGAAAGGGTGACAGGGTGAGTGAGTGACTGGGTGAGTGAGTGATTGGGCGAGTGAGTGACTGGGTGAGTGGGTGACTGGACGAGTGAGTGACTGGTGAGTAAGTGACTGGGTGAGTGAGTGACTGGGTGAGTGAGTGCCTGGGTGAGTGACTGGGTGAGTGGGTGACGGGGTGAGTGAGTGACTGGGTGACTGAGAGACTGGGTGAGTAAGTGACTGGATGAGTGAATGACTGGGTGAGTGAGTAACTGGGCGAGTGAGTGACAGGGTGACTGGGTGAGTGAGAGACTGAGTGAGTGACTGAGTGAGTGAGAGACTGGGTGAGTGACTGGGTGAGTATGTGACTGGGTGGGTGAGAGACTGGGTGAGTGGGTAACTGGGTGAGTGAGTGACTGGGTGAGTGAGAGACTGGGTGAGTTAATGGGTGAGTGAGAGACTGGGTGAGTGAGTGACTGGGTGAGTGGGTGACTGGGTGAGTGAGTGACTGGGTGAGTAATAGACTGGGTGAGTGGGAGACTTGGTGAGTGAGTGACTTGGTGAGTGACTGAGTGAGTGAGAGACTGGGTGAGTGACTGGGTGAATAAGTGACTGGGAGAGTGAGAGTCTGGGTGAGTGAGTGACCGGGTAAGTGAATGACTGGTTGAGTGGGAGACTGGGTGAGTGAGCGACTGGGTGAGTGACTGGGTGAGTAAGTGAGAGGGTGAGTGAGTGAGTGAGTGACTGGGTGAGTGAGTGAAAGAATGGGTGAGTGAGTGACTGGGTGAGTGAGTGACTGGGTGAGTGATAGACTGGATGAGTGAGAGACTTGGTGAGTGAGTGACTTGGTGAGTGACTGAGTGAGTGAGAGACTGGGTGAGTGACTGGGTGAATAAGTGACTGGGTGAGTGAGAGCCTGGGTGAGTGAGTGACCGGTTGAGTCAGTGACTGGTTGAGTGGGAAACTAGGTGATTGAGTGACTGGGTGAGTGACTGTATGAGTGAGTGACTGGGTGAGTGAGTGAGAGACTGGGTGAGTGAGAGACTGGGTGAGTGAGTGACTGGGTGAGTGGGTAACTGGGTGAGTGAGTGACTGGGTGAGTGATAGACTGGGTGAGCGAGAGACTTTGTGAGTGAGTGACTTGGTGTGTGACTGAGTGAGTGAGAGACTGGGTGAGTGACTGGGTGAATAAGTGACTGAGTGAGTGAGAGACTGGGTGAGTGAGTGACCGGTTGAGTCAGTGACTGGTTGAGTGGGAGACTGGGTGATTGAGTGACTGGGTGAGTGACTGTATGAGTGAGTGACTGGGTGAGTGAGTGAGAGACTGGGCGAGTGAGAGACTGGGTGAGTGAGTGACTGGTTGAGTGAGTGACTGGGTGAGTGACTGGGTGAGTGAGTGACTGTGTGATTGAGTGACTGGGTGAGTGGGTGACGGGGTGAGTGAGTGACTGGGTGACTGAGAGACTGGGTGAGTAAGTGACTGGATGAGTGAATGACTGGGTGAGTGAGTAACTGGGCGAGTGAGTGACTGGGTGACTGGGTGAGTGAGAGACTGAGTGAGTGACTGAGTGAGTGAGAGACTGGGTGAGTGACTGGGTGAGTATGTGACTGGGTGGGTGAGAGACTGGGTGAGTGGGTAACTGGGTGAGTGAGTGACTGGGTGAGTGAGAGACTGGGTGAGTTAATGGGTGAGTGAGAGACTGGGTGAGTGAGTTACTGGGTGAGTGGGTGACTGGGTGAGTGAGTGACTGGGTGAGTAATAGACTGGGTGAGTGAGAGACTTGGTGAGTGAGTGACTTGGTGAGTGACTGAGTGAGTGAGAGACTGGGTGAGTGACTGGGTGAATAAGTGACGGGGAGAGTGAGAGTCTGGGTGAGTGAGTGAGCGGGTGAGTGAATGACTGGTTGAGTGGGAGACTGGGTGAGTGAGCGACTGGGTGAATGACTGCGTGAGTAAGTGAGATGGTGAGTGAGTGAGTGACTGGGTGAGTGAGTGAAAGAATGGGTGAGTGAGTGACTGGGTGAGTGAGTGACTGGGTGAGTGATAGACTGGGTGAGTGAGAGACTTGGTGAGTGAGTGACTTGGTGAGTGACTGAGTGAGTGAGAGACTGGGTGAGTGACTGGGTGAATAAGTGACTGGGTGAGTGAGAGCCTGGGTGAGTGAGTGACCTTTTGAGTCAGTGACTGGTTGAGTGGGAAACTAGGTGATTGAGTGACTGGGTGAGTGACTGTATGAGTGAGTGACTGGGTGAGTGAGTGAGAGACTGGGTGAGTGAGAGACTGGGTGAGTGAGTGACTGGGTGAGTGGGTAACTGGGTGAGTGATTGGGTGAGTGAGTGACTGGTTGAATGAGTGACTCGGTGAGTGAGTGAATGGGTGAGTGAGTGACTGGGTGAGTGACTGGGTGAGTGAGAGACTGGTTGAGTGAGAGACTAAGGGGGTGAGTGACTGGGTGAGTGACTGGGTGAGTGAGTGACTGGGTGAGAGAGTGACTAGGCAAGTGGGCGACTGGGTGAGTGAGTGATTGGGTGAGTGGGCGACTGGGTGACTGGGTGAGTGAGTGACTGGGTGAGTGAGTGATTGGGCGAGTGAGTGACTGGGTGAGTGGGTGACTGGGCGAGTGAGTGACTGGTAAGTTAGTGACTGGATGAGTGAGTGACTGGATGAGAGTGACTGGGTGAGTGGGCGACTGGGTGAGTGAGCGACTGGGTGAGTGATTGACTGGGTGAGTGAGTGATTGGGTGAGTGAGAGACTGGGTGAATGAGAGACTGGGTGAGTGAGAGACTGGGTGAGTGACTAAGTGAGTGAAAGACTGGGTGAGTGACTGGGTGAGTATGTGACTGGGTGAGTGAGAGACTGGGTGAGTGACTGGGTGAATAAATGACTGGGTGAGTGAGGGACTGGGTGAGTGAGTGACCGGGTGAGTGAGTGTCTGGGTGAGTGACTGGGTGAGTAAGTGAGAGTTTGAGTGAGTGAGTGACTGGGTGAGTGAGTGAGAGAATGGGTGAGTGAGTGACTGGGTGAGTGGGAGACTGGGTGAGTGAATGGGTGAGTGAGAGACTGGGTGAGTGAGTGACTGGGTGAGTGATAGACTGGGTGAGTGAGAGTCTTGGTGAGTGAGTGACTGGGAGAGTGACTGAGTGAGTGAGAGACTGGGTGAGTGACTGGGTGAATACGTGACTGGGTGAGAGAGAGACTGGGTGAGTGAGTGACCGGAAGAGTGAGTGATGGGTGAGTAAGTGACTGGGTGAGTAAGTGACTGGGTGAGTAAGTGACTGGGTGAGTGAGTGAGTGACTGGGTGAGTGAGTGAGAGAATGGGTGAGTGAGAGACTCGCTGAGTGAGTGACTGGGTGAGTGAGTGACTGGGTAAGCGAGTGACTGGGTGAGTGAGTGACTGGGTGAGTGAGTGACTGGTTGAATGAGTGACTCGGTGAGTGAGTGAATGGGTGAGTGAGTGACTGGTTGAGTGACTGGGTGAGTGAGAGACTGGGTGAGTGAGAGACTTGGTGAGTGAGTGACTGGGAGAGTGACTGAGTGAGTGAGAGACTGGGTGAGTGACTGGGTGAATACGTGACTGGGTGAGAGAGAGACTGGGTGAGTGAGTGACCGGAAGAGTGAGTGATGGGTGAGTAAGTGACTGGGTGAGTAAGTGACTGGGTGAGTAAGTGACTGGGTGAGTAAGTGACTGGGTGAGTGAGTGAGTGACTGGGTGAGTGAGTGAGAGAATGGGTGAGTGAGAGACTCGCTGAGTGAGTGACTGGGTGAGTGAGTGACTGGGTAAGCGAGTGACTGGGTGAGTGAGTGACTGGGTGAGTGAGTGACTGGTTGAATGAGTGACTCGGTGAGTGAGTGAATGGGTGAGTGAGTGACTGGGTGAGTGACTGGGTGAGTGAGAGACTGGGTGAGTGAGAGACTAGGGGGTGTGAGTGACTGGGTGAGTGACTGGGTGAATAAGAAACTGGGTGAGTGACTGGGCGAGTGGGCGACTGGGTAAGTGAGTGACTGGGTGAGTGGGCGACTGGGTGACTGGTTGAGTAAGTGATTGGGCGAGTGAGTGACTGGGTGTGTGGGTGACGGGGCGAGTGAGTGACTGGTGAGTTAGTGACTGGGTGAGTGAGTGACTGGATGAGTGAGTGACTGGGTGAGTGAGAGACTGGTTGGGTGAGTGACTGGGTGAGTGGTAGACTGGGTGAGTGAGAGACTTGGTGAGTGAGTGACTTGGTGCGTGAGTGACTGGGTGAACGAGTGACTGGGTGAGTGAGTGACTGGGTGAGTGATTGACTGGTTGAATGAGTGACTCGGTGAGTGAGTGAATGGGTGAGTGAGTGACTGGGTGAGTGACTGGGTGAGTGAGAGACTGGGTGAGTGAGAGACTAGGGGGGTGAGTGACTGGGTGAGTGACTGGATGAGTGAGTAACTGGGTGAGTGACTGGGCGAGTGGGCGACTGGGTGAGTGAGTAACTGGGTGAGTGGACGACTGGGTGACTGGTTGAGTGAGTGATTGGGCGAGTGAGTGACTGGGTGAGTGGGTGACTGGGCGAGTGAGTGACTGGTGAGTTAGTGACTGGGTGAGTGAGTGACTGGATGAGTGAGTGACTGGGTGAGTGGTAGACTGGGTGAGTGAGAGACTTGGTGAGTGAGTGACTTGGTGAGTGACTGAGTGAGTGAGTGAGAGACTGGGTGAGTGAGTGAGCGGGTGAGTGAGTGACTGGTTGAGTGGGAGACTGGGTGAGTGAGCGACTGGGTGATTGACTGGGTGAGTAAGTGACTGGGTGAGTGAGTGAGTGAGTGACTGGGTGAGTGAGAGACTGGGTGAGTGAATGGGTGATTGAGAAACTGGGTGAGTTAGTGACTGGGTGAGTGAGTGACTGGGTGAGTGAGTGACTGGGTGAACGAGTGAATGGGTGAGTGAGTGGCTGGGTGAGTGACTTGGTGAGTGACTGGTTGAATGAGTGACTCGGTGAGTGAGTGAATAGGTGAGTGAGTGACTGGGTGAGTGAGAGACTGGGTGAGTGAGAGACTACGGGGGTGAGTGACTGGGTGAGTGACTGGGTGAGTGAGTGACTGGGTGAGTGGGCGAAAGGGTGACAGGGTGAGTGAGTGACTGGGTGAGTGAGTGATTGGGCGAGTGAGTGACTGGGTGAGTGGGTGACTGGACGAGTGAGTGACTGGTGAGTAAGTGACTGGGTGAGTGAGTGACTGGGTGAGTGAGTGCCTGGGTGAGTGACTGGGTGAGTGGGTGACGGGGTGAGTGAGTGACTGGGTGACTGAGAGACTGGGTGAGTAAGTGACTGGATGAGTGAATGACTGGGTGAGTGAGTAACTGGGCGAGTGAGTGACAGGGTGACTGGGTGAGTGAGAGACTGAGTGAGTGACTGAGTGAGTGAGAGACTGGGTGAGTGACTGGGTGAGTATGTGACTGGGTGGGTGAGAGACTGGGTGAGTGGGTAACTGGGTGAGTGAGTGACTGGGTGAGTGAGAGACTGGGTGAGTTAATGGGTGAGTGAGAGACTGGGTGAGTGAGTGACTGGGTGAGTGGGTGACTGGGTGAGTGAGTGACTGGGTGAGTAATAGACTGGGTGAGTGGGAGACTTGGTGAGTGAGTGACTTGGTGAGTGACTGAGTGAGTGAGAGACTGGGTGAGTGACTGGGTGAATAAGTGACTGGGAGAGTGAGAGTCTGGGTGAGTGAGTGACCGGGTAAGTGAATGACTGGTTGAGTGGGAGACTGGGTGAGTGAGCGACTGGGTGAGTGACTGGGTGAGTAAGTGAGAGGGTGAGTGAGTGAGTGAGTGACTGGGTGAGTGAGTGAAAGAATGGGTGAGTGAGTGACTGGGTGAGTGAGTGACTGGGTGAGTGATAGACTGGATGAGTGAGAGACTTGGTGAGTGAGTGACTTGGTGAGTGACTGAGTGAGTGAGAGACTGGGTGAGTGACTGGGTGAATAAGTGACTGGGTGAGTGAGAGCCTGGGTGAGTGAGTGACCGGTTGAGTCAGTGACTGGTTGAGTGGGAAACTAGGTGATTGAGTGACTGGGTGAGTGACTGTATGAGTGAGTGACTGGGTGAGTGAGTGAGAGACTGGGTGAGTGAGAGACTGGGTGAGTGAGTGACTGGGTGAGTGGGTAACTGGGTGAGTGAGTGACTGGGTGAGTGATAGACTGGGTGAGCGAGAGACTTTGTGAGTGAGTGACTTGGTGTGTGACTGAGTGAGTGAGAGACTGGGTGAGTGACTGGGTGAATAAGTGACTGAGTGAGTGAGAGACTGGGTGAGTGAGTGACCGGTTGAGTCAGTGACTGGTTGAGTGGGAGACTGGGTGATTGAGTGACTGGGTGAGTGACTGTATGAGTGAGTGACTGGGTGAGTGAGTGAGAGACTGGGCGAGTGAGAGACTGGGTGAGTGAGTGACTGGTTGAGTGAGTGACTGGGTGAGTGACTGGGTGAGTGAGTGACTGTGTGATTGAGTGACTGGGTGAGTGGGTGACGGGGTGAGTGAGTGACTGGGTGACTGAGAGACTGGGTGAGTAAGTGACTGGATGAGTGAATGACTGGGTGAGTGAGTAACTGGGCGAGTGAGTGACTGGGTGACTGGGTGAGTGAGAGACTGAGTGAGTGACTGAGTGAGTGAGAGACTGGGTGAGTGACTGGGTGAGTATGTGACTGGGTGGGTGAGAGACTGGGTGAGTGGGTAACTGGGTGAGTGAGTGACTGGGTGAGTGAGAGACTGGGTGAGTTAATGGGTGAGTGAGAGACTGGGTGAGTGAGTTACTGGGTGAGTGGGTGACTGGGTGAGTGAGTGACTGGGTGAGTAATAGACTGGGTGAGTGAGAGACTTGGTGAGTGAGTGACTTGGTGAGTGACTGAGTGAGTGAGAGACTGGGTGAGTGACTGGGTGAATAAGTGACGGGGAGAGTGAGAGTCTGGGTGAGTGAGTGAGCGGGTGAGTGAATGACTGGTTGAGTGGGAGACTGGGTGAGTGAGCGACTGGGTGAATGACTGCGTGAGTAAGTGAGATGGTGAGTGAGTGAGTGACTGGGTGAGTGAGTGAAAGAATGGGTGAGTGAGTGACTGGGTGAGTGAGTGACTGGGTGAGTGATAGACTGGGTGAGTGAGAGACTTGGTGAGTGAGTGACTTGGTGAGTGACTGAGTGAGTGAGAGACTGGGTGAGTGACTGGGTGAATAAGTGACTGGGTGAGTGAGAGCCTGGGTGAGTGAGTGACCTTTTGAGTCAGTGACTGGTTGAGTGGGAAACTAGGTGATTGAGTGACTGGGTGAGTGACTGTATGAGTGAGTGACTGGGTGAGTGAGTGAGAGACTGGGTGAGTGAGAGACTGGGTGAGTGAGTGACTGGGTGAGTGGGTAACTGGGTGAGTGATTGGGTGAGTGAGTGACTGGTTGAATGAGTGACTCGGTGAGTGAGTGAATGGGTGAGTGAGTGACTGGGTGAGTGACTGGGTGAGTGAGAGACTGGTTGAGTGAGAGACTAAGGGGGTGAGTGACTGGGTGAGTGACTGGGTGAGTGAGTGACTGGGTGAGAGAGTGACTAGGCAAGTGGGCGACTGGGTGAGTGAGTGATTGGGTGAGTGGGCGACTGGGTGACTGGGTGAGTGAGTGACTGGGTGAGTGAGTGATTGGGCGAGTGAGTGACTGGGTGAGTGGGTGACTGGGCGAGTGAGTGACTGGTAAGTTAGTGACTGGATGAGTGAGTGACTGGATGAGAGTGACTGGGTGAGTGGGCGACTGGGTGAGTGAGCGACTGGGTGAGTGATTGACTGGGTGAGTGAGTGATTGGGTGAGTGAGAGACTGGGTGAATGAGAGACTGGGTGAGTGAGAGACTGGGTGAGTGACTAAGTGAGTGAAAGACTGGGTGAGTGACTGGGTGAGTATGTGACTGGGTGAGTGAGAGACTGGGTGAGTGACTGGGTGAATAAATGACTGGGTGAGTGAGGGACTGGGTGAGTGAGTGACCGGGTGAGTGAGTGTCTGGGTGAGTGACTGGGTGAGTAAGTGAGAGTTTGAGTGAGTGAGTGACTGGGTGAGTGAGTGAGAGAATGGGTGAGTGAGTGACTGGGTGAGTGGGAGACTGGGTGAGTGAATGGGTGAGTGAGAGACTGGGTGAGTGAGTGACTGGGTGAGTGATAGACTGGGTGAGTGAGAGTCTTGGTGAGTGAGTGACTGGGAGAGTGACTGAGTGAGTGAGAGACTGGGTGAGTGACTGGGTGAATACGTGACTGGGTGAGAGAGAGACTGGGTGAGTGAGTGACCGGAAGAGTGAGTGATGGGTGAGTAAGTGACTGGGTGAGTAAGTGACTGGGTGAGTAAGTGACTGGGTGAGTGAGTGAGTGACTGGGTGAGTGAGTGAGAGAATGGGTGAGTGAGAGACTCGCTGAGTGAGTGACTGGGTGAGTGAGTGACTGGGTAAGCGAGTGACTGGGTGAGTGAGTGACTGGGTGAGTGAGTGACTGGTTGAATGAGTGACTCGGTGAGTGAGTGAATGGGTGAGTGAGTGACTGGTTGAGTGACTGGGTGAGTGAGAGACTGGGTGAGTGAGAGACTTGGTGAGTGAGTGACTGGGAGAGTGACTGAGTGAGTGAGAGACTGGGTGAGTGACTGGGTGAATACGTGACTGGGTGAGAGAGAGACTGGGTGAGTGAGTGACCGGAAGAGTGAGTGATGGGTGAGTAAGTGACTGGGTGAGTAAGTGACTGGGTGAGTAAGTGACTGGGTGAGTAAGTGACTGGGTGAGTGAGTGAGTGACTGGGTGAGTGAGTGAGAGAATGGGTGAGTGAGAGACTCGCTGAGTGAGTGACTGGGTGAGTGAGTGACTGGGTAAGCGAGTGACTGGGTGAGTGAGTGACTGGGTGAGTGAGTGACTGGTTGAATGAGTGACTCGGTGAGTGAGTGAATGGGTGAGTGAGTGACTGGGTGAGTGACTGGGTGAGTGAGAGACTGGGTGAGTGAGAGACTAGGGGGTGTGAGTGACTGGGTGAGTGACTGGGTGAATAAGAAACTGGGTGAGTGACTGGGCGAGTGGGCGACTGGGTAAGTGAGTGACTGGGTGAGTGGGCGACTGGGTGACTGGTTGAGTAAGTGATTGGGCGAGTGAGTGACTGGGTGTGTGGGTGACGGGGCGAGTGAGTGACTGGTGAGTTAGTGACTGGGTGAGTGAGTGACTGGATGAGTGAGTGACTGGGTGAGTGAGAGACTGGTTGGGTGAGTGACTGGGTGAGTGGTAGACTGGGTGAGTGAGAGACTTGGTGAGTGAGTGACTTGGTGCGTGAGTGACTGGGTGAACGAGTGACTGGGTGAGTGAGTGACTGGGTGAGTGATTGACTGGTTGAATGAGTGACTCGGTGAGTGAGTGAATGGGTGAGTGAGTGACTGGGTGAGTGACTGGGTGAGTGAGAGACTGGGTGAGTGAGAGACTAGGGGGGTGAGTGACTGGGTGAGTGACTGGATGAGTGAGTAACTGGGTGAGTGACTGGGCGAGTGGGCGACTGGGTGAGTGAGTAACTGGGTGAGTGGACGACTGGGTGACTGGTTGAGTGAGTGATTGGGCGAGTGAGTGACTGGGTGAGTGGGTGACTGGGCGAGTGAGTGACTGGTGAGTTAGTGACTGGGTGAGTGAGTGACTGGATGAGTGAGTGACTGGGTGAGTGGTAGACTGGGTGAGTGAGAGACTTGGTGAGTGAGTGACTTGGTGAGTGACTGAGTGAGTGAGTGAGAGACTGGGTGAGTGAGTGAGCGGGTGAGTGAGTGACTGGTTGAGTGGGAGACTGGGTGAGTGAGCGACTGGGTGATTGACTGGGTGAGTAAGTGACTGGGTGAGTGAGTGAGTGAGTGACTGGGTGAGTGAGAGACTGGGTGAGTGAATGGGTGATTGAGAAACTGGGTGAGTTAGTGACTGGGTGAGTGAGTGACTGGGTGAGTGAGTGACTGGGTGAACGAGTGAATGGGTGAGTGAGTGGCTGGGTGAGTGACTTGGTGAGTGACTGGTTGAATGAGTGACTCGGTGAGTGAGTGAATAGGTGAGTGAGTGACTGGGTGAGTGAGAGACTGGGTGAGTGAGAGACTACGGGGGGTGAGTGACTGGGTGAGTGACTGGGTGAGTGAGTGACTGGGTGAGTGGGCGAAAGGGTGACAGGGTGAGTGAGTGACTGGGTGAGTGAGTGATTGGGCGAGTGAGTGACTGGGTGAGTGGGTGACTGGACGAGTGAGTGACTGGTGAGTAAGTGACTGGGTGAGTGAGTGACTGGGTGAGTGAGTGCCTGGGTGAGTGAGTGACTGGGTGAACGAGTGAATGGGTGAGTGAGTGGCTGGGTGAGTGACTTGGTGAGTGACTGGTTGAATGAGTGACTCGGTGAGTGAGTGAATAGGTGAGTGAGTGACTGGGTGAGTGAGAGACTGGGTGAGTGAGAGACTACGGGGGGTGAGTGACTGGGTGAGTGACTGGGTGAGTGAGTGACTGGGTGAGTGGGCGAAAGGGTGACAGGGTGAGTGAGTGACTGGGTGAGTGAGTGATTGGGCGAGTGAGTGACTGGGTGAGTGGGTGACTGGACGAGTGAGTGACTGGTGAGTAAGTGACTGGGTGAGTGAGTGACTGGGTGAGTGAGTGCCTGGGTGAGTGACTGGGTGAGTGGGTGACGGGGTGAGTGAGTGACTGGGTGACTGAGAGACTGGGTGAGTAAGTGACTGGATGAGTGAATGACTGGGTGAGTGAGTAACTGGGCGAGTGAGTGACAGGGTGACTGGGTGAGTGAGAGACTGAGTGAGTGACTGAGTGAGTGAGAGACTGGGTGAGTGACTGGGTGAGTATGTGACTGGGTGGGTGAGAGACTGGGTGAGTGGGTAACTGGGTGAGTGAGTGACTGGGTGAGTGAGAGACTGGGTGAGTTAATGGGTGAGTGAGAGACTGGGTGAGTGAGTGACTGGGTGAGTGGGTGACTGGGTGAGTGAGTGACTGGGTGAGTAATAGACTGGGTGAGTGGGAGACTTGGTGAGTGAGTGACTTGGTGAGTGACTGAGTGAGTGAGAGACTGGGTGAGTGACTGGGTGAATAAGTGACTGGGAGAGTGAGAGTCTGGGTGAGTGAGTGACCGGGTAAGTGAATGACTGGTTGAGTGGGAGACTGGGTGATTGAGCGACTGGGTGAGTGACTGGGTGAGTAAGTGAGAGGGTGAGTGAGTGAGTGAGTGACTGGGTGAGTGAGTGAAAGAATGGGTGAGTGAGTGACTGGGTGAGTGAGTGACTGGGTGAGTGATAGACTGGATGAGTGAGAGACTTGGTGAGTGAGTGACTTGGTGAGTGACTGAGTGAGTGAGAGACTGGGTGAGTGACTGGGTGAATAAGTGACTGGGTGAGTGAGAGCCTGGGTGAGTGAGTGACCGGTTGAGTCAGTGACTGGTTGAGTGGGAAACTAGGTGATTGAGTGACTGGGTGAGTGACTGTATGAGTGAGTGACTGGGTGAGTGAGTGAGAGACTGGGTGAGTGAGAGACTGGGTGAGTGAGTGACTGGGTGAGTGGGTAACTGGGTGAGTGAGTGACTGGGTGAGTGATAGACTGGGTGAGCGAGAGACTTTGTGAGTGAGTGACTTGGTGTGTGACTGAGTGAGTGAGAGACTGGGTGAGTGACTGGGTGAATAAGTGACTGAGTGAGTGAGAGACTGGGTGAGTGAGTGACCGGTTGAGTCAGTGACTGGTTGAGTGGGAGACTGGGTGATTGAGTGACTGGGTGAGTGACTGTATGAGTGAGTGACTGGGTGAGTGAGTGAGAGACTGGGCGAGTGAGAGACTGGGTGAGTGAGTGACTGGTTGAGTGAGTGACTGGGTGAGTGACTGGGTGAGTGAGTGACTGTGTGATTGAGTGACTGGGTGAGTGGGTGACGGGGTGAGTGAGTGACTGGGTGACTGAGAGACTGGGTGAGTAAGTGACTGGATGAGTGAATGACTGGGTGAGTGAGTAACTGGGCGAGTGAGTGACTGGGTGACTGGGTGAGTGAGAGACTGAGTGAGTGACTGAGTGAGTGAGAGACTGGGTGAGTGACTGGGTGAGTATGTGACTGGGTGGGTGAGAGACTGGGTGAGTGGGTAACTGGGTGAGTGAGTGACTGGGTGAGTGAGAGACTGGGTGAGTTAATGGGTGAGTGAGAGACTGGGTGAGTGAGTGACTGGGTGAGTGGGTGACTGGGTGAGTGAGTGACTGGGTGAGTAATAGACTGGGTGAGTGAGAGACTTGGTGAGTGAGTGACTTGGTGAGTGACTGAGTGAGTGAGAGACTGGGTGAGTGACTGGGTGAATAAGTGACGGGGAGAGTGAGAGTCTGGGTGAGTGAGTGAGCGGGTGAGTGAATGACTGGTTGAGTGGGAGACTGGGTGAGTGAGCGACTGGGTGAATGACTGCGTGAGTAAGTGAGATGGTGAGTGAGTGAGTGACTGGGTGAGTGAGTGAAAGAATGGGTGAGTGAGTGACTGGGTGAGTGAGTGACTGGGTGAGTGATAGACTGGGTGAGTGAGAGACTTGGTGAGTGAGTGACTTGGTGAGTGACTGAGTGAGTGAGAGACTGGGTGAGTGACTGGGTGAATAAGTGACTGGGTGAGTGAGAGCCTGGGTGAGTGAGTGACCTTTTGAGTCAGTGACTGGTTGAGTGGGAAACTAGGTGATTGAGTGACTGGGTGAGTGACTGTATGAGTGAGTGACTGGGTGAGTGAGTGAGAGACTGGGTGAGTGAGAGACTGGGTGAGTGAGTGACTGGGTGAGTGGGTAACTGGGTGAGTGATTGGGTGAGTGAGTGACTGGTTGAATGAGTGACTCGGTGAGTGAGTGAATGGGTGAGTGAGTGACTGGGTGAGTGACTGGGTGAGTGAGAGACTGGTTGAGTGAGAGACTAAGGGGGTGAGTGACTGGGTGAGTGACTGGGTGAGTGAGTGACTGGGTGAGAGAGTGACTAGGCAAGTGGGCGACTGGGTGAGTGAGTGATTGGGTGAGTGGGCGACTGGGTGACTGGGTGAGTGAGTGACTGGGTGAGTGAGTGATTGGGCGAGTGAGTGACTGGGTGAGTGGGTGACTGGGCGAGTGAGTGACTGGTAAGTTAGTGACTGGATGAGTGAGTGACTGGATGAGAGTGACTGGGTGAGTGGGCGACTGGGTGAGTGAGCGACTGGGTGAGTGATTGACTGGGTGAGTGAGTGATTGGGTGAGTGAGAGACTGGGTGAATGAGAGACTGGGTGAGTGAGAGACTGGGTGAGTGACTAAGTGAGTGAAAGACTGGGTGAGTGACTGGGTGAGTATGTGACTGGGTGAGTGAGAGACTGGGTGAGTGACTGGGTGAATAAATGACTGGGTGAGTGAGGGACTGGGTGAGTGAGTGACCGGGTGAGTGAGTGTCTGGGTGAGTGACTGGGTGAGTAAGTGAGAGTTTGAGTGAGTGAGTGACTGGGTGAGTGAGTGAGAGAATGGGTGAGTGAGTGACTGGGTGAGTGGGAGACTGGGTGAGTGAATGGGTGAGTGAGAGACTTGGTGAGTGAGTGACTGGGTGAGTGGGTGACTTGGTGAGTGACTGAGTGAGTGAGAGACTGGGTGAGTGACTGGGTGAATACGTGACTGGGTGAGTGAGAGACTGGGTGAGTGAGTGATCGGTTGAGTCAGTGACTGGTTGAGTGGGAGACTGGGTGAGTGAGTGACTGGGTAAGTGAGTGACTGGGTGAATGAGTGACTTGGTGAGTGAGTGATTGGGTGAGTGAGTGACTGAGTGAGTGAGAGTCTGGGTGAGTGAGTGACTGGGTGAGTAGCTAACTGGGTGAGTGAGTGAATCGGTGAGTGAGTGGATGGGTGAGTGAGTGAATGGGTGAGTGTCTGGGTGAGTGAGAGACTGGGTGAGTGAGAGACTACGGGGTGTGAGTGACTGGGTGAGTGAGTGACTGACTGAGTGACTGACTGGGTGAATGAGTGACTGGGTGAGTAGATAACTGGGTGAGTGAGTGACTGGGTGAGTGAGTGACTGGGCGAGTGAGTGACTGAGTGAGTGAGTGACTGAGTGAGTGAGAGACGAGGTGAGTGAAAGACTTGGTGAGTTAGTGACTTGGTGAGTGACTGGGTGAGTGATTGACTGGGTGAGTGAGAGACTGGGTGAGTGAGTGACTGGGTGAGTGGGAGACTGGGTGAGTGAGTGTCTGAGTGAGTGACTGGGTGAGTGAGTGATAGAATGGGTGAGTGAGAGACTGGGTGATTGAGTGATTGGGTGAGTGAATGACTGGGTGAGTGAGTGACTGAGTGATAAACTGGGTGAGTGAGTGACTGGGTGAATGAGTGACTCGGTGAATGAGTGATTGGGTGAGTGAGAGACTGGATGAGTGACTGGGTGAGTGAGAGACTGGGTGAGTGAGTGACTGGGTGAGTGGGTAACTGGGTGAGTGAGTGACTGAGTGAGTAAGAAACTGGGTGAGTGAGAGACTTGGTGAGTGAGAGACTGGGTCAGTGACTGGGTGTGTGAGTTACTGGGTGAGTGAGAGACTGGGTGAGTGAGTTACCGGTTGAGTCAGTGACTGGTTGAGTGGGAGACTGGGTGAGTGACTGGGTGAGTGACTGTATGAGTGAGTGACTGGGTGAGTGAGTGAGTGAGAGACTTGGTGAGTGATAGACTGGGTTAGTGAGTGACTGGGTGAGTGACTGGGTGAGTGAGAGAATGGGTAAGTGAGAGACTAGGGGGGTGAGTGACTGGGTGAGTGACTGGGTGAGTGAGTGACTGGGTGAGAGGGTGACTGGGCGAGTGGGCGACTGGGTGAGTGAGTAACTGGATGAGTGGGCGACTGTGTGACTGGGTGACTGGGTGAGTGACTGGGTGAGTGAGTGATTGGGCGAGTGAGTGACTGGGTGAGTGGGTGACTGGGCGAGTGAGTGACTGGGTGAGTGAGAGACTGAGTGAGTGAGAGACTGGGTGAGTGAGAGACTGGGTGAGTGAATGAGTGAGTGAGAGACTGAGTGAGTGACTGGGTGAGTGTGTGACTGGGTGAGTGAGAGACTGGGTGAGTGGGTAACTGGGTGAGTGACTGAGTGAGTGAGAGACTAGGTGAGTGACTGGGTGAATAAGGGACTGGGTGAGTGAGAGACTGGGTGAGTGAGTGACTGGGTGAGTGGGTGACTGGGTGAGTGAGTGACTGTGTGAGTGATAGACTGGGTGAGTGAGAGTCTTGGTGAGTGAGTGACTTGGTGAGTGACTGAGTGAGTGAGAGACTGGGTGAGTGACTGGGTGAATAAGTGACTGGGTGAGTGAGAGACTGGGTGAGTGAGTGACCGGGTGAGTGAGTGACTGGTTGAGTGGGAGACTGGGTGAGTGAGTGACTGGGTGAGTGACTGGGTGATTAAGTGAGAGGGTGAGTGAATGAGTGAGTGACTGGGTGAGTGAGTGAGAGAATGGGTGAGTGAGTGACTGGGTGAGTGGGAGACTGGGTGAGTGAATGGGTGAGTGAGAGACTGGGTGAGTGAGTGACTGGGTGAGTGGGTGACTGGGTGAGTGATTGGGTGAGTGAGTGACTGGTTGAATGAGTGACTCGGTGAGTGAGTGAATGGGTGAGTGAGTGACTGGGTGAGTGACTGGGTGAGTGAGAGACTGGTTGAGTGAGAGACTAAGGGGGTGAGTGACTGGGTGAGTGACTGGGTGAGTGAGTGACTGGGTGAGAGAGTGACTAGGCAAGTGGGCGACTGGGTGAGTGAGTGACTGGGTGAGTGGGCGACTGGGTGACTGGGTGAGTGAGTGACTGGGTGAGTGAGTGATTGGGCGAGTGAGTGACTGGGTGAGTGGGTGACTGGGCGAGTGAGTGACTGGTAAGTTAGTAACTGGATGAGTGAGTGACTGGATGAGAGTGACTGGGTGAGTGGGCGACTGGGTGAGTGAGCGACTGGGTGAGTGATTGAATGGGTGAGTGAGTGATTGGGTGAGTGAGAGACTGGGTGAATGAGAGACTGGGTGAGTGAGAGACTGGGTGAGTGACTGAGTGAGTGAAAGACTGGGTGAGTGACTGGGTGAGTATGTGACTGGGTGAGTGAGAGACTGGGTGAGTGACTGGGTGAATAAGTGACTGGGTGAGTGAGAGACTGGGTGAGTGAGTGACCGGGTGAGTGAGTGTCTGGGTGAGTGACTGGGTGAGTAAGTGAGAGGGTGAGTGAGTGAGTGACTGGGTGAGTGAGTGAGAGAATGGGTGAGTGAGTGACTGGGTGAGTGGGAGACTGGGTGAGTGAATGGGTGAGTGAGAGACTTGGTGAGTGAGTGACTGGGTGAGTGGGTGACTTGGTCAGTGACTGAGTGAGTGAGAGACTGGGTGAGTGACTGGGTGAATACGTGACTGGGTGAGTGAGAGACTGGGTGAGTGAGTGATCGGTTGAGTCAGTGACTGGTTGAGTGGGAGACTGGGTGAGTGAGTGACTGGGTAAGTGAGTGACTGGGTGAATGAGTGACTCGGTGAGTGAGTGATTGGGTGAGTAAGTGACTGAGTGAGTGAGAGTCTGGGTGAGTGAGTGACTGGGTGAGTAGCTAACTGGGTGAGTGAGTGAATCGGTGAGTGAGTGGATGGGTGAGTGAGTGAATGGGTGAGTGTCTGGGTGAGTGAGAGACTACGGGGTGTGAGTGACTGGGTGAGTGAGTGACTGACTGAGTGACTGACTGGGTGAATGAGTGACTGGGTGAGTAGATAACTGGGTGAGTGAGTGACTGGGTGAGTGAGTGACTGGGTGAGTAGATAACTGGGTGAGTGAGTGACTGGGTGAGTGAGTGACTGGGCGAGTGAGTGACTGAGTGAGTGAGTGACTGAGTGAGTGAGAGACTGGGTGAGTGAAAGACTTGGTGAGTTAGTGACTTGGTGAGTGACTGGGTGAGTGATTGACTGGGTGAGTGAGAGACTGGGTGAGTGAGTGACTGGGTGAGTGGGAGACTGGGTGAGTGAGTGTCTGAGTGAGTGACTGGGTGAGTGAGTGATAGAATGGGTGAGTGAGAGACTGGGTGATTGAGTGATTGGGTGAGTGAGTGACTGGGTGAGTGAGTGACTGAGTGAGAAACTGGGTGAGTGAGTGACTGGGTGAATGAGTGACTCGGTGAATGAGTGATTGGGTGAGTGGGAGACTGGATGAGTGACTGGGTGAGTGAGTGACTGGGTGAGTGAGTGACTGGGTGACTGGGTGAGTGAGTGACTGGGTGAGTGAGTGATTGGGCGAGTGAGTGACTGGGTGAGTGGGTGACTGGGCGAGTGAGTGACTGGTAAGGTAGTGACTGGATGAGTGAGTGACTGGATGAGAGTGACTGGTTGAGTGGGCGACTGGGTGAGTGAGCGACTGGGTGAGTGATTGACTGGGTGAGTGAGTGATTGGGTGAGTGAGAGACTGGGTGAATGAGAGACTGGGTGAGTGAGAGACTGGGTGAGTGACTGAGTGAGTGAAAGACTGGGTGAGTGACTGGGTGAGTATGTGACTGGGTGAGTAAGTGACTGAGTGAGTGAGAGTCTGGGTGAGTGAGTGACTGGGTGAGTAGCTAACTGGGTGAGTGAGTGAATCGGTGAGTGAGTGGATGGGTGAGTGAGTGAATGGGTGAGTGTCTGGGTGAGTGAGAGACTACGGGGTGTGAGTGACTGGGTGAGTGAGTGACTGACTGAGTGACTGACTGGGTGAATGAGTGACTGGGTGAGTAGATAACTGGGTGAGTGAGTGACTGGGTGAGTGAGTGACTGGGTGAGTAGATAACTGGGTGAGTGAGTGACTGGGTGAGTGAGTGACTGGGCGAGTGAGTGACTGAGTGAGTGAGTGACTGAGTGAGTGAGAGACTGGGTGAGTGAAAGACTTGGTGAGTTAGTGACTTGGTGAGTGACTGGGTGAGTGATTGACTGGGTGAGTGAGAGACTGGGTGAGTGAGTGACTGGGTGAGTGGGAGACTGGGTGAGTGAGTGTCTGAGTGAGTGACTGGGTGAGTGAGTGATAGAATGGGTGAGTGAGAGACTGGGTGATTGAGTGATTGGGTGAGTGAGTGACTGGGTGAGTGAGTGACTGAGTGAGAAACTGGGTGAGTGAGTGACTGGGTGAATGAGTGACTCGGTGAATGAGTGATTGGGTGAGTGGGAGACTGGATGAGTGACTGGGTGAGTGAGTGACTGGGTGAGTGAGTGACTGGGTGACTGGGTGAGTGAGTGACTGGGTGAGTGAGTGATTGGGCGAGTGAGTGACTGGGTGAGTGGGTGACTGGGCGAGTGAGTGACTGGTAAGTTAGTGACTGGATGAGTGAGTGACTGGATGAGAGTGACTGGGTGAGTGGGCGACTGGGTGAGTGAGCGACTGGGTGAGTGATTGACTGGGTGAGTGAGTGATTGGGTGAGTGAGAGACTGGGTGAATGAGAGACTGGGTGAGTGAGAGACTGGGTGAGTGACTGAGTGAGTGAAAGACTGGGTGAGTGACTGGGTGAGTATGTGACTGGGTGAGTGAGAGACTGGGTGAGTGACTGGGTGAATAAGTGAATTGGTGAGTGAGAGACTGGGTGAGTGAGTGACCGGGTGAGTGAGTGTCTGGGTGAGTGACTGGGTGAGTAAGTGAGAGGGTGAGTGAGTGAGTGACTGGGTGAGTGAGTGAGAGAATGGGTGAGTGAGTGACTGGGTGAGTGGGAGACTGGGTGAGTGAATGGGTGAGTGAGAGACTTGGTGAGTGAGTGACTGGGTGAGTGGGTGACTTGGTGAGTGACTGAGTGAGTGAGAGACTGGGTGAGTGACTGGGTGAATACGTGACTGGGTGAGTGAGAGACTGGGTGAGTGAGTGATCGGTTGAGTCAGTGACTGGTTGAGTGGGAGACTGGGTGAGTGAGTGACTGGGTAAGTGAGTGACTGGGTGAATGAGTGACTCGGTGAGTGAGTGAATGGGTGAGTGAGTGACTGAGTGAGTGAGAGTCTGGGTGAGTGAGTGACTGGGTGAGTAGCTAACTGGGTGAGTGAGTGAATCGGTGAGTGAGTGGATGGGTGAGTGAGTGAATGGGTGAGTGTCTGGGTGAGTGAGTGACTGACTGAGTGACTGACTGGGTGAATGAGTGACTGGGTGAGTAGATAACTGGGTGAGTGAGTGACTGGGTGAGTGAGTGACTGGGCGAGTGAGTGACTGAGTGAGTGAGTGACTGAGTGAGTGAGAGACTAGGTGAGTGAAAGACTTGGTGAGTTAGTGACTTGGTGAGTGACTGGGTGAGTGATTGACTGGGTGAGTGAGAGACTGGGTGAGTGAGTGACTGGGTGAGTGGGAGACTGGGTGAGTGAGTGTCTGAGTGAGTGACTGGGTGAGTGAGTGATAGAATGGGTGAGTGAGAGACTGGGTGATTGAGTGATTGGGTGAGTGAATGACTGGGTGAGTGAGTGACTGAGTGAGCAACTGGGTGAGTGAGTGACTGGGTGAATGAGTGACTCGGTGAATGAGTGATTGGGTGAGTGAGAGACTGGATGAGTGACTGGGTGAGTGAGAGACTGGGTGAGTGAGTGACTGGGTGAGTGGGTAACTGGGTGAGTGAGTGACTGAGTGAGTAAGAGACTGGGTGAGTGAGAGACTTGGTGAGTGAGAGACTGGGTCAGTGACTGGGTGTGTGAGTTACTGGGTGAGTGAGAGACTGGGTGAGTGAGTTACCGGTTGAGTCAGTGACTGGTTGAGTGGGAGACTGGGTGAGTGAGTGACTGGGTGAGTGACTGTATGAGTGAGTGACTGGGTGAGTGAGTGAGTGAGAGACTGGGTGAGTGATAGACTGGGTTAGTGAGTGACTGGGTGAGTGAGTGACTGGGTGTGCGAGTAACTGGGTGAGTGAGGGACTTAGTGAGTGAGAGACTGGGTGAGTGAGTGACTGGGTGAGTGACTGAGTGAGTGACTGGGTGAGTGAGGGACTGTGTGAATGAGTGACTCGGTGAGTGAGTGATTGGGTGAGTGATTGACTGGGTGAGTGAGTGATTGGGTGAGTGAGAGACTGGGTGAATGAGAGACTGGGTGAGTGAGAGACTGGGTGAGTGACTGAGTGAGTGAAAGACTGGGTGAGTGACTGGGTGAGTATGTGACTGGGTGAGTGAGAGACTGGGTGAGTGACTGGGTGAATAAGTGACTGGGTGAGTGAGAGACTGGGTGAGTGAGTGACCGGGTGAGTGAGTGTCTGGGTGAGTGACTGGGTGAGTAAGTGAGAGGGTGAGTGAGTGAGTGACTGGGTGAGTGAGTGAGAGAATGGGTGAGTGAGTGACTGGGTGAGTGGGAGACTAGGTGAGTGAATGGGTGAGTGAGAGACTTGGTGAGTGAGTGACTGGGTGAGTGGGTGACTTGGTGAGTGACTGAGTGAGTGAGAGACTGGGTGAGTGACTGGGTGAATACGTGACTGGGTGAGTGAGAGACTGGGTGAATGAGTGACTCGGTGAGTGAGTGATTGGGTGAGTAAGTGACTGAGTGAGTGAGAGTCTGGGTGAGTGAGTGACTGGGTGAGTAGCTAACTGGGTGAGTGAGTGAATCGGTGAGTGAGTGGATGGGTGAGTGAGTGAATGGGTGAGTGTCTGGGTGAGTGAGAGACTACGGGGTGTGAGTGACTGGATGAGTGAGTGACTGACTGAGTGACTGACTGGGTGAATGAGTGACTGGGTGAGTAGATAACTGGGTGAGTGAGTGACTGGGTGAGTGAGTGACTGGGTGAGTAGATAACTGGGTGAGTGAGTGACTGGGTGAGTGAGTGACTGGGCGAGTGAGTGACTGAGTGAGTGAGTGACTGAGTGAGTGAGAGACTGGGTGAGTGAAAGACTTGGTGAGTTAGTGACTTGGTGAGTGACTGGGTGAGTGATTGACTGGGTGAGTGAGAGACTGGGTGAGTGAGTGACTGGGTGAGTGGGAGACTGGGTGAGTGAGTGTCTGAGTGAGCGACTGGGTGAGTGAGTGATAGAATGGGTGATTGAGAGACTGGGTGATTGAGTGATTGGGTGAGTGAGTGACTGGGTGAGTGAGTGACTGAGTGAGAAACTGGGTGAGTGAGTGACTGGGTGAATGAGTGACTCGGTGAATGAGTGATTGGGTGAGTGGGAGACTGGATGAGTGACTGGGTGAGTGAGAGACTGGGTGAGTGAGTGACTGGGTGAGTGGGTAACTGGGTGAATGAGTGACTGAGTGAGTAAGAGACTGGGTGAGTGAGAGACTGGGTGAGTGGGTGACTGGGTGAGTGATTGGGTGAGTGAGTGACTGGTTGAATGAGTGACTCGGTGAGTGAGTGAATGGGTGAGTGAGTGACTGGGTGAGTGACTGGGTGAGTGAGAGACTGGTTGAGTGAGAGACTAAGGGGGTGAGTGACTGGGTGAGTGACTGGGTGAGTGAGTGACTGGGTGAGAGAGTGACTAGGCAAGTGGGCGACTGGGTGAGTGAATGGGTGAGTGAGAGACTTGGTGAGTGAGTGACTGGGTGAGTGGGTGACTTGGTGAGTGACTGAGTGAGTGAGAGACTGGGTGAGTGACTGGGTGAATACGTGACTGGGTGAGTGAGAGACTGGGTGAGTGAGTGATCGGTTGAGTCAGTGACTGGTTGAGTGGGAGACTGGGTGAGTGAGTGACTGGGTAAGTGAGTGACTGGGTGAATGAGTGACTCGGTGAGTGAGTGAATGGGTGAGTGAGTGACTGAGTGAGTGAGAGTCTGGGTGAGTGAGTGACTGGGTGAGTAGCTAACTGGGTGAGTGAGTGAATCGGTGAGTGAGTGGATGGGTGAGTGAGTGAATGGGTGAGTGTCTGGGTGAGTGAGTGACTGACTGAGTGACTGACTGGGTGAATGAGTGACTGGGTGAGTAGATAACTGGGTGAGTGAGTGACTGGGTGAGTGAGTGACTGGGCGAGTGAGTGACTGAGTGAGTGAGTGACTGAGTGAGTGAGAGACTAGGTGAGTGAAAGACTTGGTGAGTTAGTGACTTGGTGAGTGACTGGGTGAGTGATTGACTGGGTGAGTGAGAGACTGGGTGAGTGAGTGACTGGGTGAGTGGGAGACTGGGTGAGTGAGTGTCTGAGTGAGTGACTGGGTGAGTGAGTGATAGAATGGGTGAGTGAGAGACTGGGTGATTGAGTGATTGGGTGAGTGAATGACTGGGTGAGTGAGTGACTGAGTGAGAAACTGGGTGAGTGAGTGACTGGGTGAATGAGTGACTCGGTGAATGAGTGATTGGGTGAGTGAGAGACTGGATGAGTGACTGGGTGAGTGAGAGACTGGGTGAGTGAGTGACTGGGTGAGTGGGTAACTGGGTGAGTGAGTGACTGAGTGAGTAAGAGACTGGGTGAGTGAGAGACTTGGTGAGTGAGAGACTGGGTCAGTGACTGGGTGTGTGAGTTACTGGGTGAGTGAGAGACTGGGTGAGTGAGTTACCGGTTGAGTCAGTGACTGGTTGAGTGGGAGACTGGGTGAGTGAGTGACTGGGTGAGTGACTGTATGAGTGAGTGACTGGGTGAGTGAGTGAGTGAGAGACTGGGTGAGTGATAGACTGGGTTAGTGAGTGACTGGGTGAGTGAGTGACTGGGTGTGCGAGTAACTGGGTGAGTGAGGGACTTAGTGAGTGAGAGACTGGGTGAGTGAGTGACTGGGTGAGTGAGTGACTGAGTGAGTGACTGGGTGAGTGAGGGACTGTGTGAATGAGTGACTCGGTGAGTGAGTGATTGGGTGAGTGATTGACTGGGTGAGTGAGTGATTGGGTGAGTGAGAGACTGGGTGAATGAGAGACTGGGTGAGTGAGAGACTGGGTGAGTGACTGAGTGAGTGAAAGACTGGGTGAGTGACTGGGTGAGTATGTGACTGGGTGAGTGAGAGACTGGGTGAGTGACTGGGTGAATAAGTGACTGGGTGAGTGAGAGACTGGGTGAGTGAGTGACCGGGTGAGTGAGTGTCTGGGTGAGTGACTGGGTGAGTAAGTGAGAGGGTGAGTGAGTGAGTGAGTGACTGGGTGAGTGAGTGAGAGAATGGGTGAGTGAGTGACTGGGTGAGTGGGAGACTAGGTGAGTGAATGGGTGAGTGAGAGACTTGGTGAGTGAGTGACTGGGTGAGTGGGTGACTTGGTGAGTGACTGAGTGAGTGAGAGACTGGGTGAGTGACTGGGTGAATACGTGACTGGGTGAGTGAGAGACTGGGTGAATGAGTGACTCGGTGAGTGAGTGATTGGGTGAGTAAGTGACTGAGTGAGTGAGAGTCTGGGTGAGTGAGTGACTGGGTGAGTAGCTAACTGGGTGAGTGAGTGAATCGGTGAGTGAGTGGATGGGTGAGTGAGTGAATGGGTGAGTGTCTGGGTGAGTGAGAGACTACGGGGTGTGAGTGACTGGATGAGTGAGTGACTGACTGAGTGACTGACTGGGTGAATGAGTGACTGGGTGAGTAGATAACTGGGTGAGTGAGTGACTGGGTGAGTGAGTGACTGGGTGAGTAGATAACTGGGTGAGTGAGTGACTGGGTGAGTGAGTGACTGGGCGAGTGAGTGACTGAGTGAGTGAGTGACTGAGTGAGTGAGAGACTGGGTGAGTGAAAGACTTGGTGAGTTAGTGACTTGGTGAGTGACTGGGTGAGTGATTGACTGGGTGAGTGAGAGACTGGGTGAGTGAGTGACTGGGTGAGTGGGAGACTGGGTGAGTGAGTGTCTGAGTGAGTGACTGGGTGAGTGAGTGATAGAATGGGTGAGTGAGAGACTGGGTGATTGAGTGATTGGGTGAGTGAGTGACTGGGTGAGTGAGTGACTGAGTGAGAAACTGGGTGAGTGAGTGACTGGGTGAATGAGTGACTCGGTGAATGAGTGATTGGGTGAGTGGGAGACTGGATGAGTGACTGGGTGAGTGAGAGACTGGGTGAGTGAGTGACTGGGTGAGTGGGTAACTGGGTGAATGAGTGACTGAGTGAGTAAGAGACTGGGTGAGTGAGAGACTGGGTGAGTGGGTGACTGGGTGAGTGATTGGGTGAGTGAGTGACTGGTTGAATGAGTGACTCGGTGAGTGAGTGAATGGGTGAGTGAGTGACTGGGTGAGTGACTGGGTGAGTGAGAGACTGGTTGAGTGAGAGACTAAGGGGGTGAGTGACTGGGTGAGTGACTGGGTGAGTGAGTGACTGGGTGAATACGTGACTGGGTGAGTGAGAGACTGGGTGAATGAGTGACTCGGTGAGTGAGTGATTGGGTGAGTAAGTGACTGAGTGAGTGAGAGTCTGGGTGAGTGAGTGACTGGGTGAGTAGCTAACTGGGTGACTGAGTGAATCGGTGAGTGAGTGGATGGGTGAGTGAGTGAATGGGTGAGTGTCTGGGTGAGTGAGAGACTACGGGGTGTGAGTGACTGGATGAGTGAGTGACTGACTGAGTGACTGACTGGGTGAATGAGTGACTGGGTGAGTAGATAACTGGGTGAGTGAGTGACTGGGTGAGTGAGTGACTGGGTGAGTAGATAACTGGGTGAGTGAGTGACTGGGTGAGTGAGTGACTGGGCGAGTGAGTGACTGAGTGAGTGAGTGACTGAGTGAGTGAGAGACTGGGTGAGTGAAAGACTTGGTGAGTTAGTGACTTGGTGAGTGACTGGGTGAGTGATTGACTGGGTGAGTGAGAGACTGGGTGAGTGAGTGACTGGGTGAGTGGGAGACTGGGTGAGTGAGTGTCTGAGTGAGTGACTGGGTGAGTGAGTGATAGAATGGGTGAGTGAGAGACTGGGTGATTGAGTGATTGGGTGAGTGAGTGACTGGGTGAGTGAGTGACTGAGTGAGAAACTGGGTGAGTGAGTGACTGGGTGAATGAGTGACTCGGTGAATGAGTGATTGGGTGAGTGGGAGACTGGATGAGTGACTGGGTGAGTGAGAGACTGGGTGAGTGAGTGACTGGGTGAGTGGGTAACTGGGTGAATGAGTGACTGAGTGAGTAAGAGACTGGGTGAGTGAGAGACTGGATGAGTGGGTGACTGGGTGAGTGATTGGGTGAGTGAGTGACTGGTTGAATGAGTGACTCGGTGAGTGAGTGAATGGGTGAGTGAGTGACTGGGTGAGTGAGTGACTGGGTGTGCGAGTAACTGGGTGAGTGAGGGACTTAGTGAGTGAGAGACTGGGTGAGTGAGTGACTGGGTGAGTGACTGAGTGAGTGACTGGGTGAGTGAGGGACTGTGTGAATGAGTGACTCGGTGAGTGAGTGATTGGGTGAGTGATTGACTGGGTGAGTGAGTGATTGGGTGAGTGAGAGACTGGGTGAATGAGAGACTGGGTGAGTGAGAGACTGGGTGAGTGACTGAGTGAGTGAAAGACTGGGTGAGTGACTGGGTGAGTATGTGACTGGGTGAGTGAGAGACTGGGTGAGTGACTGGGTGAATAAGTGACTGGGTGAGTGAGAGACTGGGTGAGTGAGTGACCGGGTGAGTGAGTGTCTGGGTGAGTGACTGGGTGAGTAAGTGAGAGGGTGAGTGAGTGAGTGACTGGGTGAGTGAGTGAGAGAATGGGTGAGTGAGTGACTGGGTGAGTGGGAGACTAGGTGAGTGAATGGGTGAGTGAGAGACTTGGTGAGTGAGTGACTGGGTGAGTGGGTGACTTGGTGAGTGACTGAGTGAGTGAGAGACTGGGTGAGTGACTGGGTGAATACGTGACTGGGTGAGTGAGAGACTGGGTGAATGAGTGACTCGGTGAGTGAGTGATTGGGTGAGTAAGTGACTGAGTGAGTGAGAGTCTGGGTGAGTGAGTGACTGGGTGAGTAGCTAACTGGGTGAGTGAGTGAATCGGTGAGTGAGTGGATGGGTGAGTGAGTGAATGGGTGAGTGTCTGGGTGAGTGAGAGACTACGGGGTGTGAGTGACTGGATGAGTGAGTGACTGACTGAGTGACTGACTGGGTGAATGAGTGACTGGGTGAGTAGATAACTGGGTGAGTGAGTGACTGGGTGAGTGAGTGACTGGGTGAGTAGATAACTGGGTGAGTGAGTGACTGGGTGAGTGAGTGACTGGGCGAGTGAGTGACTGAGTGAGTGAGTGACTGAGTGAGTGAGAGACTGGGTGAGTGAAAGACTTGGTGAGTTAGTGACTTGGTGAGTGACTGGGTGAGTGATTGACTGGGTGAGTGAGAGACTGGGTGAGTGAGTGACTGGGTGAGTGGGAGACTGGGTGAGTGAGTGTCTGAGTGAGCGACTGGGTGAGTGAGTGATAGAATGGGTGATTGAGAGACTGGGTGATTGAGTGATTGGGTGAGTGAGTGACTGGGTGAGTGAGTGACTGAGTGAGAAACTGGGTGAGTGAGTGACTGGGTGAATGAGTGACTCGGTGAATGAGTGATTGGGTGAGTGGGAGACTGGATGAGTGACTGGGTGAGTGAGAGACTGGGTGAGTGAGTGACTGGGTGAGTGGGTAACTGGGTGAATGAGTGACTGAGTGAGTAAGAGACTGGGTGAGTGAGAGACTGGGTGAGTGGGTGACTGGGTGAGTGAGTGATTGGGTGAGTGAGAGACTGGGTGAATGAGAGACTGGGTGAGTGAGAGACTGGGTGAGTGACTGAGTGAGTGAAAGACTGGGTGAGTGACTGGGTGAGTATGTGACTGGGTGAGTGAGAGACTGGGTGAGTGACTGGGTGAATAAGTGACTGGGTGAGTGAGAGACTGGGTGAGTGAGTGACCGGGTGAGTGAGTGTCTGGGTGAGTGACTGGGTGAGTAAGTGAGAGGGTGAGTGAGTGAGTGACTGGGTGAGTGAGTGAGAGAATGGGTGAGTGAGTGACTGGGTGAGTGGGAGACTAGGTGAGTGAATGGGTGAGTGAGAGACTTGGTGAGTGAGTGACTGGGTGAGTGGGTGACTTGGTGAGTGACTGAGTGAGTGAGAGACTGGGTGAGTGACTGGGTGAATACGTGACTGGGTGAGTGAGAGACTGGGTGAATGAGTGACTCGGTGAGTGAGTGATTGGGTGAGTAAGTGACTGAGTGAGTGAGAGTCTGGGTGAGTGAGTGACTGGGTGAGTAGCTAACTGGGTGAGTGAGTGAATCGGTGAGTGAGTGGATGGGTGAGTGAGTGAATGGGTGAGTGTCTGGGTGAGTGAGAGACTACGGGGTGTGAGTGACTGGATGAGTGAGTGACTGACTGAGTGACTGACTGGGTGAATGAGTGACTGGGTGAGTAGATAACTGGGTGAGTGAGTGACTGGGTGAGTGAGTGACTGGGTGAGTAGATAACTGGGTGAGTGAGTGACTGGGTGAGTGAGTGACTGGGCGAGTGAGTGACTGAGTGAGTGAGTGACTGAGTGAGTGAGAGACTGGGTGAGTGAAAGACTTGGTGAGTTAGTGACTTGGTGAGTGACTGGGTGAGTGATTGACTGGGTGAGTGAGAGACTGGGTGAGTGAGTGACTGGGTGAGTGGGAGACTGGGTGAGTGAGTGTCTGAGTGAGCGACTGGGTGAGTGAGTGATAGAATGGGTGATTGAGAGACTGGGTGATTGAGTGATTGGGTGAGTGAGTGACTGGGTGAGTGAGTGACTGAGTGAGAAACTGGGTGAGTGAGTGACTGGGTGAATGAGTGACTCGGTGAATGAGTGATTGGGTGAGTGGGAGACTGGATGAGTGACTGGGTGAGTGAGAGACTGGGTGAGTGAGTGACTGGGTGAGTGGGTAACTGGGTGAATGAGTGACTGAGTGAGTAAGAGACTGGGTGAGTGAGAGACTGGGTGAGTGGGTGACTGGGTGAGTGATTGGGTGGGTGAGTGAGTGACTGGTTGAATGAGTGACTCGGTGAGTGAGTGAATGGGTGAGTGAGTGACTGGGTGAGTGACTGGGTGAGTGAGAGACTGGTTGAGTGAGAGACTAAGGGGGTGAGTGACTGGGTGAGTGACTGGGTGAGTGAGTGACTGGGTGAGAGAGTGACTAGGCAAGTGGGCGACTGGGTGAGTGAATGGGTGAGTGAGAGACTTGGTGAGTGAGTGACTGGGTGAGTGGGTGACTTGGTGAGTGACTGAGTGAGTGAGAGACTGGGTGAGTGACTGGGTGAATACGTGACTGGGTGAGTGAGAGACTGGGTGAGTGAGTGATCGGTTGAGTCAGTGACTGGTTGAGTGGGAGACTGGGTGAGTGAGTGACTGGGTAAGTGAGTGACTGGGTGAATGAGTGACTCGGTGAGTGAGTGAATGGGTGAGTGAGTGACTGAGTGAGTGAGAGTCTGGGTGAGTGAGTGACTGGGTGAGTAGCTAACTGGGTGAGTGAGTGAATCGGTGAGTGAGTGGATGGGTGAGTGAGTGAATGGGTGAGTGTCTGGGTGAGTGAGTGACTGACTGAGTGACTGACTGGGTGAATGAGTGACTGGGTGAGTAGATAACTGGGTGAGTGAGTGACTGGGTGAGTGAGTGACTGGGCGAGTGAGTGACTGAGTGAGTGAGTGACTGAGTGAGTGAGAGACTAGGTGAATGAAAGACTTGGTGAGTTAGTGACTTGGTGAGTGACTGGGTGAGTGATTGACTGGGTGAGTGAGAGACTGGGTGAGTGAGTGACTGGGTGAGTGGGAGACTGGGTGAGTGAGTGTCTGAGTGAGTGACTGGGTGAGTGAGTGATAGAATGGGTGAGTGAGAGACTGGGTGATTGAGTGATTGGGTGAGTGAATGACTGGGTGAGTGAGTGACTGAGTGAGAAACTGGGTGAGTGAGTGACTGGGTGAATGAGTGACTCGGTGAATGAGTGATTGGGTGAGTGAGAGACTGGATGAGTGACTGGGTGAGTGAGAGACTGGGTGAGTGAGTGACTGGGTGAGTGGGTAACTGGGTGAGTGAGTGACTGAGTGAGTAAGAGACTGGGTGAGTGAGAGACTTGGTGAGTGAGAGACTGGGTCAGTGACTGGGTGTGTGAGTTACTGGGTGAGTGAGAGACTGGGTGAGTGAGTTACCGGTTGAGTCAGTGACTGGTTGAGTGGGAGACTGGGTGAGTGAGTGACTGGGTGAGTGACTGTATGAGTGAGTGACTGGGTGAGTGAGTGAGTGAGAGACTGGGTGAGTGATAGACTGGGTTAGTGAGTGACTGGGTGAGTGAGTGACTGGGTGTGCGAGTAACTGGGTGAGTGAGGGACTTAGTGAGTGAGAGACTGGGTGAGTGAGTGACTGGGTGAGTGAGTGACTGAGTGAGTGACTGGGTGAGTGAGGGACTGTGTGAATGAGTGACTCGGTGAGTGAGTGATTGGGTGAGTGATTGACTGGGTGAGTGAGTGATTGGGTGAGTGAGAGACTGGGTGAATGAGAGACTGGGTGAGTGAGAGACTGGGTGAGTGACTGAGTGAGTGAAAGACTGGGTGAGTGACTGGGTGAGTATGTGACTGGGTGAGTGAGAGACTGGGTGAGTGACTGGGTGAATAAGTGACTGGGTGAGTGAGAGACTGGGTGAGTGAGTGACCGGGTGAGTGAGTGTCTGGGTGAGTGACTGGGTGAGTAAGTGAGAGGGTGAGTGAGTGAGTGACTGGGTGAGTGAGTGAGAGAATGGGTGAGTGAGTGACTGGGTGAGTGGGAGACTAGGTGAGTGAATGGGTGAGTGAGAGACTTGGTGAGTGAGTGACTGGGTGAGTGGGTGACTTGGTGAGTGACTGAGTGAGTGAGAGACTGGGTGAGTGACTGGGTGAATACGTGACTGGGTGAGTGAGAGACTGGGTGAATGAGTGACTCGGTGAGTGAGTGATTGGGTGAGTAAGTGACTGAGTGAGTGAGAGTCTGGGT
The DNA here is from genome assembly GCF_048934315.1 of Petromyzon marinus. Lineage (NCBI taxonomy): Eukaryota > Metazoa > Chordata > Hyperoartia > Petromyzontiformes > Petromyzontidae > Petromyzon > Petromyzon marinus. Next base: position 11,554,826 of record NC_133720.1, read on the forward strand.
GAGTGAGTGACTGGGTGAGTAGCTAACTGGGTGAGTGAGTGAATCGGTGAGTGAGTGGATGGGTGAGTGAGTGAATGGGTGAGTGTCTGGGTGAGTGAGAGACTACGGGGTGTGAGTGACTGGATGAGTGAGTGACTGACTGAGTGACTGACTGGGTGAATGAGTGACTGGGTGAGTAGATAACTGGGTGAGTGAGTGACTGGGTGAGTGAGTGACTGGGTGAGTAGATAACTGGGTGAGTGAGTGACTGGGTGAGTGAGTGACTGGGCGAGTGAGTGACTGAGTGAGTGAGTGACTGAGTGAGTGAGAGACTGGGTGAGTGAAAGACTTGGTGAGTTAGTGACTTGGTGAGTGACTGGGTGAGTGATTGACTGGGTGAGTGAGAGACTGGGTGAGTGAGTGACTGGGTGAGTGGGAGACTGGGTGAGTGAGTGTCTGAGTGAGTGACTGGGTGAGTGAGTGATAGAATGGGTGAGTGAGAGACTGGGTGATTGAGTGATTGGGTGAGTGAGTGACTGGGTGAGTGAGTGACTGAGTGAGAAACTGGGTGAGTGAGTGACTGGGTGAATGAGTGACTCGGTGAATGAGTGATTGGGTGAGTGGGAGACTGGATGAGTGACTGGGTGAGTGAGAGACTGGGTGAGTGAGTGACTGGGTGAGTGGGTAACTGGGTGAATGAGTGACTGAGTGAGTAAGAGACTGGGTGAGTGAGAGACTGGGTGAGTGGGTGACTGGGTGAGTGATTGGGTGAGTGAGTGACTGGTTGAATGAGTGACTCGGTGAGTGAGTGAATGGGTGAGTGAGTGACTGGTTGAGTGACTGGGTGAGTGAGAGACTGGTTGAGTGAGAGACTAAGGGGGTGAGTGACTGGGTGAGTGACTGGGTGAGTGAGTGACTGGGTGAATACGTGACTGGGTGAGTGAGAGACTGGGTGAATGAGTGACTCGGTGAGTGAGTGATTGGGTGAGTAAGTGACTGAGTGAGTGAGAGTCTGGGTGAGTGAGTGACTGGGTGAGTAGCTAACTGGGTGAGTGAGTGAATCGGTGAGTGAGTGGATGGGTGAGTGAGTGAATGGGTGAGTGTCTGGGTGAGTGAGAGACTACGGGGTGTGAGTGACTGGATGAGTGAGTGACTGACTGAGTGACTGACTGGGTGAATGAGTGACTGGGTGAGTAGATAACTGGGTGAGTGAGTGACTGGGTGAGTGAGTGACTGGGTGAGTAGATAACTGGGTGAGTGAGTGACTGGGTGAGTGAGTGACTGGGCGAGTGAGTGACTGAGTGAGTGAGTGACTGAGTGAGTGAGAGACTGGGTGAGTGAAAGACTTGGTGAGTTAGTGACTTGGTGAGTGACTGGGTGAGTGATTGACTGGGTGAGTGAGAGACTGGGTGAGTGAGTGACTGGGTGAGTGGGAGACTGGGTGAGTGAGTGTCTGAGTGAGTGACTGGGTGAGTGAGTGATAGAATGGGTGAGTGAGAGACTGGGTGATTGAGTGATTGGGTGAGTGAGTGACTGGGTGAGTGAGTGACTGAGTGAGAAACTGGGTGAGTGAGTGACTGGGTGAATGAGTGACTCGGTGAATGAGTGATTGGGTGAGTGGGAGACTGGATGAGTGACTGGGTGAGTGAGAGACTGGGTGAGTGAGTGACTGGGTGAGTGGGTAACTGGGTGAATGAGTGACTGAGTGAGTAAGAGACTGGGTGAGTGAGAGACTGGGTGAGTGGGTGACTGGGTGAGTGATTGGGTGAGTGAGTGACTGGTTGAATGAGTGACTCGGTGAGTGAGTGAATGGGTGAGTGAGTGACTGGGTGAGTGACTGGGTGAGTGAGAGACTGGTTGAGTGAGAGACTAAGGGGGTGAGTGACTGGGTGAGTGACTGGGTGAGTGAGTGACTGGGTGAGAGAGTGACTAGGCAAGTGGGCGACTGGGTGAGTGAGTGACTGGGTGAGTGGGCGACTGGGTGACTGGGTGAGTGAGTGACTGGGTGAGTGAGTGATTGGGCGAGTGAGTGACTGGGTGAGTGGGTGACTGGGCGAGTGAGTGACTGGTAAGTTAGTGACTGGATGAGTGAGTGACTGGATGAGAGTGACTGGGTGAGTGGGCGACTGGGTGAGTGAGCGACTGGGTGAGTGATTGACTGGGTGAGTGAGTGATTGGGTGAGTGAGAGACTGGGTGAATGAGAGACTGGGTGAGTGAGAGACTGGGTGAGTGACTGAGTGAGTGAAAGACTGGGTGAGTGACTGGGTGAGTATGTGACTGGGTGAGTGAGAGACTGGGTGAGTGACTGGGTGAATAAGTGACTGGGTGAGTGAGAGACTGGGTGAGTGAGTGACCGGGTGAGTGAGTGTCTGGGTGAGTGACTGGGTGAGTAAGTGAGAGGGTGAGTGAGTGAGTGACTGGGTGAGTGAGTGAGAGAATGGGTGAGTGAGTGACTGGGTGAGTGGGAGACTGGGTGAGTGAATGGGTGAGTGAGAGACTTGGTGAGTGAGTGACTGGGTGAGTGGGTGACTTGGTGAGTGACTGAGTGAGTGAGAGCCTGGGTGAGTGACTGGGTGAATACGTGACTGGGTGAGTGAGAGACTGGGTGAGTGAGTGATCGGTTGAGTCAGTGACTGGTTGAGTGGGAGACTGGGTGAGTGAGTGACTGGGTAAGTGAGTGACTGGGTGAAGGAGTGACTCGGTGAGTGAGTGATTGGGTGAGTGAGTGACTGAGTGAGTGAGAGTCTGGGTGAGTGAGTGACTGGGTGAGTAGCTAACTGGGTGAGTGAGTGAATCGGTGAGTGAGTGGATGGGTGAGTGAGTGAATTGGTGAGTGTCTGGGTGAGTGAGTGACTGACTGAGTGACTGACTGGGTGAATGAGTGACTGGGTGAGTAGATAACTGGGTGAGTGAGTGACTGGGTGAGTGAGTGACTGGGCGAGTGAGTGACTGAGTGAGTGAGTGACTGAGTGAGTGAGAGACTAGGTGAGTGAAAGACTTGGTGAGTTAGTGACTTGGTGAGTGACTGGGTGAGTGATTGACTGGGTGAGTGAGAGACTGGGTGAGTGAGTGACTGGGTGAGTGGGAGACTGGGTGAGTGAGTGTCTGAGTGAGTGACTGGGTGAGTGAGTGATAGAATGGGTGAGTGAGCGACTGGGTGATTGAGTGATTGGGTGAGTGAATGACTGGGTGAGTGAGTGACTGAGTGAGAAACTGGGTTAGTGAGTGACTGGGTGAATGAGTGACTCGGTGAATGAGTGATTGGGTGAGTGAGAGACTGGATGAGTGACTGGGTGAGTGAGAGACTGGGTGAGTGAGTGACTGGGTGAGTGGGTAACTGGGTGAGTGAGTGACTGAGTGAGTAAGAGACTGGGTGAGTGAGAGACTTGGTGAGTGAGAGACTGGGTCAGTGACTGGGTGTGTGAGTTACTGGGTGAGTGAGAGACTGGGTGAGTGAGTTACCGGTTGAGTCAGTGACTGGTTGAGTGGGAGACTGGGTGAGTGAGTGACTGGGTGAGTGACTGTATGAGTGAGTGTCTGGGTGAGTGAGTGAGTGAGAGACTGGGTGAGTGATAGACTGGGTTAGTGAGTGACTGGGTGAGTGAGTGACTGGGTGTGCGAGTAACTGGGTGAGTGAGGGACTTAGTGAGTGAGAGACTGGGTGAGTGAGTGACTGGGTGAGTGAGTGGCTGAGTGAGTGACTGGGTGAGTGAGGGACTGTGTGAATGAGTGACTCGGTGAGTGAGTGATTGGGTGAGTGATTGACTGGGTGAGTGAGTGATTGGGTGAGTGAGAGACTGGGTGAATGAGAGACTGGGTGAGTGAGAGACTGGGTGAGTGACTGAGTGAGTGAAAGACTGGGTGAGTGACTGGGTGAGTATGTGACTGGGTGAGTGAGAGACTGGGTGAGTGACTGGGTGAATAAGTGACTGGGTGAGTGAGAGACTGGGTGAGTGAGTGACCGGGTGAGTGAGTGTCTGGGTGAGTGACTGGGTGAGTAAGTGAGAGGGTGAGTGAGTGAGTGACTGGGTGAGTGAGTGAGAGAATGGGTGAGTGAGTGACTGGGTGAGTGGGAGACTAGGTGAGTGAATGGGTGAGTGAGAGACTTGGTGAGTGAGTGACTGGGTGAGTGGGTGACTTGGTGAGTGATTGAGTGAGTGAGAGACTGGGTGAGTGACTGGGTGAATACGTGACTGGGTGAGTGAGAGACTGGGTGAATGAGTGACTCGGTGAGTGAGTGATTGGGTGAGTGAGTGACTGAGTGAGTGAGAGTCTGGGTGAGTGAGTGACTGGGTGAGTAGCTAACTGGGTGAGTGAGTGAATCGGTGAGTGAGTGGATGGGTGAGTGAGTGAATGGGTGAGTGTCTGGGTGAGTGAGAGACTACGGGGTGTGAGTGACTGGGTGAGTGAGTGACTGACTGAGTGACTGACTGGGTGAATGAGTGACTGGGTGAGTAGATAACTGGGTGAGTGAGTGACTGGGTGAGTGAGTGACTGGGTGAGTAGATAACTGGGTGAGTGAGTGACTGGGTGAGTGAGTGACTGGGCGAGTGAGTGACTGAGTGAGTGAGTGACTGAGTGAGTGAGAGACTGGGTGAGTGAAAGACTTGGTGAGTTAGTGACTTGGTGAGTGACTGGGTGAGTGATTGACTGGGTGAGTGAGAGACTGGGTGAGTGAGTGACTGGGTGAGTGGGAGACTGGGTGAGTGAGTGTCTGAGTGAGTGACTGGGTGAGTGAGTGATAGAATGGGTGAGTGAGAGACTGGGTGATTGAGTGATTGGGTGAGTGAGTGACTGGGTGAGTGAGTGACTGAGTGAGAAACTGGGTGAGTGAGTGACTGGGTGAATGAGTGACTCGGTGAATGAGTGATTGGGTGAGTGGGAGACTGGATGAGTGACTGGGTGAGTGAGAGACTGGGTGAGTGAGAGACTTGGTGAGTGAGAGACTGGGTCAGTGACTGGGTGTGTGAGTTACTGGGTGAGTGAGAGACTGGGTGAGTGAGTTACCGGTTGAGTCAGTGACTGGTTGAGTGGAAGACTGGGTGAGTGAGTGACTGGGTCAGTGACTGTATGAGTGAGTGACTGGGTGAGTGAGTGAGTGAGAGACTGGGTGAGTGATAGACGGGGTTAGTGAGTGACTGGGTGAGTGAGTGACTGGGTGTGCGAGTAACTGGGTGAGTGAGGGACTTAGTGAGTGAGAAACTGGGTGAGTGAGTGACTGGGTGAGTGAGTGACTGAGTGAGTAACTGGGTGAGTGAGTGACTGTGTGAATGAGTGACTCGGTGAGTGAGTGATTGGGTGAGTGAGTGACTGAGTGAGTTAGAAACTGGGTGAGTGAGTGACTGGGTGAGTAGGTAACTGGGTGAGTGAGTGACTGGGTGAGTGCGTGACTGGGCGAGTGAGTGACTGGGTGATTGAGTGACTGGGTGAGTGAGTGACTGGGTGAGTGAGTGACTGGGCGAGTGGGCGACTGGGTGAGTGAGCGAATGGGTGAGTGGGCAACTGGGTGAGTGAGTAACTGGGTGAGTGAGTGACTGGGTGAGTCAGAGGCTGGTTGAGTGATTGTGTGAGTGAGTGGCTGGGTGAGTCAGTGACTGTGTGAGTTAGTGACTGGGTGAGTTACTGTGTGAGTGAGTGACTGGGTGAGTGAGTGACTGGGAGAGTGAGTGACCGGGTGACTGAGTGAGTGACTGGGTGAGTGAGTGACTGGGTGAGTGACTGGGTGAGTGACTGGGTGAGTGAATGGGTGACTGAGAGACTGGGTGAGTGAGTAATTGGTTGAGTGAGTGACTGGGTGAGTGACTGGGTGAGTGACTGGGTGAGTGAGAAACTGGGTGAGTTAATGGGTGAGTGAGAGACTGGGTGAGTGAGTGACTGGGTGAGTGGGTGACTGGGTGAGTGAGTGACTGGGTGAGTGATAGACTGGGTGAGTGAGAGACTTGGTGAGTGAGTGACTTGGTGAGTGACTGAGTGAGTGAGAGACTGGGTGAGTGACTGGGTGAATAAGTGACTGGGAGAGTGAGAGTCTGGGTGAGTGAGTGACCGGGTGAGTGAATGACTGGTTGAGTGGGAGACTGGGTGAGTGAGCGACTGGGTGAGTGACTGGGTGAGTAAGTGAGAGGGTGAGTGAGTGAGTGAGTGACTGGGTGAGTGAGTGAAAGAATGGGTGAGTGAGTGACTGGGTGAGTGAGTGACTGGGTGAGTGAGTGACTGGGTGAGTGATAGACTGGGTGAGTGAGAGACTTGGTGAGTGACTGAGTGAGTGAGAGACTGGGTGAGTGACTGGGTGAATAAGTGACTGGGAGAGTGAGAGTCTGGGTGAGTGAGTGACCGGGTGAGTGAATGACTGGTTGAGTGGGAGACTGGGTGAGTGAGCGACTGGGTGAGTGACTGGGTGAGTAAGTGAGAGGGTGAGTGAGTGAGTGACTGGCTGAGTGAGTGAAAGAATGGGTGAGTGAGTGACTGGGTGAGTAAGTGACTGGGTGAGTGAGAGACTGGGTGAGTGACTGGGTGAATAAGTGACTGGGTGAGTGAGAGACTGGGTTAGTGAGTGACCGGGTGAATGAGTGTCTGGGTGAGTGACTGGGTGAGTAAGTGAGAGGGTGAGTGAGTGAGTGACTGGGTGAGTGAGTGAGAGAATGGGTGAGTGAGTGACTGGGTGAGTGGGAGACTCGGTGAGTGAATGGGTGAGTGAGAGACTTGGTGAGTGAGTGACTGGGTGAGTGGGTGACTTGGTGAGTGACTGAGTGATTGAGAGACTGGGTGAGTGACTGGGTGAATACGTGACTGGGTGAGTGAGAGATTGGGTGAGTGAGTGATCGGTTGAGTCAGTGACTGGTTGAGTGGGAGACTGGCTGAGTGAGTGACTGGGTAAGTGAGTGACTGGGTGATGAGTGACTCAGTGAGTGAGTGATTGGGTGAGTGAGTGACTGATTGAGTGAGAGTCTGGGTGAGTGAGTGACTGGGTGAGTAGCTAACTGGGTGAGTGAGTGAATCGGTGAGTGAGTGGATGGGTGAGTGAGTGAATGGGTGAGTGTCTGGGTGAGTGAGAGACTGGGTGAGTGAGAGACTACGGGGTGTGAGTGACTGGGTGAGTGCGTGACTGACTGAGTGACTGACTGGGTGAATGAGTGACTGGGTGAGTAGATAACTGGGTGAGTGAGTGACTGGGTGAGTGAGTGACTGGGCGAGTGAGTGACTGAGTGAGTGAGTGACTGGGTGAGTGAGTGACTGGGTGAGTGACTGTATGAGTGAGTGACTGGGTGAGTGAGTGAGTGAGTGAGAGACTGGGTGAGTGATAGACGGGGTTAGTGAGTGACTGGGTGAGTGAGTGACTGGGTGTGCGAGTAACTGGGTGAGTGAGGGACTTAGTGAGTGAGAGACTGGGTGAGTGAGTGACTGGGTGAGTGAGTGACTGAGTGAGTAACTGGGTGAGTGAGTGACTGTGTGAATGAGTGACTCGGTGAGTGAGTGATTGGGTGAGTGAGTGACTGAGTGAGTTAGAAACTGGGTGAGTGAGTGACTGGGTGAGTAGGTAACTGGGTGAGTGAGTGACTGGGTGAGTGAGTGACTGGGCGAGTGAGTGACTGGGTGATTGAGTGACTGGGTGAGTGAGTGACTGGGTGAGTGAGTGACTGGGTGAGTGGGCGACTGGGTGAGTGAGCGAATGGGTGAGTGGGCAACTGGGTGAGTGAGTAACTGGGTGAGTGAGTGACTGGGTGAGTCAGAGGCTGGTTGATTGATTGTGTGAGTGAGTGGCTGGGTGAGTCAGTGACTGTGTGAGTTAGTGACTGGGTGAGTGAGTGACTGGGTGAGTTACTGTGTGAGTGAGTGACTGGGTGAGTGAGTGACTGGGAGAGTGAGTGACCGGGTGACTGAGTGAGTGACTGGATGAGTGAGTGACTGGGTGAGTGACTGGGTGAGTGACTGGGTGAGTGACTGGGTGAGTGAGAGACTGGGTGAGTTAATGGGTGAGTGAGAGACTGGGTGAGTGAGTGACTGGGTGAGTGGGTGACTGGGTGAGTGAGTGACTGGGTGAGTGATAGACTGGGTGAGTGAGAGACTTGGTGAGTGAGTGACTTGGTGAGTGACTGAGTGAGTGAGAGACTGGGTGAGTGACTGGGTGAATAAGTGACTGGGAGAGTGAGAGTCTGGGTGAGTGAGTGACCGGGTGAGTGAATGACTGGTTGAGTGGGAGACTGGGTGAGTGAGCGACTGGGTGAGTGACTGGGTGAGTAAGTGAGAGGGTGAGTGAGTGAGTGAGTGACTGGGTGAGTGAGTGAGAGAATGGGTGAGTGAGTGACTGGGTGAGTGGGAGACTCGGTGAGTGAATGGGTGAGTGAGAGACTTGGTGAGTGAGTGACTGGGTGAGTGGGTGACTTGGTGAGTGACTGAGTGAGTGAGAGACTGGGTGAGTGACTGGGTGAATACGTGACTGGGTGAGTGAGAGATTGGGTGAGTGAGTGATCGGTTGAGTCAGTGACTGGTTGAGTGGGAGACTGGCTGAGTGAGTGACTGGGTAAGTGAGTGACTGGGTGATGAGTGACTCAGTGAGTGAGTGGGTGAGTGAGTGACTGATTGAGTGAGAGTCTGGGTGAGTGAGTGACTGGGTGAGTAGCTAACTGGGTGAGTGAGTGAATCGGTGAGTGAGTGGATGGGTGAGTGAGTGAATGGGTGAGTGTCTGGGTGAGTGAGAGACTGGGTGAGTGAGAGACTACGGGGTGTGAGTGACTGGGTGAGTGCGTGACTGACTGAGTGACTGACTGGGTGAATGAGTGACTGGGTGAGTAGATAACTGGGTGAGTGAGTGACTGGGTGAGTGAGTGACTGGGCGAGTGAGTGACTGAGTGAGTGAGTGACTGGGTGAGTGAGTGACTGGGTGAGTGACTGTATGAGTGAGTGACTGGGTGAGTGAGTGAGTGAGTGAGAGACTGGGTGAGTGATAGACGGGGTTAGTGAGTGACTGGGTGAGTGAGTGACTGGGTGTGCGAGTAACTGGGTGAGTGAGGGACTTAGTGAGTGAGAGACTGGGTGAGTGAGTGACTGGGTGAGTGAGTGACTGAGTGAGTAACTGGGTGAGTGAGTGACTGTGTGAATGAGTGACTCGGTGAGTGAGTGATTGGGTGAGTGAGTGACTGAGTGAGTTAGAAACTGGGTGAGTGAGTGACTGGGTGAGTAGGTAACTGGGTGAGTGAGTGACTGGGTGAGTGAGTGACTGGGCGAGTGAGTGACTGGGTGATTGAGTGACTGGGTGAGTGAGTGACTGGGTGAGTGAGTGACTGGGTGAGTGGGCGACTGGGTGAGTGAGCGAATGGGTGAGTGGGCAACTGGGTGAGTGAGTAACTGGGTGAGTGAGTGACTGGGTGAGTCAGAGGCTGGTTGATTGATTGTGTGAGTGAGTGGCTGGGTGAGTCAGTGACTGTGTGAGTTAGTGACTGGGTGAGTGAGTGACTGGGTGAGTTACTGTGTGAGTGAGTGACTGGGTGAGTGAGTGACTGGGAGAGTGAGTGACCGGGTGACTGAGTGAGTGACTGGATGAGTGAGTGACTGGGTGAGTGACTGGGTGAGTGACTGGGTGAGTGAATGGGTGACTGAGAGACTGGGTGAGTGAGTAATTGGTTGAGTGAGTGACTGGGTGAGTGACTGGGTGAGTGAGAGACTGGGTGAGTTAATGGGTGAGTGAGAGACTGGGTGAGTGAGTGACTGGGTGAGTGGGTGACTGGGTGAGTGAGTGACTGGGTGAGTGATAGACTGGGTGAGTGAGAGACTTGGTGAGTGAGTGACTTGGTGAGTGACTGAGTGAGTGAGAGACTGGGTGAGTGACTGGGTGAATAAGTGACTGGGAGAGTGAGAGTCTGGGTGAGTGAGTGACCGGGTGAGTGAATGACTGGTTGAGTGGGAGACTGGGTGAGTGAGCGACTGGGTGAGTGACTGGGTGAGTAAGTGAGAGGGTGAGTGAGTGAGTGAGTGACTGGCTGAGTGAGTGAAAGAATGGGTGAGTGAGTGACTGGGTGAGTGAGTGACTGGGTGAGTGAGAGACTGGGTGAGTGACTGGGTGAATAAGTGACTGGGTGAGTGAGAGACTGGGTGAGTGAGTGACCGGGTGAGTGAGTGTCTGGGTGAGTGACTGGGTGAGTAAGTGAGAGGGTGAGTGAGTGAGTGACTGGGTGAGTGAGTGAGAGAATGGGTGAGTGAGTGACTGGGTGAGTGGGAGACTCGGTGAGTGAATGGGTGAGTGAGAGACTTGGTGAGTGAGTGACTGGGTGAGTGGGTGACTTGGTGAGTGACTGAGTGAGTGAGAGACTGGGTGAGTGACTGGGTGAATACGTGACTGGGTGAGTGAGAGACTGGGTGAGTGAGTGATCGGTTGAGTCAGTGACTGGTTGAGTGGGAGACTGGCTGAGTGAGTGACTGGGTAAGTGAGTGACTGGGTGAATGAGTGACTCGGTGAGTGAGTGATTGGGTGAGTGAGTGACTGAGTGAGTGAGAGTCTGGGTGAGTGAGTTACTGGGTGAGTAGCTAACTGGGTGAGTGAGTGAATCGGTGAGTGAGTGGATGGGTGAGTGAGTGAATGGGTGAGTGTCTGGGTGAGTGAGAGACTGGGTGAGTGAGAGACTACGGGGTGTGAATGACTGGGTGAGTGCGTGACTGACTGAGTGACTGACTGGGTGAATGAGTGACTGGGTGAGTAGATAACTGGGTGAGTGAGTGACTGGGTGAGTGAGTGACTGGGCGAATGAGTGACTGAGTGAGTGAGTGACTGAGTGAGTGAGAGACTGGGTGAGTGAAAGACTTGGTGAGTTAGTGACTTGGTGAGTGACTGGGTGAGTGATTGACTGGGTGAGTGAGAGACTGGGTGAGTGAGTGACTTGGTGAGTGGGAGACTGGGTGAGTGAGTGTCTGAGTGAGTGACTGGGTGAATGAGTGATAGAATGGGTGAGTGAGAGACTGGGTGATTGAGTGATTGGGTGAGTGAGTGACTGGGTGAGTGAGTGACTGAGTGAGAAACTGGGTGAGTGAGTGACTGGGTGAATGAGTGACTCGGTGAATGAGTGATTGGGTGAGTGAGAGACTGGATGAGTGACTGGGTGAGTGAGAGACTGGGTGAGTGAGTGACTGGGTGAGTGGGTAACTGGGTGAGTGATTGACTGAGTGAGTAAGAGACTGGGTGAGTGAGAGACTTGGTGAGTTAGAGACTGGGTCAGTGACTGGGTGTGTGAGTTACTGGGTGAGTGAGAGACTGGGTGAGTGAGTTACCGGTTGAGTCAGTGACTGGTTGAGTGGGAGACTGGGTGAGTGAGTGACTGGGTGAGTGACTGTATGAGTGAGTGACTGTGTGAGTGAGTGAGTGAGAGACTGGGTTAGTGAGTGACTGGGTGAGTGAGTGACTGGGTGTGCGAGTAACTGGGTGAGTGAGGGACTTAATGAGTGAGAGACTGGGTGAGTGAGTGACTGGGTGAGTGAGTGACTGAGTGAGTGACTGGGTGAGTGAGTGACTGTGTGAATGAGTGACTCGGTGAGTGAGTGATTGGGTGAGTGAGTGACTGAGTGAGTGAGAGACTGGGTGAGTGAGTGACTGGGTGAGTAGGTAACTGGGTGAGTGAGTGACTGGGTGAGTGAGTGACTGGGCGAGTGAGTGACTGGGTGATTGAGTGACTGGGTGAGTGAGTGACTGGGTGAGTGAGTGACTGGGCGAGTGGGCGACTGGGTGAGTGAGCGAATGGGTGAGTGGGCAACTGGTTGAGTGAGTAACTGGGTGAGTGAGTGACTGGGTGAGTCAGAGGCTGGTTGAGTGATTGTGTGAGTGAGTGTCTGGGTGAGTCAGTGACTGTGTGAGTTAGTGACTGGGTGAGTGAGTGACTGGGTGAGTTACTGTGTGAGTGAGTGACTGGGTGAGTGAGTGACTGGGAGAGTGAGTGACCGGGTGACTGAGTGAGTGACTGGGTGAGTGAGTGACTGGGTGAGTGACTGGGTGAGTGACTGGGTGAGTGAATGGGTGACTGAGAGACTGGGTGAGTGAGTAATTGGTTGAGTGAGTGACTGGGTGAGTGACTGGGTGAGTGAGAGACTGGGTGAGTTAATGGGTGAGTGAGAGACTGGGTGAGTGAGTGACTGGGTGAGTGGGTGACTGGGTGAATGAGTGACTGGGTGAGTAATAGACTGGGTGAGTGAGAGACTTGGTGAGTGAGTGACTTGGTGAGTGACTGAGTGAGTGAGAGACTGGGTGAGTGACTGGGTGAATAAGTGACTGGGAGAGTGAGAGTCTGGGTGAGTGAGTGAGCGGGTGAGTGAATGACTGGTTGAGTGGGAGACTGGGTGAGTGAGCGACTGGGTGAGTGACTGGGTGAGTAAGTGAGAGGGTGAGTGAGTGAGTGAGTGACTGGGTGAGTGAGTGAAAGAATGGGTGAGTGAGTGACTGGGTGAGTGAGTGACTGGGTGAGTGAGTGACTGGGTGAGTGATAGACTGGGTGAGTGAGAGACTTGGTGAGTGAGTGACTTGGTGAGTGACTGAGTGAGTGAGAGACTGGGTGAGTGACTGGGTGAATAAGTGACTGGGTGAGTGAGAGCCTGGGTGAGTGAGTGACCTGTTGAGTCAGTGACTGGTTGAGTGGGAAACTAGGTGATTGAGTGACTGGGTGAGTGACTGTATGAGTGAGTGACTGGGTGAGTGAGTGAGAGACTGGGTGAGTGAGAGACTGGGTGAGTGAGTGACTGGGTGAGTGGGTAACTGGGTGAGTGAGTGACTGGGTGAGTGATAGACTGGGTGAGTGAGAGACTTGGTGAGTGAGTGACTTGGTGAGTGACTGAGTGAGTGAGAGACTGGGTGAGTGACTGGGTGAATATGTGACTGGGTGAGTGAGAGACTGGGTGAGTGAGTGACCGGTTGAGTCAGTGACTGGTTGAGTGGGAGACTGGGTGATTGAGTGACTGGGTGAGTGACTGTATGAGTGAGTGACTGGGTGAGTGAGTGAGAGACTGGGCGAGTGAGAGACTGGGTGAGTGAGTGACTGGTTGAGTGAGTGACTGGGTGGGTGACTGGGTGAGTGAGTGACTGTGTGATTGAGTGACTCGGTGAGTGAGTGATTGGGTGAGTGAGTGACTGAGTGAGTGAGAGACAGGGTGAGTGAGTGACTGGGTGAGTAGGTAACTGGGTGAGTGAGTGAATCGGTGAGTGAGTGGATGGGTGAGTGAGTGAATGGGTGAGTGACTGGGTGAGCGAGAGACTGGGTGAGTGAGAGACTACGGGGTGTGAGTGAATGGGTGAGTGAGTGACTGACTGAGTGACTGACTGGGTGAATGAGTGACTGGATGAGTACGTAACTGGGTGAGTAAGTGACTGGGTGAGTGAGTGACTGGGCGAGTGAGTGACTGGGCGATTGAGTGGCTGGGTGAGTGAGTGACTGGGTGAGTGACTGTGTGATTGAGTGACTGGGTGAGTGAGTGACTGGGTGAATGAGTGACTGGGTGAGTGACTGGGTGAGTGAGAGACTTGGTGAGTGAGTTATTGGGTGAATGAGTGACTGGGTGAGTGATAGACTGGGTGAGTGAGAGACTTGGTGAGTGAGTGACTTGGTGAGTGACTGAGTGAGTGAGAGACTGGGTGAGTGACTGGGTGAATATGTGACTGGGTGAGTGAGAGTCTGGGTGAGTGAGTGACCGGGTGAGTGAATGACTGGTTGAGTGGGAGACTGGGTGAGTGAGCGACTGGGTGAGTGACTGGGTGAGTAAGTGAGAGGGTGAGTGAGTGAGTGAGTGACTGGGTGAGTGAGTGAAAGAATGGGTGAGTGAGTGACTGGGTGAGTGAGTAACTGGGTGAGTGAGTGACTGGGTGAGTGATAGACTGGGTGAGTGAGAGACTTGGTGAGTGACTGAGTGAGTGAGAGACTGGGTGAGTGACTGGGTGAATAAGTGACTGGGAGAGTGAGAGTCTGGGTGAGTGAGTGACCGGGTGAGTGAATGACTGGTTGAGTGGGAGACTGGGTGAGTGAGCGACTGGGTGAGTGACTGGGTGAGTAAGTGAGAGGGTGAGTGAGTGAGTGAGTGACTGGCTGAGTGAGTGAAAGAATGGGTGAGTGAGTGACTGGGTGAGTGAGTGACTGGGTGAGTGAGAGACAGGGTGAGTGACTGGGTGAATAAGTGACTGGGTGAGTGAGAGACTGGGTGAGTGAGTGACCGGGTGAGTGAGTGTCTGGGTGAGTGACTGGGTGAGTAAGTGAGAGGGTGAGTGAGTGAGTGACTGGGTGAGTGAGTGAGAGAATGGGTGAGTGAGTGACTGGGTGAGTGAGTAACTGGGTGAGTGAGTGACTGGGTGAGTGACTGGGTGAGTGAGAGACTGGGTGAGTTAATGGGTGAGTGAGAGACTGGGTGAGTGAGTGACTGGGTGAGTGGGTGACTGGGTGAGTGAGTGACTGGGTGAGTGATAGACTGGGTGAGTGAGAGACTTGGTGAGTGAGTGACTTGGTGAGTGACTGAGTGAGTGAGAGACTGGGTGAGTGACTGGGTGAATAAGTGACTGGGAGAGTGAGAGTCTGGGTGAGTGAGTGACCGGGTGAGTGAATGACTGGTTGAGTGGGAGACTGGGTGAGTGAGCGACTGGGTGAGTGACTGGGTGAGTAAGTGAGAGGGTGAGTGAGTGAGTGAGTGACTGGCTGAGTGAGTGAAAGAATGGGTGAGTGAGTGACTGGGTGAGTGAGTGACTGGGTGAGTGAGAGACTGGGTGAGTGACTGGGTGAATAAGTGACTGGGTGAGTGAGAGACTGGGTGAGTGAGTGACCGGGTGAGTGAGTGTCTGGGTGAGTGACTGGGTGAGTAAGTGAGAGGGTGAGTGAGTGAGTGACTGGGTGAGTGAGTGAGAGAATGGGTGAGTGAGTGACTGGGTGAGTGAGTAACTGGGTGAGTGAGTGACTGGGTGAGTGACTGGGTGAGTGAGAGACTGGGTGAGTTAATGGGTGAGTGAGAGACTGGGTGAGTGAGTGACTGGGTGAGTGGGTGACTGGGTGAGTGAGTGACTGGGTGAGTGATAGACTGGGTGAGTGAGAGACTTGGTGAGTGAGTGACTTGGTGAGTGACTGAGTGAGTGAGAGACTGGGTGAGTGACTGGGTGAATAAGTGACTGGGAGAGTGAGAGTCTGGGTGAGTGAGTGACCGGGTGAGTGAATGACTGGTTGAGTGGGAGACTGGGTGAGTGAGCGACTGGGTGAGTGACTGGGTGAGTAAGTGAGAGGGTGAGTGAGTGAGTGAGTGACTGGCTGAGTGAGTGAAAGAATGGGTGAGTGAGTGACTGGGTGAGTGAGTGACTGGGTGAGTGAGAGACTGGGTGAGTGACTGGGTGAATAAGTGACTGGGTGAGTGAGAGACTGGGTGAGTGAGTGACCGGGTGAGTGAGTGTCTGGGTGAGTGACTGGGTGAGTAAGTGAGACGGTGAGTGAGTGAGTGACTGGGTGAGTGAGTGAGAGACTGGGTGAGTGACTGGGTGAATAAGTGACTGGGAGAGTGAGAGTCTGGGTGAGTGAGTGAGCGGGTGAGTGAATGACTGGTTGAGTGGGAGACTGGGTGAGTGAGCGACTGGGTGAGTGACTGGGTGAGTAAGTGAGAGGGTGAGTGAGTGAGTGAGTGACTGGGTGAGTGAGTGAAAGAATGGGTGAGTGAGTGACTGGGTGAGTGAGTGACTGGGTGAGTGAGTGACTGGGTGAGTGATAGACTGGGTGAGTGAGAGTCTTGGTGAGTGAGTGACTTGGTGAGTGACTGAGTGAGTGAGAGACTGGGTGAGTGACTGGGTGAATAAGTGACTGGGTGAGTGAGAGCCTGGGTGAGTGAGTGACCTGTTGAGTCAGTGACTGGTTGAGTGGGAAACTAGGTGATTGAGTGACTGGGTGAGTGACTGTATGAGTGAGTGACTGGGTGAGTGAGTGAGAGACTGGGTGAGTGAGAGACTGGGTGAGTGAGTGACTGGGTGAGTGGGTAACTGGGTGAGTGAGTGACTGGGTGAGTGATAGACTGGGTGAGTGAGAGACTTGGTGAGTGAGTGACTTGGTGAGTGACTGAGTGAGTGAGAGACTGGGTGAGTGACTGGGTGAATATGTGACTGGGTGAGTGAGAGACTGGGTGAGTGAGTGACCGGTTGAGTCAGTGACTGGTTGAGTGGGAGACTGGGTGATTGAGTGACTGGGTGAGTGACTGTATGAGTGAGTGACTGGGTGAGTGAGTGAGAGACTGGGCGAGTGAGAGACTGGGTGAGTGAGTGACTGGTTGAGTGAGTGACTGGGTGGGTGACTGGGTGAGTGAGTGACTGTGTGATTGAGTGACTCGGTGAGTGAGTGATTGGGTGAGTGAGTGACTGAGTGAGTGAGAGACAGGGTGAGTGAGTGACTGGGTGAGTAGGTAACTGGGTGAGTGAGTGAATCGGTGAGTGAGTGGATGGGTGAGTGAGTGAATGGGTGAGTGACTGGGTGAGCGAGAGACTGGGTGAGTGAGAGACTACGGGGTGTGAGTGAATGGGTGAGTGAGTGACTGACTGAGTGACTGACTGGGTGAATGAGTGACTGGATGAGTACGTAACTGGGTGAGTAAGTGACTGGGTGAGTGAGTGACTGGGCGAGTGAGTGACTGGGCGATTGAGTGGCTGGGTGAGTGAGTGACTGGGCGAGTGACTGTGTGATTGAGTGACTGGGTGAGTGAGTGACTGGGTGAATGAGTGACTGGGTGAGTGACTGGGTGAGTGAGAGACTTGGTGAGTGAGTTATTGGGTGAATGAGTGACTGGGTGAGTGATAGACTGGGTGAGTGAGAGACTTGGTGAGTGAGTGACTTGGTGAGTGACTGAGTGAGTGAGAGACTGGGTGAGTGACTGGGTGAATATGTGACAGGGTGAGTGAGAGTCTGGGTGAGTGAGTGACCGGGTGAGTGAATGACTGGTTGAGTGGGAGACTGGGTGAGTGAGCGACTGGGTGAGTGACTGGGTGAGTAAGTGAGAGGGTGAGTGAGTGAGTGACTGGGTGAGTGAGTGAAAGAATGGGTGAGTGAGTGACTGGGTGAGTGAGTAACTGGGTGAGTGAGTGACTGGGTGAGTGATAGACTGGGTGAGTGAGAGACTTGGTGAGTGACTGAGTGAGTGAGCGACTGGGTGAGTGACTGGGTGAGTAAGTGAGAGGGTGAGTGAGTGAGTGAGTGACTGGCTGAGTGAGTGAAAGAATGGGTGAGTGAGTGACTGGGTGAGTGAGTGACTGGGTGAGTGAGAGACAGGGTGAGTGACTGGGTGAATAAGTGACTGGGTGAGTGAGAGACTGGGTGAGTGAGTGACCGGGTGAGTGAGTGTCTGGGTGAGTGACTGGGTGAGTAAGTGAGAGGGTGAGTGAGTGAGTGACTGGGTGAGTGAGTGAGAGAATGGGTGAGTGAGTGACTGGGTGAGTGAGTAACTGGGTGAGTGAGTGACTGGGTGAGTGACTGGGTGAGTGAGAGACTGGGTGAGTTAATGGGTGAGTGAGAGACTGGGTGAGTGAGTGACTGGGTGAGTGGGTGACTGGGTGAGTGAGTGACTGGGTGATTGATAGACTGGGTGAGTGAGAGACTTGGTGAGTGAGTGACTTGGTGAGTGACTGAGTGAGTGAGAGACTGGGTGAGTGACTGGGTGAATAAGTGACTGGGAGAGTGAGAGTCTGGGTGAGTGAGTGACCGGGTGAGTGAATGACTGGTTGAGTGGGAGACTGGGTGAGTGAGCGACTGGGTGAGTGACTGGGTGAGTAAGTGAGAGGGTGAGTGAGTGAGTGAGTGAGTGACTGGCTGAGTGAGTGAAAGAATGGGTGAGTGAGTGACTGGGTGAGTGAGTGACTGGGTGAGTGAGAGACTGGGTGAGTGACTGGGTGAATAAGTGACTGGGTGAGTGAGAGACTGGGTGAGTGAGTGACCGGGTGAGTGAGTGTCTGGGTGAGTGACTGGGTGAGTAAGTGAGACGGTGAGTGAGTGAGTGACTGGGTGAGTGAGTGAGAGACTGGGTGAGTGACTGGGTGAATAAGTGACTGGGAGAGTGAGAGTCTGGGTGAGTGAGTGAGCGGGTGAGTGAATGACTGGTTGAGTGGGAGACTGGGTGAGTGAGCGACTGGGTGAGTGACTGGGTGAGTAAGTGAGAGGGTGAGTGAGTGAGTGAGTGACTGGGTGAGTGAGTGAAAGAATGGGTGAGTGAGTGACTGGGTGAGTGAGTGACTGGGTGAGTGATAGACTGGGTGAGTGAGAGACTTGGTGAGTGAGTGACTTGGTGAGTGACTGAGTGAGTGAGAGACTGGGTGAGTGACTGGGTGAATAAGTGACTGGGTGAGTGAGAGCCTGGGTGAGTGAGTGACCTGTTGAGTCAGTGACTGGTTGAGTGGGAAACTAGGTGATTGAGTGACTGGGTGAGTGACTGTATGAGTGAGTGACTGGGTGAGTGAGTGAGAGACTGGGTGAGTGAGAGACTGGGTGAGTGAGTGACTGGGTGAGTGGGTAACTGGGTGAGTGAGTGACTGGGTGAGTGATAGACTGGGTGAGTGAGAGACTTGGTGAGTGAGTGACTTGGTGAGTGACTGAGTGAGTGAGAGACTGGGTGAGTGACTGGGTGAATATGTGACTGGGTGAGTGAGAGACTGGGTGAGTGAGTGACCGGTTGAGTCAGTGACTGGTTGAGTGGGAGACTGGGTGATTGAGTGACTGGGTGAGTGACTGTATGAGTGAGTGACTGGGTGAGTGAGTGAGAGACTGGGCGAGTGAGAGACTGGGTGAGTGAGTGACTGGTTGAGTGAGTGACTTGGTGGGTGACTGGGTGAGTGAGTGACTGTGTGATTGAGTGACTCGGTGAGTGAGTGATTGGGTGAGTGAGTGACTGAGTGAGTGAGAGACAGGGTGAGTGAGTGACTGGGTGAGTAGGTAACTGGGTGAGTGAGTGAATCGGTGAGTCAGTGGATGGGTGAGTGAGTGAATGGGTGAGTGACTGGGTGAGCGAGAGACTGGGTGAGTGAGAGACTACGGGGTGTGAGTGAATGGGTGAGTGAGTGACTGACTGAGTGACTGACTGGGTGAATGAGTGACTGGATGAGTACGTAACTGGGTGAGTAAGTGACTGGGTGAGTGAGTGACTGGGCGAGTGAGTGACTGGGCGATTGAGTGGCTGGGTGAGTGAGTGACTGGGCGAGTGACTGTGTGATTGAGTGACTGGGTGAGTGAGTGACTGGGTGAATGAGTGACTGGGTGAGTGACTGGGTGAGTGAGAGACTTGGTGAGTGAGTTATTGGGTGAATGAGTGACTGGGTGAGTGATAGACTGGGTGAGTGAGAGACTTGGTGAGTGACTGAGTGAGTGAGAGACTGGGTGAGTGACTGGGTGAATATGTGACTGGGTGAGTGAGAGTCTGGGTGAGTGAGTGACCGGGTGAGTGAATGACTGGTTGAGTGGGAGACTGGGTGAGTGAGCGACTGGGTGAGTGACTGGGTGAGTAAGTGAGAGGGTGAGTGAGTGAGTGAGTGACTGGGTGAGTGAGTGAAAGAATGGGTGAGTGAGTGACTGGGTGAGTGAGTAACTGGGTGAGTGAGTGACTGGGTGAGTGATAGACTGGGTGAGTGAGAGACTTGGTGAGTGACTGAGTGAGTGAGAGACTGGGTGAGTGACTGGGTGAATAAGTGACTGGGAGAGTGAGAGTCTGGGTGAGTGAGTGACCGGGTGAGTGAATGACTGGTTGAGTGGGAGACTGGGTGAGTGAGCGACTGGGTGAGTGACTGGGTGAGTAAGTGAGAGGGTGAGTGAGTGAGTGAGTGACTGGCTGAGTGAGTGAAAGAATGGGTGAGTGAGTGACTGGGTGAGTGAGTGACTGGGTGAGTGAGAGACAGGGTGAGTGACTGGGTGAATAAGTGACTGGGTGAGTGAGAGACTGGGTGAGTGAGTGACCGGGTGAGTGAGTGTCTGGGTGAGTGACTGGGTGAGTAAGTGAGAGGGTGAGTGAGTGAGTGACTGGGTGAGTGAGTGAGAGAATGGGTGAGTGAGTGACTGGGTGAGTGAGTAACTGGGTGAGTGAGTGACTGGGTGAGTGACTGGGTGAGTGAGAGACTGGGTGAGTTAATGGGTGAGTGAGAGACTGGGTGAGTGAGTGACTGGGTGAGTGGGTGACTGGGTGAGTGAGTGACTGGGTGAGTGATAGACTGGGTGAGTGAGAGACTTGGTGAGTGAGTGACTTGGTGAGTGACTGAGTGAGTGAGAGACTGGGTGAGTGACTGGGTGAATAAGTGACTGGGAGAGTGAGAGTCTGGGTGAGTGAGTGACCGGGTGAGTGAATGACTGGTTGAGTGGGAGACTGGGTGAGTGAGCGACTGGGTGAGTGACTGGGTGAGTAAGTGAGAGGGTGAGTGAGTGAGTGAGTGACTGGCTGAGTGAGTGAAAGAATGGGTGAGTGAGTGACTGGGTGAGTGAGTGACTGGGTGAGTGAGAGACTGGGTGAGTGACTGGGTGAATAAGTGACTGGGTGAGTGAGAGACTGGGTGAGTGAGTGACCGGGTGAGTGAGTGTCTGGGTGAGTGACTGGGTGAGTAAGTGAGACGGTGAGTGAGTGAGTGACTGGGTGAGTGAGTGAGAGAATGGGTGAGTGAGTGACTGGGTGAGTGGGAGACTCGGTGAGTGAATGGGTGAGTGAGAGACTTGGTGAGTGAGTGACTGGGTGAGTGGGTGACTTGGTGAGTGACTGAGTGAGTGAGAGACTGGGTGAGTGACTGGGTGAATACGTGACTGGGTGAGTGAGAGACTGGGTGAGTGAGTGATCGGTTGAGTCAGTGACTGGTTGAGTGGGAGACTGGCTGAGTGAGTGACTGGGTAAGTGAGTGACTGGGTGAATGAGTGACTCGGTGAGTGAGTGATTGGGTGAGTGAGTGACTGAGTGAGTGAGAGTCTGGGTGAGTGAGTTACTGGGTGAGTAGCTAACTGGGTGAGTGAGTGAATCGGTGAGTGAGTGGATGGGTGAGTGAGTGAATGGGTGAGTGTCTGGGTGAGTGAGAGACTGGGTGAGTGAGAGACTACGGGGTGTGAGTGACTGGGTGAGTGCGTGACTGACTGAGTGACTGACTGGGTGAATGAGTGACTGGGTGAGTAGATAACTGGGTGAGTGAGTGACTGGGTGAGTGAGTGACTGGGCGAATGAGTGACTGAGTGAGTGAGTGACTGAGTGAGTGAGAGACTGGGTGAGTGAAAGACTTGGTGAGTTAGTGACTTGGTGAGTGACTGGGTGAGTGATTGACTGGGTGAGTGAGAGACTGGGTGAGTGAGTGACTTGGTGAGTGGGAGACTGGGTGAGTGAGTGTCTGAGTGAGTGACTGGGTGAATGAGTGATAGAATGGGTGAGTGAGAGACTGGGTGATTGAGTGATTGGGTGAGTGAGTGACTAGGTGAGTGAGTGACTGAGTGAGAAACTGGGTGAGTGAGTGACTGGGTGAATGAGTGACTCGGTGAATGAGTGATTGGGTGAGTGAGAGACTGGATGAGTGACTGGGTGAGTGAGAGACTGGGTGAGTGAGTGACTGGGTGAGTGGGTAACTGGGTGAGTGAGTGACTGAGTGAGTAAGAGACTGGGTGAGTGAGAGACTTGGTGAGTTAGAGACTGGGTCAGTGACTGGGTGTGTGAGTTACTGGGTGAGTGAGAGACTGGGTGAGTGAGTTACCGGTTGAGTCAGTGACTGGTTGAGTGGGAGACTGGGTGAGTGAGTGACTGGGTGAGTGACTGTATGAGTGAGTGACTGTGTGAGTGAGTGAGTGAGAGACTGGGTTAGTGAGTGACTGGGTGAGTGAGTGACTGGGTGTGCGAGTAACTGGGTGAGTGAGGGACTTAATGAGTGAGAGATTGGGTGAGTGAGTGACTGGGTGAGTGAGTGACTGAGTGAGTGACTGGGTGAGTGAGTGACTGTGTGAATGAGTGACTCGGTGAGTGAGTGATTGGGTGAGTGAGTGACTGAGTGAGTGAGAGACTGGGTGAGTGAGTGACTGGGTGAGTAGGTAACTGGGTGAGTGAGTGACTGGGTGAGTGAGTGACTGGGCGAGTGAGTGACTGGGTGATTGAGTGACTGGGTGAGTGAGTGACTGGATGAGTGAGTGACTGGGCGAGTGGGCGACTGGGTGAGTGAGCGAATGGGTGAGTGGGCAACTGGGTGAGTGAGTAACTGGGTGAGTGAGTGACTGGGTGAGTCAGAGGCTGGTTGAGTGATTGTGTGAGTGAGTGTCTGGGTGAGTCAGTGACTGTGTGAGTTAGTGACTGGGTGAGTGAGTGACTGGGTGAGTTACTGTGTGAGTGAGTGACTGGGTGAGTGAGTGACTGGGAGAGTGAGTGACCGGGTGACTGAGTGAGTGACTGGGTGAGTGAGTGACTGGGTGAGTGACTGGGTGAGTGACTGGGTGAGTGAATGGGTGACTGAGAGACTGGGTGAGTGAGTAATTGGTTGAGTGAGTGACTGGCTGAGTGACTGGGTGAGTGAGAGACTGGGTGAGTTAATGGGTGAGTGAGAGACTGGGTGAGTGAGTGACTGGGTGAGTGGGTGACTGGGTGAGTGAGTGACTGGGTGAGTAATAGACTGGGTGAGTGAGAGACTTGGTGAGTGAGTGACTTGGTGAGTGACTGAGTGAGTGAGAGACTGGGTGAGTGACTGGGTGAATAAGTGACTGGGAGAGTGAGAGTCTGGGTGAGTGAGTGAGCGGGTGAGTGAATGACTGGTTGAGTGGGAGACTGGGTGAGTGAGCGACTGGGTGAGTGACTGGGTGAGTAAGTGAGAGGGTGAGTGAGTGAGTGACTGGGTGAGTGAGTGAAAGAATGGGTGAGTGAGTGACTGGGTGAGTGAGTGACTGGGTGAGTGAGTGACTGGGTGAGTGATAGACTGGGTGAGTGAGAGACTTGGTGAGTGAGTGACTTGGTGAGTGACTGAGTGAGTGAGAGACTGGGTGAGTGACTGGGTGAATAAGTGACTGGGTGAGTGAGAGCCTGGGTGAGTGAGTGACCTGTTGAGTCAGTGACTGGTTGAGTGGGAAACTAGGTGATTGAGTGACTGGGTGAGTGACTGTATGAGTGAGTGACTGGGTGAGTGAGTGAGAGACTGGGTGAGTGAGAGACTGGGTGAGTGAGTGACTGGGTGAGTGGGTAACTGGGTGAGTGAGTGACTGGGTGAGTGATAGACTGGGTGAGTGAGAGACTTGGTGAGTGAGTGACTTGGTGAGTGACTGAGTGAGTGAGAGACTGGGTGAGTGACTGGGTGAATATGTGACTGGGTGAGTGAGAGACTGGGTGAGTGAGTGACCGGTTGAGTCAGTGACTGGTTGAGTGGGAGACTGGGTGATTGAGTGACTGGGTGAGTGACTGTATGAGTGAGTGACTGGGTGAGTGAGTGAGAGACTGGGCGAGTGAGAGACTGGGTGAGTGAGTGACTGGTTGAGTGAGTGACTGGGTGGGTGACTGGGTGAGTGAGTGACTGTGTGATTGAGTGACTCGGTGAGTGAGTGATTGGGTGAGTGAGTGACTGAGTGAGTGAGAGACAGGGTGAGTGAGTGACTGGGTGAGTAGGTAACTGGGTGAGTGAGTGAATCGGTGAGTGAGTGGATGGGTGAGTGAGTGAATGGGTGAGTGACTGGGTGAGCGAGAGACTGGGTGAGTGAGAGACTACGGGGTGTGAGTGAATGGGTGAGTGAGTGACTGACTGAGTGACTGACTGGGTGAATGAGTGACTGGATGAGTACGTAACTGGGTGAGTAAGTGACTGGGTGAGTGAGTGACTGGGCGAGTGAGTGACTGGGCGATTGAGTGGCTGGGTGAGTGAGTGACTGGGCGAGTGACTGTGTGATTGAGTGACTGGGTGAGTGAGTGACTGGGTGAATGAGTGACTGGTTGAGTGACTGGGTGAGCGACTGGGTGAGTGAATGGGTGACTGAGAGACTGGGTGAGTGAGTTATTGGTTGAGTGAGTGACTGGGTGAGTGACTGGGTGAGTGAGAGACTTGGTGAGTGAGTTATTGGGTGAATGAGTGACTGGGTGAGTGATAGACTGGGTGAGTGAGAGACTTGGTGAGTGAGTGACTTGGTGAGTGACTGAGTGAGTGAGAGACTGGGTGAGTGACTGGGTGAATATGTGACTGGGTGAGTGAGAGTCTGGGTGAGTGAGTGACCGGGTGAGTGAATGACTGGTTGAGTGGGAGACTGGGTGAGTGAGCGACTGGGTGAGTGACTGGGTGAGTAAGTGAGAGGGTGAGTGAGTGAGTGAGTGACTGGGTGAGTGAGTGAAAGAATGGGTGAGTGAGTGACTGGGTGAGTGAGTAACTGGGTGAGTGAGTGACTGGGTGAGTGATAGACTGGGTGAGTGAGAGACTTGGTGAGTGACTGAGTGAGTGAGAGACTGGGTGAGTGACTGGGTGAATTAGTGACTGGGAGAGTGAGAGTCTGGGTGAGTGAGTGACCGGGTGAGTGAATGACTGGTTGAGTGGGAGACTGGGTGAGTGAGCGACTGGGTGAGTGACTGGGTGAGTAAGTGAGAGGGTGAGTGAGTGAGTGAGTGACTGGCTGAGTGAGTGAAAGAATGGGTGAGTGAGTGACTGGGTGAGTGAGTGACTGGGTGAGTGAGAGACAGGGTGAGTGACTGGGTGAATAAGTGACTGGGTGAGTGAGAGACTGGGTGAGTGAGTGACCGGGTGAGTGAGTGTCTGGGTGAGTGACTGGGTGAGTAAGTGAGAGGGTGAGTGAGTGAGTGACTGGGTGAGTGAGTGAGAGAATGGGTGAGTGAGTGACTGGGTGAGTGGGAGACTCGGTGAGTGAATGGGTGAGTGAGAGACTTGGTGAGTGAGTGACTGGGTGAGTGGGTGACTTGGTGAGTGACTGAGTGAGTGAGAGACTGGGTGAGTGACTGGGTGAATACGTGACTGGGTGAGTGAGAGACTGGGTGAGTGAGTGATCGGTTGAGTCAGTGACTGGTTGAGTGGGAGACTGGCTGAGTGAGTGACTGGGTAAGTGAGTGACTGGGTGAATGAGTGACTCGGTGAGTGAGTGATTGGGTGAGTGAGTGACTGAGTGAGAGTCTGGGTGAGTGAGTTACTGGGTGAGTAGCTAACTGGGTGAGTGAGTGAATTGGTGAGTGAGTGGATGGGTGAGTGAGTGAATGGGTGAGTGTCTGGGTGAGTGAGAGACTGGGTGAGTGAGAGACTACGGGGTGTGAGTGACTGGGTGAGTGCGTGACTGACTGAGTGACTGACTGGGTGAATGAGTGACTGGGTGAGTAGATAACTGTGTGAGTGAGTGACTGGGTGAGTGAGTGACTGGGCGAATGAGTGACTGAGTGAGTGAGTGACTGAGTGAGTGAGAGACTGGGTGAGTGAGAGACTGGGTGAGTGAGTGACTGGGTGAGTGGGTAACTGGGTGAGTGAGTGACTGGGTGAGTGATAGACTGGGTGAGTGAGAGACTTGGTGAGTGAGTGACTTGGTGAGTGACTGAGTGAGTGAGAGACTGGGTGAGTGACTGGGTGAATATGTGACTGGGTGAGTGAGAGACTGGGTGAGTGAGTGACCGGTTGAGTCAGTGACTGGTTGAGTGGGAGACTGGGTGATTGAGTGACTGGGTGAGTGACTGTATGAGTGAGTGACTGGGTGAGTGAGTGAGAGACTGGGCGAGTGAGAGACTGGGTGAGTGAGTGACTGGTTGAGTGAGTGACTGGGTGGGTGACTGGGTGAGTGAGTGACTGTGTGATTGAGTGACTCGGTGAGTGAGTGATTGGGTGAGTGAGTGACTGAGTGAGTGAGAGACAGGGTGAGTGAGTGACTGGGTGAGTAGGTAACTGGGTGAGTGAGTGAATCGGTGAGTGAGTGGATGGGTGAGTGAGTGAATGGGTGAGTGACTGGGTGAGCGAGAGACTGGGTGAGTGAGAGACTACGGGGTGTGAGTGAATGGGTGAGTGAGTGACTGACTGAGTGACTGACTGGGTGAATGAGTGACTGGATGAGTACGTAACTGGGTGAGTAAGTGACTGGGTGAGTGAGTGACTGGGCGAGTGAGTGACTGGGCGATTGAGTGGCTGGGTGAGTGAGTGACTGGGCGAGTGACTGTGTGATTGAGTGACTGGGTGAGTGAGTGACTGGGTGAATGAGTGACTGGTTGAGTGACTGGGTGAGCGACTGGGTGAGTGAATGGGTGACTGAGAGACTGGGTGAGTGAGTTATTGGTTGAGTGAGTGACTGGGTGAGTGACTGGGTGAGTGAGAGACTTGGTGAGTGAGTTATTGGGTGAATGAGTGACTGGGTGAGTGATAGACTGGGTGAGTGAGAGACTTGGTGAGTGAGTGACTTGGTGAGTGACTGAGTGAGTGAGAGACTGGGTGAGTGACTGGGTGAATATGTGACTGGGTGAGTGAGAGTCTGGGTGAGTGAGTGACCGGGTGAGTGAATGACTGGTTGAGTGGGAGACTGGGTGAGTGAGCGACTGGGTGAGTGACTGGGTGAGTAAGTGAGAGGGTGAGTGAGTGAGTGAGTGACTGGGTGAGTGAGTGAAAGAATGGGTGAGTGAGTGACTGGGTGAGTGAGTAACTGGGTGAGTGAGTGACTGGGTGAGTGATAGACTGGGTGAGTGAGAGACTTGGTGAGTGACTGAGTGAGTGAGAGACTGGGTGAGTGACTGGGTGAATTAGTGACTGGGAGAGTGAGAGTCTGGGTGAGTGAGTGACCGGGTGAGTGAATGACTGGTTGAGTGGGAGACTGGGTGAGTGAGCGACTGGGTGAGTGACTGGGTGAGTAAGTGAGAGGGTGAGTGAGTGAGTGAGTGACTGGCTGAGTGAGTGAAAGAATGGGTGAGTGAGTGACTGGGTGAGTGAGTGACTGGGTGAGTGAGAGACAGGGTGAGTGACTGGGTGAATAAGTGACTGGGTGAGTGAGAGACTGGGTGAGTGAGTGACCGGGTGAGTGAGTGTCTGGGTGAGTGACTGGGTGAGTAAGTGAGAGGGTGAGTGAGTGAGTGACTGGGTGAGTGAGTGAGAGAATGGGTGAGTGAGTGACTGGGTGAGTGGGAGACTCGGTGAGTGAATGGGTGAGTGAGAGACTTGGTGAGTGAGTGACTGGGTGAGTGGGTGACTTGGTGAGTGACTGAGTGAGTGAGAGACTGGGTGAGTGACTGGGTGAATACGTGACTGGGTGAGTGAGAGACTGGGTGAGTGAGTGATCGGTTGAGTCAGTGACTGGTTGAGTGGGAGACTGGCTGAGTGAGTGACTGGGTAAGTGAGTGACTGGGTGAATGAGTGACTCGGTGAGTGAGTGATTGGGTGAGTGAGTGACTGAGTGAGAGTCTGGGTGAGTGAGTTACTGGGTGAGTAGCTAACTGGGTGAGTGAGTGAATTGGTGAGTGAGTGGATGGGTGAGTGAGTGAATGGGTGAGTGTCTGGGTGAGTGAGAGACTGGGTGAGTGAGAGACTACGGGGTGTGAGTGACTGGGTGAGTGCGTGACTGACTGAGTGACTGACTGGGTGAATGAGTGACTGGGTGAGTAGATAACTGTGTGAGTGAGTGACTGGGTGAGTGAGTGACTGGGCGAATGAGTGACTGAGTGAGTGAGTGACTGAGTGAGTGAGAGACTGGGTGAGTGAAAGACTTGGTGAGTTAGTGACTTGGTGAGTGACTGGGTGAGTGATTGACTGGGTGAGTGAGAGACTGGGTGAGTGAGTGACTTGGTGAGTGGGAGACTGGGTGAGTGAGTGTCTGAGTGAGTGACTGGGTGAATGAGTGATAGAATGGGTGAGTGAGAGACTGGGTGATTGAGTGATTGGGTGAGTGAGTGACTGGGTGAGTGAGTGACTGAGTGAGAAACTGGGTGAGTGAGTGACTGGGTGAATGAGTGACTCGGTGAATGAGTGATTGGGTGAGTGAGAGACTGGATGAGTGACTGGGTGAGTGAGAGACTGGGTGAGTGAGTGACTGGGTGAGTGGGTAACTGGGTGAGTGAGTGACTGAGTGAGTAAGAGACTGGGTGAGTGAGAGACTTGGTGAGTTAGAGACTGGGTCAGTGACTGGGTGTGTGAGTTACTGGGTGAGTGAGAGACTGGGTGAGTGAGTTACCGGTTGAGTCAGTGACTGGTTGAGTGGGAGACTGGGTGAGTGAGTGACTGGGTGAGTGACTGTATGAGTGAGTGACTGTGTGAGTGAGTGAGTGAGAGACTGGGTTAGTGAGTGACTGGGTGAGTGAGTGACTGGGTGTGCGAGTAACTGGGTGAGTGAGGGACTTAATGAGTGAGAGACTGGGTGAGTGAGTGACTGGGTGAGTGAGTGACTGAGTGAGTGACTGGGTGAGTGAGTGACTGTGTGAATGAGTGACTCGGTGAGTGAGTGATTGGGTGAGTGAGTGACTGAGTGAGTGAGAGACTGGGTGAGTGAGTGACTGGGTGAGTAGGTAACTGGGTGAGTGAGTGACTGGGTGAGTGAGTGACTGGGCGAGTGAGTGACTGGGTGATTGAGTGACTGGGTGAGTGAGTGACTGGGTGAGTGAGTGACTGGGCGAGTGGGCGACTGGGTGAGTGAGCGAATGGGTGAGTGGGCAACTGGGTGAGTGAGTAACTGGGTGAGTGAGTGACTGGGTGAGTCAGAGGCTGGTTGAGTGATTGTGTGAGTGAGTGGCTGGGTGAGTCAGTGACTGTGTGAGTTAGTGACTGGGTGAGTGAGTGACTGGGTGAGTTACTGTGTGAGTGAGTGACTGGGTGAGTGAGTGACTGGGAGAGTGAGTGACCGGGTGACTGAGTGAGTGACTGGGTGAGTGAGTGACTGGGTGAGTGACTGGGTGAGTGACTGGGTGAGTGAATGGGTGACTGAGAGACTGGGTGAGTGAGTAATTGGTTGAGTGAGTGACTGGGTGAGTGACTGGGTGAGTGAGAGACTGGGTGAGTTAATGGGTGAGTGAGAGACTGGGTGAGTGAGTGACTGGGTGAGTGGGTGACTGGGTGAGTGAGTGACTGGGTGAGTAATAGACTGGGTGAGTGAGAGACTTGGTGAGTGAGTGACTTGGTGAGTGACTGAGTGAGTGAGAGACTGGGTGAGTGACTGGGTGAATAAGTGACTGGGAAGGTGAGAGTCTGGGTGAGTGAGTGAGCGGGTGAGTGAATGACTGGTTGAGTGGGAGACTGGGTGAGTGAGCGACTGGGTGAGTGACTGGGTGAGTAAGTGAGAGGGTGAGTGAGTGAGTGACTGGGTGAGTGAGTGAAAGAATGGGTGAGTGAGTGACTGGGTGAGTGAGTGACTGGGTGAGTGAGTGACTGGGTGAGTGATAGACTGGGTGAGTGAGAGACTTGGTGAGTGAGTGACTTGGTGAGTGACTGAGTGAGTGAGAGACTGGGTGAGTGACTGGGTGAATAAGTGACTGGGTGAGTGAGAGCCTGGGTGAGTGAGTGACCTGTTGAGTCAGTGACTGGTTGAGTGGGAAACTAGGTGATTGAGTGACTGGGTGAGTGACTGTATGAGTGAGTGACTGGGTGAGTGAGTGAGAGACTGGGTGAGTGAGAGACTGGGTGAGTGAGTGACTGGGTGAGTGGGTAACTGGGTGAGTGAGTGACTGGGTGAGTGATAGACTGGGTGAGTGAGAGACTTGGTGAGTGAGTGACTTGGTGAGTGACTGAGTGAGTGAGAGACTGGGTGAGTGACTGGGTGAATATGTGACTGGGTGAGTGAGAGACTGGGTGAGTGAGTGACCGGTTGAGTCAGTGACTGGTTGAGTGGGAGACTGGGTGATTGAGTGACTGGGTGAGTGACTGTATGAGTGAGTGACTGGGTGAGTGAGTGAGAGACTGGGCGAGTGAGAGACTGGGTGAGTGAGTGACTGGTTGAGTGAGTGACTGGGTGGGTGACTGGGTGAGTGAGTGACTGTGTGATTGAGTGACTCGGTGAGTGAGTGATTGGGTGAGTGAGTGACTGAGTGAGTGAGAGACAGGGTGAGTGAGTGACTGGGTGAGTAGGTAACTGGGTGAGTGAGTGAATCGGTGAGTGAGTGGATGGGTGAGTGAGTGAATGGGTGAGTGACTGGGTGAGCGAGAGACTGGGTGAGTGAGAGACTACGGGGTGTGAGTGAATGGGTGAGTGAGTGACTGACTGAGTGACTGACTGGGTGAATGAGTGACTGGATGAGTACGTAACTGGGTGAGTAAGTGACTGGGTGAGTGAGTGACTGGGCGAGTGAGTGACTGGGCGATTGAGTGGCTGGGTGAGTGAGTGACTGGGCGAGTGACTGTGTGATTGAGTGACTGGGTGAGTGAGTGACTGGGTGAATGAGTGACTGGTTGAGTGACTGGGTGAGCGACTGGGTGAGTGAATGGGTGACTGAGAGACTGGGTGAGTGAGTTATTGGTTGAGTGAGTGACTGGGTGAGTGACTGGGTGAGTGAGAGACTTGGTGAGTGAGTTATTGGGTGAATGAGTGACTGGGTGAGTGATAGACTGGGTGAGTGAGAGACTTGGTGAGTGAGTGACTTGGTGAGTGACTGAGTGAGTGAGAGACTGGGTGAGTGACTGGGTGAATATGTGACTGGGTGAGTGAGAGACTGGGTGAGTGAGTGACCGGTTGAGTCAGTGACTGGTTGAGTGGGAGACTGGGTGATTGAGTGACTGGGTGAGTGACTGTATGAGTGAGTGACTGGGTGAGTGAGTGAGAGACTGGGCGAGTGAGAGACTGGGTGAGTGAGTGACTGGTTGAGTGAGTGACTGGGTGGGTGTATGGGTGAGTGAGTGACTGTGTGATTGAGTGACTCGGTGAGTGAGTGATTGGGTGAGTGAGTGACTGAGTGAGTGAGAGACAGGGTGAGTGAGTGACTGGGTGAGTAGGTAACTGGGTGAGTGAGTGAATCGGTGAGTGAGTGGATGGGTGAGTGAGTGAATGGGTGAGTGACTGGGCGAGCGAGAGACTGGGTGAGTGAGAGACTACGGGGTGTGAGTGAATGGGTGAGTGAGTGACTGACTGAGTGACTGACTGGGTGAATGAGTGACTGGATGAGTACGTAACTGGGTGAGTAAGTGACTGGGTGAGTGAGTGACTGGGCGAGTGAGTGACTGGGCGATTGAGTGGCTGGGTGAGTGAGTGACTGGGCGAGTGACTGTGTGATTGAGTGACTGGGTGAGTGAGTGACTGGGTGAATGAGTGACTGGTTGAGTGACTGGGTGAGCGACTGGGTGAGTGAATGGGTGACTGAGAGACTGGGTGAGTGAGTTATTGGTTGAGTGAGTGACTGGGTGAGTGACTGGGTGAGTGAGAGACTTGGTGAGTGAGTTATTGGGTGAATGAGTGACTGGGTGAGTGAGAGACTGGGTGAGTGAGTTACTGGGTGAGTGAGTGACTGGGTGAGTGATTGTCTGGGTGAGTGAGAGACTGGGTGAGTGAGTGACTGGGTGAGTGAGAGACTGGGTGGGTGAGTGACTGGGTGAGTGGATAACTGGGTGAGTGAGAGACTGGGTGAGTGACTGAGTGAGTGAGAGACTGGGTGAGTGACTGGGTGAGTGATAGACTGGGTGAGTGAGAGACTTGGTGAGTGAGTGACTTGGTGAGTGACTGAGTGAGTGAGAGACTGGGTGAGTGACTGGGTGAATAAGTGACTGGGTGAGTGAGAGACTGGGTTAGTGAGTGACCGGGTGAGTGATTGACTAGTTGAGTGGGAGACTGGGTGAGTGAGTGACTGGGTGAGTGATTGGGTCAGTAAGTGACTGGGTGAGTGAGTGAGTGAGTGACTGGGTGAGTGAGTGAGAGAATGGCTGAGTGAGTGACTGGGTGAGGGAGAGACTGGGTGAGTGAATGGGTGAGTGAGAGACTGGGTGAGTGAGTGACTGGGTGAGTGGGTGACTGGGTGAGTGAGTGACTGGGTGAGTGATAGACTGGCTGAGTGAGAGGCTTGGTGAGCGAGTGACTTGGTGAGTGACTGAGTGAGTGAGAGACTGGGTGAGTGTCTGGGTGAATAAGTGACTGGGTGAGTGAGAGACTGGGTGAGTGAGTGACCGGGTGAGTGAGTGACTAGTTGAGTGGGAAACTGGGTGAGTGAGTGACTGGGTGAGTGACTGGGTGAGTAAGTGAGAGGGTGAGTGAGTGAGTGACTGGGTGAGTGAGTGACTGGTTGAGTGAGAGACTGGGAGATTGAATGGGTGAGTGAGAGACTGGGTGAGTGAGTGACTGGGTGAGTGGGTGACTGGGTGAGTGAGAGACTTGGTGAGTGAGTGAGTTGGTGAGTGACTGAGTGAGTGAGAGACTGGGTGAGTGACTGGGTGAATAAGTGACTGGGTGAGTTAGAGACTGGGTGAGTGAGTGATCGGTTGAGTCATTGAGTGGTTGAGTGGGAAACTGGGTGAGTGAGTGACTGGGTGAGTGACTGTATCAGGGAATGACTGGGTGAGTGAATGAGAGACTGGGTGAGTGAGAGACTGGGTGAGTGAGTGACTGGGTGAGTGAGTGACTGGGTGAGCGAGTAACTGGGTGAGTGAGTGACTGAGTGAGTGAGAGACTGGGTGATAGAGTGACTGGGTGAGTGAGTGACTGAGTGAGTGACTGGGTGAGTGAGTGACTGTGTGAATGAGTGACTCGGTGAGTGAGTGATTGGGTGAGTAAGTGACTGAGTGAGTGAGAGACTGTGTGAGTGAGTGACTGGGTGAGTAGGTAACTGGGTGAGTGAGTGAATCGGTGAGTGAGTGGATGGGTGAGTGAGTGAATGGGTGAGTGACTGGGTGAGTGAGAGACTGGGTGAGTGAGAGACTACGGGGTATGAGTGAATGGGTAAGTGAGTGACTGACTGAGTGACTGACTGGGGGAATGAGTGACTGGGTGAGTAGGTAAATAGGTGAGTGAGTGACTGGGTGAGTGAGTGACTGTGCGAGTGAGTGACGGTGCGATTGAGTGGCTGGGTGAGTGTGTGACTGGTTGAGTGAGTGACTGGGCGAGTGGGCGACTGGGTGAGTGAGCGACTGGGTGAGTGGGCGACTGGGTGAGTGAGTGACTGGGTGATTGAGTGACTGGGTGAGTCAGAGGCTGGTTGAGTGACTGTGTGAGTGAGCGACTCGGTGAGTGAGTGACTGTGTGAGTGAGTGACTGGGTGAATGAGTGACTGGGTGAGTGACTGTGTGAGTGAGTGACTGGGTGAGTGAGTGACTGGGTGAATGACTGGGTGAGTGACTGGGTGAGTGAGAGACTGGGTGAGTGAGTTATTGGGTGAATGAGTGACTGGGTGAGTGAGAGACTGGGTGAGTGAGAGACTGGGTGAGTGCGTGACTGGGTGAGTGAGTGACTGGATGAGTGAGTGACTGGGTGAGTGAGTGACTGGGTGAGTGATTGACTGGGTGAGTGAGTGACTGGGTGAGTGAGATACTGGGTGAGTGAGAGACTGGGTGAGTGACTGAGTGAGTGAGAGACTGGGAGAGTGACTGGGTGAGTGAGAGACTGGGTGAGTGAGTGAGTGACTGGGTGAGTGAGTGAGAGAATGGGTGAGTGAGTGACTGGGAGAGTGAGAGACTGGGTGAGTGAATGGGTGAGTGAGAGACTGGGTGAGTGAGTGACTGGGTGAGTGGGTGACTGGGTGAGTGAGTGACTGGTTGAGTCGGAGACTGGGTGAGTGAGTGACTGGATGAGCGAGTGACTGGGTGAGTGAGTGACTGGGTGAGTGACTGGGTGAGTGAGCGACTGGTTGAACGAGTGACTCGGTGAGTGAGTGAATGGGTGAGTGAGTGACTGGGTGAGTAACTGGGTGAGTGAGAGAATGGGTAAGTGAGAGACTAGGGGGGTGAGTGACAGGGTGAGTGACTGGGTGAGTGAGTGACTGGGTGAGAGAGTGACTGGGCGAGTGGGCGACTGGTTGAGTGAGTGACTGGATGAGTGGGCGACTGTGTGACTGGGTGAGTGACTGGGTGAGTGAGTGATTGGGCAAGTGAGTGACTGGGTGAGTGGGTGACTGGGCGAGTGAGTGACTGGTGAGTTAGTGACTCGGTGAGTGAGTGACTGGATGAGTGAGTGACTGGGTGAGTGGGCGAATGCGTGACTGAGCGACTGGTTGAGTGGTCGACTGAGTGAGTTAGCGACTGGGTGAGTGAGAGACTGGGTGAGTGACTGAGTGAGTGAGAGACTGGGTGAGTGACTGGGTGAGTGTGTGACTGGGTGAGTGAGAGACTGGGTGAGTGGGTAACTGGGTGAGTGAGTGACTAGGTGAGTGAGAGACTGGGTGAGTGAGAGACTTGGTGAGTGAGTAACTTGGTGAGTGACTGAGTGAGTGAGAGACTGGGTGAGTGTCTGGGTGAATTAGTGACTGGGTGAGTGAGAGACTGGGTGAGTGACCGGGTGAGTGACTGACTGGTTGAGTGGGAGACTGGGTGAGTGAGTGAGAGAATGGGTGAGTGAGTGACTGGGTGAGTGGGAGACTGGGTGAGTGAATGGGTGAGTGAGAAAATGGGTGAGTGAGTGACTGGGTGAGTGAGTGACTGGGTGAGTGACTGGGTGAGTGAGAGACTGGGTGAGTGAGAGACTAAGGGGGTGAGTGACTGGGTGAGGGACATGCGTGAGTGAGTGACTGGGTGAGAGAGTGACTGGGCGAGTGGGCGACTGGGTGAGTGAGTGACTGGGTGAGTGGGCGACTGGGTGACTGGGTGAGTGAGTGACTGGGTGAGTGATAGACTGGGTGAGTGAGAGACTTGGTGAGCGAGTGACTTGGTGAGTGACTGAGTGAGTGAGAGACTGGGTGAGTGACTGGGTGAATAAGTGACTGGGTGAGTGAGTGACTAGTTGAGTGGGAGACTGGGTGAGTGAGTGACTGGGTGAGTGACTGGGTGAGTAAGTGAGAGGGTGAGTGAGTGAGTGAGTGACTGGGTGAGTGAGTGTGAGAATGGGTGAGTGAGTGACTGGGTGAGTGAGAGACTGGGAGAGTGAATGGGTGAGTGAGAGACTGGGTGAGTGAGTGACTGGGTGAGTGGGTGACTGGGTGAGTGAGAGACTTGGTGAGTGAGTGACTTGGTGAGTGACTGAGTGAGTGAGAGACTGGGTGAGTGACTGGGTGAATAAGTGACTGGGTGAGTGAATGAGTGAGTGACTGGGTGAGTGAGTGAGAGAATGGGTGAGTGAGTGACTGGGTGAGTGGGAGACTGGGTGAGTGAATGGGTGAGTGAGAAAATGGGTGAGTGAGTGACTGGGTGAGTGAGTGACTGGGTGAGTGACTGGGTGAGTGAAAGACTGGGTGAGTGAGAGACTAAGGGGGTGAGTGACTGGGTGAGGGACATGCGTGAGTGAGTGACTGGGTGAGAGAGTGACTGGGCGAGTGGGCGACTGGGTGAGTGAGTGACTGGGTGAGTGGGCGACTGGGTGACTGGGTGAGTGAGTGACTGGGTGAGTGATAGACTGGGTGAGTGAGAGACTTGGTGAGCGAGTGACTTGGTGAGTGACTGAGTGAGTGAGAGACTGGGTGAGTGACTGGGTGAATAAGTGACTGGGTGAGTGAGAGACTGGGTGAGTGAGTGACCGGGTGAGTGAGTGACTAGTTGAGTGGGAGACTGGGTGAGTGAGTGACTGGGTGAGTGACTGGGTGAGTAAGTGAGAGGGTGAGTGAGTGAGTGAGTGACTGGGTGAGTGAGTGTGAGAATGGGTGAGTGAGTGACTGGGTGAGTGAGAGACTGGGAGAGTGAATGGGTGAGTGAGAGACTGGGTGAGTGAGTGACTGGGTGAGTGGGTGACTGGGTGAGTGAGAGACTTGGTGAGTGAGTGACTTGGTGAGTGACTGAGTGAGTGAGAGACTGGGTGAGTGACTGGGTGAATAAGTGACTGGGTGAGTGAGAGACTGGGTGAGTGAGTGACCGGTTGAGTCAGTGAGTGGTTGAGTGGGAGACTGGGTGAGTGAGTGACTGGGTGAGTGACTGTATGAGGGAGTGACTGGGTGAGTGAATGAGAGACTGGGTGAGTGAGAGACTGGGTGAGTGAGTGACTGGGTGAGTGAGTGACTGGGTGAGCGAGTAACTGGGTGAGTGAGTGACTGAGTGAGTGAGAGACTGGGTGAGTGAGTGACTGGGTGAGTGAGTGACTGAGTGAGTGACTGGGTGAGTAGGTAAATGGGTGAGTGAGTGACTGGGTGAGTGAGTGACTGGGCGAGTGAGTGACTGGGCGATTGAGTGGCTGGGTGAGTGAGTGACTAGTTGAGTGAGTGACTGGGTGAGTGAGTGACTGGGCGAGTGGGCGACTGGGTGAGTGAGCGACTGGGTGAGTGGGCGACTGGGGGAGTGAGCAACTGGGTGATTGAGTGACTGGGTGATTCAGAGGCTGGTTGAGTGACTGTGTGAGTGAGTGACTGGGTGAGTGAGTGACTGTGTGAGTGAGTGACTGGGTGAGTGAGTGAATGGGTGAGTGACTGTGTGAGTGAGTGACTGGGTGAGTGAGTGACTGGGTGAATGACTGGGTGGGTAACTGGGTGAGTGAGAGACTGGGTGAGTGAGTTTTTGGGTGAATGAGTGAATGGGTGAGTGAGAGACTGGGTGAGTGAGAGACTGGGTGAGTGAGTGACTGGGTGAGTGAGTTACTGGATGAGTGAGTGACTGGGTGAGTGAGTGACTGGGTGAGTGATTGACTGGGTGAGTGAGTGACTGGGTGAGTGAGAGACTGGGTGAGTGAGAGACTGGGTGAGGGACTGAGTGAGTGAGAGACTGGGAGAGTGACTGGGTGAGTGAGAGACTGGGTGAGTGAGTGAGTGAGTGACTGGGTGAGTGAGTGAGAGAATGCGTGGGTGATTGACTGGGAGAGTGAGAGACTGGTTGAGTGAATGGGTGAGTGAGAGACTGGGTGAGTGAGTGACTGGGTGGGTGATAGACTGGGTGAGTGAGAGACTTGGTGAGTGAGTGACTTGATGAGTCACTGAGTGAGGGAGAGACTGGGTGAGTGACTGGGTGAATAAGTGACTGGGTGAGTGAGAGACTGGGTGAGTGAGTGACCGGGTGAGTGAGTGACTGGTTGAGTCGGAGACTGGGTGAGTGAGTGACTGGGTGAGCGAGTGACTGGGTGAGTGAGTGACTGGGTGAATGACTGGGTGAGTGAGCGACTGGTTGAAAGAGTGACTCGGTGAGTGAGTGAATGGGTGAGTGAGTGACTGGGTGAGTGACTGGGTGAGTGAGAGAATGGGTAAGAGAGAGACTAGGGGGGGTGAGTTACTGGGTGAGTGACTGGGTGAGTGAGTGACTGGGTGAGAGAGTGACTGGGCGAGTGGGCGACTGGGTGAGTGAGTGACTGGATGAGTGGGCGACTGTGTGACTGGGTGACTGGGTGAGTGACTGGGTGAGTGAGTGATTGGGCGAGTGAGTGACTGGGTGAGTGGGTGACTGGGCGAGTGAGTGACTGGTGAGTTAGTGACTCGGTGAGTGAGTGACTGGATGAGTGAGTGACTGGGTGAGTGGGCGAATGCGTGAGTGAGCGACTGGTTGAGTGGTCGACTGAGTGAGTTAGCGACTGGGTGAGTGATTGACTGGGTGAGTGAGTGACTGGGTGAGTGAGAGACTGAGTGAGTGAGAGACTGGGTGAGTGAGAGACTGGGTGAGTGACTGAGTGAGTGAGAGACTGGGTGAGTGACTGGGTGAGTGTGTGACTGGGTGAGTGAGAGACTGGGTGAGTGGGTAACTGGGTGAGTGAGTGACTAGGTGAGTGAGAGACTGGGTGAGTGAATGGGTGAGTGAGAGACTGGGCGAGTGAGTGACTGGGTGATTGGGTGACTGGGTGAGTGAGTGACTGTGTGAGTGATAGACTGGGTGAGTGAGAGACTTGGTGAGTGAGTGACTTGGTGAGTGACTGAGTGAGTGAGAGACTGGGTGAGTGACTGGGTGAATAAGTGACTGGGTGAGTGAGAGACTGGGTGAGTGAGTGACCGGGTGAGTGAGTGACTGGTTGAGTGGGAGACTGGGTGAGTGAGTGACTGGGTGATTGAGTGACTGGGTGATTCAGAGGCTGGTTGAGTGACTGTGTGAGTGAGTGACTGGGTGAGTGAGTGACTGTGTGAGTGAGTGACTGGGTGAGTGAGTGACTGGGTGGGGGACTGTGTGAGTGAGTGACTGTGTGAGTGAGTGACTGGGTGAGTGAGTGACTGGGTGGGTGACTGTGTGAGTGAGAGTCTGGGTGAGTGAGTTTTTGGGTGAATGAGTGACTGGGTGAGTGAGAGACTGGGTGAGTGAGAGACTGGGTGAGTGAGTGACTGGGTGAGTGAGTGACTGGATGAGTGAGTGACTGGGTGAGTGAGTGACTGGATGAGTGATTGACTGGGTGAGTGAGTGACTGGGTGAGTAAGAGACTGGGTGAGTGAGAGTCTGGGTGAGTGACTGAGTGAGTGAGAGACTGGGAGAGTGACTGGGTGAGTGAGAGACTGGGTGAGTGAGTGAGTGAGGGACTGGGTGAGTGAGTGAGAGAATGCGTGGGTGAGTGACTGGGAGAGTGAGAGACTGGGTGAGTGAATGGGTGAGTGAGAGACTGGGTGAGTGAGTGACTGGGTGGGTGATAGACTGGGTGAGTGAGAGACTTGGTGAGTGAGTGACTTGATGAGTCACTGAGTGAGGGAGAGACTGGGTGAGTGACTGGGTGAATACGTGACTGGGTGAGTGAGAGACTGGGTGAGTGAGTGACCGGGTGAGTGAGTGACTGGTTGAGTCGGAGACTGGGTGAGTGAGTGACTGGGTGAGTGAGTGACTGGGTGAGCGAGTGACTGGGTGAGTGAGTGACTGGGTGAATGACTGGGTGAGTGAGCGACTGGTTGAACGATTGACTCGGTTAGTGAGTGAATGGGTGAGTGAGTGACTGGGTGAGTGACTGGGTGAGTGAGAGAATGGGTAAGTGAGAGACTAGGGGGGTGAGTGACTGGGTGAGTGACTGGGTGAGTGAGTGACTGGGTGAGAGAGTGACTGGGCGAGTGGGCGACTGGGTGAGTGAGTGACTGGATGAGTGGGCGACTGTGTGACTGGGTGACTGGGTGAGTGACTGGGTGAGTGAGTGATTGGGCGAGTGAGTGACTGGGTGAGTGGGTGACTGGCCGAGTGAGTGACTGGTGAGTTAGTGACTCGGTGAGTGAGTGACTGGATGAGTGAGTGACTGGGTGAGTGAGAGACTGGTGAGTGAGAGACTGGGTGAGTGACTGAGTGAGTGAGAGACTGGGTGAATGACTGGGTGAGTGTGTGACTAGGTGAGTGAGAGACTGGGTGAGTGGGTAACTGGGTGAGTGAGTGACTAGGTGAGTGAGAGACTGGGTGAGTGAATGGGTGAGTGAGAGACTGGGCGAGTGAGTGACTGGGTGAGTGGGTGACTGGGTGAGTGAGTGACTGTGTGAGTGATAGACTGGGTGAGTGAGAGACTTGGTGAGTGAGTGACTTGGTGAGTGACTGAGTGAGTGAGAGACTGGGTGAGTGACTGGGTGAATAAGTGACTGGGTGAGTGAGAGACTGGGTGAGTGAGTGACCGGGTGAGTGAGTGACTGGTTGAGTGTGAGACTGGGTGAGTGAGTGACTGGGTGAGTGACTGGGTGATTAAGTGAGAGGGTGAGTGAATGAGTGAGTAACTGGGTGAGTGAGTGAGAGAATGGGTGAGTGAGTGACTGGGTGAGTGGGAGACTGGGTGAGTGAATGGGTGAGTGAGAGACTGGGTGAGTGAGTGACTGGGTGAGTGGGTGACTGGGTGAGTGATTGGGTGAGTGAGTGACTGGTTGAATGAGTGACTCGGTGAGTGAGTGAATGGGTGAGTGAGTGACTGGGTGAGTGACTGGGTGAGTGAGAGACTGGGTGAGTGAGAGACTAAGGGGGTGAGTGACTGGG
The DNA here is from genome assembly GCF_048934315.1 of Petromyzon marinus. Taxonomy (NCBI): domain Eukaryota; kingdom Metazoa; phylum Chordata; class Hyperoartia; order Petromyzontiformes; family Petromyzontidae; genus Petromyzon; species Petromyzon marinus. The sequence continues at coordinate 11,594,572 of NC_133720.1, forward strand.
TGAGTGACTGGGTGAGTGAGTGACTGGGTGAGAGAGTGACTGGGCGAGTGGGCGACTGGGTGAGTGAGTGACTGGGTGAGTGGGCGACTGGGTGACTGGGTGAGTGACTGGGTGAGTGAGTGATTGGGCGAGTGAGTGACTGGGTGAGTGGGTGACTGGGCGAGTGAGTGACTGGTAAGTTAGTGACTGGATGAGTGAGTGACTGGATGAGAGTGACTGGGTGAGTTGGCGACTGGGTGTGTGAGCGACTGGGTGAGTGAATGACTGGGTGAGTGAGTGATTGGGTGAGTGAGAGACTGGGTGAATGAGAGACTGGGTGAGTGAGAGACTGGGTGAGTGACTGAGTGAGTGAAAGACTGGGTGAGTGACTGAGTGAGTATGTGACTGGGTGAGTGAGAGACTGGGTGAGTGACTGGGTGAATAAGTGACTGGGTGAGTGAGAGACTGGGTGAGTGAGTGACCGGGTGAGTGAGTGTCTGGGTGAGTGACTGGGTGAGTAAGTGAGAGGGTGAGTGAGTGAGTGACTGGGTGAGTGAGTGAGAGAATGGGTGAGTGAGTGACTGGGTGAGTGGGAGACTGGGTGAGTGAATGGGTGAGTGAGAGACTGGGTGAGTGAGTGACTGGGTGAGTGGGTGACTTGGTGAGTGACTGAGTGAGTGAGAGACTGGATGAGTGACTGGGTGAATACGTGACTGGGTGAGTGAGAGACTGGGTGAGTGAGTGATCGGTTGAGTCAGTGACTGGTTGAGTGGGAGACTGGGTGAGTGAGTGACTGGGTAAGTGAGTGACTGGGTGAATGAGTGACTCGGTGATTGAGTGATTGGGTGAGTTAGTGACTGAGTGAGTGAGAGTCTGGGTGAGTGAGTGACTGGGTGAGTAGCTAACTGGGTGAGTGAGTGAATCGGTGAGTGAGTGGATGGGTGAGTGAGTGAATGGCTGAGTGTCTGGGTGAGTGGGAGACTGGGTGAGTGAGAGACTACGGGGTGTGAGTGACTGGGTGAGTGAGTGACTGACTGAGTGACTGACTGGGTGAATGAGTGACTGGGTGAGTAGATAACTGGGTGAGTGAGTGACTGGGTGAGTGAGTGACTGGGCGAGTGAGTGACTGAGTGAGTGAGTGACTGAGTGAGTGAGAGACTGGGTGAGTGAAAGACTTGGTGAGTTAGTGACTTGGTGAGTGACTGGGTGAGTGATTGACTGGGTGAGTGAGAGACTGGGTGAGTGAGTGACTGGGTGAGTGGGAGACTGGGTGAGTGAGTGTATGAGTGAGTGACTGGGTGAGTGAGTGATAGAATGGGTGAGTGAGAGTCTGGGTGATTGAGTGATTGGGTGAGTGAGTGACTGGGTGAGTGAGTGACTGAGTGAGAAACTGGGTGAGTGAGTGACTGGGTGAATGAGTGACTCGGTGAATGAGTGATTGGGTGAGTGAGAGACTGGATGAGTGACTGGGTGAGTTAGAGACTGAGTGAGTGAGTGACTGGGTGAGTGGGTAACTGGGTGAGTGAGTGACTGATTGAGTAAGAGACTGGGTGAGTGAGAGACTTGGTGAGTGAGAGACTGGGTCAGTGACTGGGTGTGTGAGTTACTGGGTGAGTGAGAGACTGGGTGAGTGAGTTACCGGTTGAGTCAGTGACTGGTTGAGTGGGAGACTGGGTGAGTGAGTGACTAGGTGAGTGACTGTATGAGTGAGTGACTGGGTGAGTGAGTGAGTGAGAGACTGGATGAGTGATAGACTGGGTTAGTGAGTGACTGGGTGAGTGAGTGACTTGGTGTGCGAGTAACTGGGTGAGTGAGGGACTTAGTGAGTGAGAGACTGGGTGAGTGAGTGACTGGGTGAGTGAGTGACTGAGTGAGTGACTGGGTGAGTGAGTGACTGTGTGAATGAGTGACTCGGTGAGTGAGTGATTGGGTGAGTGAGTGACTGAGTGAGTGAGAGACTGGGTGAGTGAGTGACTGGGTGAGTAGGTAACTGGATGAGTGAGTGACTGGGTGAGTGAGTGACTGGGCGAGTGAGTGACTGGGTGATTGAGTGACTGGGTGAGTGAGTGACTGGGTGAGTGAGTGACTGGGTGAGTGGGCGACTGGGTGATTGAGCGAATGGGTGAGTGGGCAACTGGGTGAGTGAGTAACTGGGTGAGTGAGTGACTGGGTGAGTCAGAGGCTGGTTGAGTGATTGTGTGAGTGAGTGACTGGGTGAGTCAGTGACTGTGTGAGTTAGTGACTGGGTGAGTGAGTGACTAGGTGAGTTACTGTGTGAGTGAGTGACTGGGTGAGTGAGTGACTGGGAAAGTGAGTGACCGGGTGACTGAGTGAGTGACTGGGTGAGTGAGTGACTGGGTGAGTGACTGGGTGAGTGACTGGGTGAGTGAATGGGTGACTGAGAGACTGGGGGAGTGAGTAATTGGTTGAGTGAGTGACTGGGTGAGTGACTGGGTGAGTGAGATCCTGGGTGAGTGAGTTATTGGGTGAATGAGTGACTGGGTGAGTGAGAGACTGGGTGAGTGAGAGACTGGGTGAGTGAGTGACTGGGTGAGTGAGTGACTGGGAGAGTGATTGACTGGGTGAGTAAGAGACTGGGTGGGTGAGTGACTGGGTGAGTGGTTAACTGGGTGAGTGAGTGACTGGGTGAGTGAGTTATTGGGTGAGTGAGTGACTGGGTGAGTGAGAGACTGGGTGAGTGAGAGACTGGGTGAGCAAGTTACTAGGTGAGTGATTGGGTGAGTGACTGGGTGAGTGAGAGACTGGGTGAGAGAGTGACTGGGTGAGTGGGAGACTGCGTGAGTGAGTGACTGAGTGAGAGACTTGGTAAGTGATTGTCTGAGTGAGTGACTGGGTGAGTGAGTGACAAAATGGGTGAGTAAGAGACTGGGTGAGTGAGTGACTGGGTGAGTGAGTGACTGGGTGAGTGAGTGACTGAGGGAGTGACAGACTGGGTGAGTAAGTGACTGGGTGAGTGAGTGTCTGGATGAGTGAGTGACTGGGTGAGTGAGCGACTGGACGAGTGAGCAACTGGGTGAGTGGGTGACTGGGTGACTGGGTGAGGGAGTGACTGGGTGAGTGAGTGACTGGGTGAATCAGAGACTGTGTGAGTGAGAGACTGAGTAAGTGAGTTACTGGCTGAGTGACTGGGTGAGTGAGAGACTGAGTGAGTGACTGGGTGATTGAGTGACTGAGTGACTGGATGAGTGGTTAACCCTGTGAGTGAGAGACTGGGTGAGTGAGAGAGTGGGTGAGTGAGTGAATGGGTGAGTGAGAGACTTTGTGAGTGAGTGACTTGGTGAGTGACTGAGTGAGAGACTGGGTGAATGACTGGGTGTTTGAGTGACTGGGTGAGTGAGTGACTGGGTGAGTGAGAGACTGGGTGAGTGAATGGGTGAGTGAGTGACTGGGTGAGTGAGTGACTGGGTGAATGACTGGGTGAGTGACTGGGTGAGTGAGAGACTGGGTGAGTGAGTTATTGGGTGAATGAGTGACTGGGTGAGTGAGAGACTGGGTGAGTGAGAGACTTGGTGAGTGAGTGACTGGGTGAGTGAGTGACTGGATGAGTGAGTGGCTGGGTGAGTGAGAGACTGGGTGAGTGAGAGACTGGGTGAGTGACTGAGTGAGTGAGAGACAGGGAGAGTGACTGGGTGAGTGAGAGACTGGGTGAGTGAGTGAGTGACTGGGTGAATGAGTGAGAGAATGCGTGAGTGAGTGACTGGGAGAGTGAGAGACTGGGTGAGTGAATGGGTGAGTGAGAGACTGGGTGAGTGAGTGACTGGGTGAGTGGGTGACTGGGTGAGTGAGTGACTGGGTGGGTGATAGACTGGGTGAGTGATAGACTTGGTGAGTGAGTGACTTGCTGAGTCACTGAGTGAGGGAGAGACTGGGTGAGTGACTGGGTGAATAAGTGACTGGGTGAGTGAGAGACTGGGTGAGTGAGTGACCGGGTGAGTGACTGACTGGTTGAGTCAGAGACTGGGTGAGTGAGTGACTGAGTGAGTGAGTGACTGGGTGAGCGAGTGACTGGGTGAGTGAGTGACTGGGTGAGTGACTGGGTGAGTGAGCGACTGGTTGAACGAGTGACTCGGTGAGTGAGTGAATGGGTGAGTGAGTGATTGGGTGAGTGACTGGGTGAGTGAGAGAATGGGTAAGTGAGAGACTAGGGGGGTGAGTGACTGGGTGAGTGACTGGGTGAGTGAGTGACTGGGTGAGAGAGTGACTGGGCGAGTGGGCGACTGGGTGAGTGAGTGACTGGATGAGTGGGCGACTGTGTGACTGGGTGACTGGGTGAGTGACTGGGTGAGTGAGTGATTGGGCGAGTGAGTGACTGGGTGAGTGGGTGACTGGGCGAGTGAGTGACTGGTGAGTTAGTGACTCGGTGAGTGAGTGACTGGATAAGTGAGTGACTGGGTGAGTGGGCGAATGCATGAGTGAGCGACTGGATGAGTGGTCGACTGAGTGAGTTAGCGACTGGGTGAGTGAGAGACTGAGTGAATCAGAGACTGGGTGAGTGAGTGACTGGGTGAGTGAGAGACTGAGTGAATCAGAGACTGGGTGAGTGAGTGACTGGGTGAGTGACTGAGTGAGTGAAAGACTTGGTGAGTGACTGGGTGAGTATGTGACTGGGTGAGTGAGAGACTGGGTGAGTGACTGGGTGAATAAGTGACTGGGTGAGTGAGAGACTGGGTGAGTGAGTGACCGTGTGAGTGAGTGTCTGGGTGAGTGACTGGGTGAGTAAGTGAGAGGGTGAGTGAGTGAGTGACTGGGTGAGTGAGTGAGAGAATGGGTGAGTGAGTGACTGGGTGAGTGGGAGACTGGGTGAGTGAATGGGTGAGTGAGAGACTGGGTGAGTGAGTGACTGGGTGAGTGGGTGACTGGGTGAATGAGTGACCGGGTGAGTGAGTGTCTGGGTGAGTGACTGGGTGAGTAAGTGAGAGGGTGAGTGAGTGAGTGACTGGGTGAGTGAGTGAGAGAATGGGTGAGTGAGTGACTGGGTGAGTGGGAGACTGGGTGAGTGAATGGGTGAGTGAGAGACTTGGTGAGTGAGTGACTGGGTGAGTGGGTGACTTGGTGAGTGACTGAGTGAGTGAGAGACTGGGTGAGTGACTGGGTGAATACGTGACTGGGTGAGTGAGAGACTGGGTGAGTGAGTGCTCGGTTGAGTCAGTGACTGGTTGAGTGGGAGACTGGGTGAATGAGTGACTGGGTAAGTGAGTGACTGGGTGAATGAGTGACTCGGTGAGTGAGTGATTGGGTGAGTTAGTGACTGAGTGAGTGAGAGTCTGGGTGAGTATGTGACTGGGTGAGTAGCTAACTGGTTGAGTGAGTGAATCGGTGAGTGAGTGTCTGGGTGAGTGAGAAACTGGGTGAGTGAGAGACTACGGGGTGTGAGTGATTGGGTGAGTGAGTGACTGACTGAGTGACTGACTGGGTGAATGAGTGACTGGGTGAGTAGATAACTGGGTGAGTGAGTGACTGGGTGAGTGAGTGACTGGGCGAGTGAGTGACTGAGTGAGTGAGTGACTGACTGAGTGAGAGACTGGGTGAGTGAAAGACTTGGTGAGTTAGTGACTTGGTGAGTGACTGGGTGAGTGATTGACTGGGTGAGTGAGAGACTGGGTGAGTGAGTGACTGGGTGAGTGGGAGACTGGGTGAGTGAGTGTCTGAGTGAGTGACTGGGTGAGTGAGTGATAGAATGGGTGAGTGAGAGACTGGGTGATTGAGTGATTGGGTGAGTGAGTGACTGGGTGAGTGAGTGACTGAGTGAGAAACTGGGTGAGTGAGTGACTGGGTGAATGAGTGACTCGGTGAATGAGTGATTGGATGAGTGAGAGACTGGGTCAGTGACTGGGTGTGTGAGTTACTTGGTGAGTGAGAGACTGGGTGAGTGAGTTACCGGTTGAGTCAGTGACTGGTTGAGTGGGAGACTGGGTGAGTGAGTGACTGGGTGAGTGACTGTATGAGTGAGTGACTGAGTGAGTGAGTGAGAGACTGGGTGAGTGATAGACTGGGTTAGTGAGTGACTGGGTGAGTGAGTGACTGGGTGTGCGAGTAACTGGGTGAGTGAGGGACTTAGTGAGGGAGAGACTGGGTGAGTGAGTGCCTGGGTGAGTGAGTAACTGAGTGAATGACTGGGTGAGTGAGTGACTGTGTGAATGAGTGACTCGGTGAGTGAGTGATTGGGTGAGTGAGTGACTGAGTGAGTGAGAGACTGGGTGAGTGAGTGACTGGGTGAGTAAGTAACTGGGTGAGTGAGTGACTGGGTGAATGAGTGACTGGGCGAGTGAGTGACTGGGTGATTGAGTGACTGGGTGAGTGAGTGACTGGGTGAGTAAGTGACTGGGCGAGTGGGCGACTGGGTGAGTGAGCGACTGGGTGAGTGGGCGACTGGGTGAGTGAGTGACTGGGTGAGTTAGTGACTGGGTGAGTCAGAGGCTGGTTGAGTGACTGTGTGAGTGAGTGGCTGGGTGAGTCAGTGACTGGGTGAGTGAGTGACCGGGTGAATGAGTGAGTGACTGGGTGAGTGAGTGGCTGGGTGAGTGACTGGGTGAGTGACTGGGTGAGTGAATAGGTGACTGAGAGACTGGGTGAGTGAGTTATTGGTTGAGTGAGTGACTGGGTGAGTGACTGGGTGAGTGAGATACTGGGTGAGTGAGTTATTGGGTGAATGAGTGACTGGGTGAGTAATAGACTGGGTGAGTGAGAGACTGGGTGAGTGAGTGACTGGGTCAGTGAGTGACTGGGTGAGTGATTGACTGGGTGAGTGAGAGACTGGGTGGGTGAGTGACTGGGTGAGTGGGTAACTGGGTGAGTGAGTGACTGGATAAGTGTGAGAATGGGTGGGTGAGTGACTGGGTGAGTCACTGGAGGAGTAAGTGAGAGGGTGAGTGAGTGAGTGACTGGGTGAGTGAGTGAGAGAATGGGTGAGTGAGTGACTGGGTGAGTGGGAGACTGGGTGAGTGAATGGGTGAGTGAGAGACTGGGTGAGTGAGTGATTGGGTGAGTGGGTGACTTGGTGAGTGACTGAGTGAGTGAGAGAATGGGTGAGTGACTGGGTGAATACGTGACTGGGTGAGTGAGAGACTGGGTGAGTGAGTGATCGGTTGAGTCAGTGACTGGTTGAGTGGGAGACTGGGTGAGTGAGTGACTGGGTGAGTGACTGTATGAGTGAGTGACTTTGTGAGTGAGTGAGAGACTGGGTGAGTGAGAGACTGGGTAAGTGAGTGACTGGGTGAATGAGTGACTCGGTGAGTCAGTGATTGGGTGAGTGAGTGACTGGGTGAGTGGGTAACTGGGTGAGTGAGTGACTGAGTGAGTAAGAGACTGGGTGAGTGAGAGACTTGGTGAGTGAGAGACTGGGTCAGTGATTGGGTGTGTGAGTTACTGGGTGAGTGAGAGACTGGGTGAGTGAGTTACCGGTTGAGTCAGTGACTGGTTGAGTGGGAGACTGGGTGAGTGAGTGACTGGGTGAGTGACTGTATGAGTGAGTGACTGGGTGAGTGAGTTATTGGGTGAATGAGTGACTGAGTGAGTGAGAGACTGGGTGAGTGAGAGACTGGGTGAGTGAGTGACTGGGTGAGTGAGTGACTGGATGAGTGAGTGGCTGGGTGAGTGAGAGACTGGGTGAGTGAGAGACTGGGTGAGTGACTGAGTGAGTGAGAGACAGGGAGAGTGACTGGGTGAGTGAGAGACTGGGTGAGTGAGTGAGTGACTGGGTGAGTGAGTGAGAGAATGCGTGAGTGAGTGACTGGGAGAGTGAGAGACTGGGTGAGTGAATGGGTGAGTGAGAGACTGGGTGAGTGAGTGACTGGGTGAGTGGGTGACTGGGTGAGTGAGTGACTGGGTGGGTGATAGACTGGGTGAGTGAGAGACTTGGTGAGTGAGTGACTTGCTGAGTCACTGAGTGAGGGAGAGACTGGGTGAGTGACTGGGTGAATAAGTGACTGGGTGAGTGAGAGACTGGGTGAGTGAGTGACCGGGTGACTGACTGACTGGTTGAGTCAGAGACTGGGTGAGTGAGTGACTGGGTGAGTGAGTGACTGGGTGAGCGAGTGACTGGGTGAGTGAGTGACTGGGTGAGTGACTGGGTGAGTGAGCGACTGGTTGAACGAGTGACTCGGTGAGTGAGTGAATGGGTGAGTGAGTGATTGGGTGAGTGACTGGGTGAGTGAGAGAATGGGTAAGTGAGAGACTAGGGGGGTGAGTGACTGGGTGAGTGACTGGGTGAGTGAGTGACTGGGTGAGAGAGTGACTGGGCGAGTGGGCGACTGGGTGAGTGAGTGACTGGATGAGTGGGCGACTGTGTGACTGGGTGACTGGGTGAGTGACTGGGTGAGTGAGTGATTGGGCGAGTGAGTGACTGGGTGAGTGGGTGACTGGGCGAGTGAGTGACTGGTGAGTTAGTGACTCGGTGAGTGAGTGACTGGATAAGTGAGTGACTGGGTGAGTGGGCGAATGCATGAGTGAGCGACTGGATGAGTGGTCGACTGAGTGAGTTAGCGACTGGGTGAGTGAGAGACTGAGTGAATCAGAGACTGGGTGAGTGAGTGACTGGGTGAGTGAGAGACTGAGTGAATCAGAGACTGGGTGAGTGAGAGACTGGGTGAGTGACTGAGTGAGTGAAAGACTTGGTGAGTGACTGGGTGAGTATGTGACTGGGTGAGTGAGAGACTGGGTGAGTGACTGGGTGAATAAGTGACTGGGTGAGTGAGAGACTGGGTGAGTGAGTGACCGGGTGAGTGAGTGTCTGGGTGAGTGACTGGGTGAGTAAGTGAGAGGGTGAGTGAGTGAGTGACTGGGTGAGTGAGTGAGAGAATGGGTGAGTGAGTGACTGGGTGAGTGGGAGACTGGGTGAGTGAATGGGTGAGTGAGAGACTGGGTGAGTGAGTGACTGGGTGAGTGGGTGACTGGGTGAATGAGTGACCGGGTGAGTGAGTGTCTGGGTGAGTGACTGGGTGAGTAAGTGAGAGGGTGAGTGAGTGAGTGACTGGGTGAGTGAGTGAGAGAATGGGTGAGTGAGTGACTGGGTGAGTGGGAGACTGGGTGAGTGAATGGGTGAGTGAGAGACTTGGTGAGTGAGTGACTGGGTGAGTGGGTGATTTGGTGAGTGACTGAGTGAGTGAGAGACTGGGTGAGTGACTGGGTGAGTGAGATACTGGGTGAGTGAGTTATTGGGTGAATGAGTGACTGGGTGAGTAATAGACTGGGTGAGTGAGAGACTGGGTGAGTGAGTGACTGGGTCAGTGAGTGACTGGGTGAGTGATTGACTGGGTGAGTGAGAGACTGGGTGGGTGAGTGACTGGGTGAGTGGGTAACTGGGTGAGTGAGTGACTGGATAAGTGTGAGAATGGGTGGGTGAGTGACTGGGTGAGTCACTGGAGGAGTAAGTGAGAGGGTGAGTGAGTGAGTGACTGGGTGAGTGAGTGAGAGACTGGGTGAGTGAGTGCTCGGTTGAGTCAGTGACTGGTTGAGTGGGAGACTGGGTGAATGAGTGACTGGGTAAGTGAGTGACTGGGTGAATGAGTGACTCGGTGAGTGAGTGATTGGGTGAGTTAGTGACTGAGTGAGTGAGTGTCTGGGTGAGTGAGTGACTGGGTGAGTAGCTAACTGGTTGAGTGAGTGAATCGGTGAGTGAGTGGATGGGTGAGTGAGTGAATGGCTGAGTGTCTGGGTGAGTGAGAAACTGGGTGAGTGAGAGACTACGGGGTGTGAGTGATTGGGTGAGTGAGTGACTGACTGAGTGACTGACTGGGTGAATGAGTGACTGGGTGAGTAGATAACTGGGTGAGTGAGAGACTGGGTGAGTGAGTGACTGGGTCAGTGAGTGACTGGGTGAGTGATTGACTGGGTGAGTGAGAGACTGGGTGGGTGAGTGACTGGGTGAGTGGGTAACTGGGTGAGTGAGTGACTGGATAAGTGTGAGAATGGGTGGGTGAGTGTCTGGGTGAGTCACTGGAGGAGTAAGTGAGAGGGTGAGTGAGTGAGTGACTGGGTGAGTGAGTGAGAGAATGGGTGAGTGAGTGACTGGGTGAGTGGGAGACTGGGTGAGTGAATGGGTGAGTGAGAGCCTGGGTGAGTGAGTGATTGGGTGAGTGGGTGACTTGGTGAGTGACTGAGTGAGTGAGAGAATGGGTGAGTGACTGGGTGAATACGTGACTGGGTGAGTGAGAGACTGGGTGAGTGAGTGATCGGTTGAGTCAGTGACTGGTTGAGTGGGAGACTGGGTGAGTGAGTGACTGGGTGAGTGACTGTATGAGTGAGTGACTTTGTGAGTGAGTGAGAGACTGGGTGAGTGAGAGCCTGGGTAAGTGAGTGACTGGGTGAATGAGTGACTCGGTGAGTCAGTGATTGGGTGAGTGAGTGACTGGGTGAGTGGGTAACTGGGTGAGTGAGTGACTGAGTGAGTAAGAGACTGGGTGAGTGAGAGACTTGGTGAGTGAGAGACTGGGTCAGTGATTGGGTGTGTGAGTTACTGGGTGAGTGAGAGACTGGGTGAGTGAGTTACCGGTTGAGTCAGTGACTGGTTGAGTGGGAGACTGGGTGAGTGAGTGACTGGGTGAGTGACTGTATGAGTGAGTGACTGGGTGAGTGAGTGAGTGAGTGAGAGACTGGGTGAGTGATAGACTGGGTTAGTGAGTGACTGGGTGAGTGAGTGACTGGGTGTGCGAGTAACTGGGTGAGTGAGGGACTTAGTGAGTGAGAGACTGGGTGAGTGAGTGCCTGGGTGAGTGAGTGACTGAGTGAATGACTGGGTGAGTGAGTGACTGTATGAATGAGTGACTCGGTGAGTGAGTGATTGGGTGAGTGAGAGACTGAGTGAGTGAGAGACTGGGTGAGTGAGTGAGTGAGTGACTGGGTGAGTAGGTAACTGGGTGAGTGAGTGACTGGGTGAGTGAGTGACTGGGCGAGTGAGTGACTGGGGGATTGAGTGACTGGGTGAGTGAGTGACTGGGTGAGTAAGTGACTGGGCGAGTGGGCGACTGGGTGAGTGAGCGACTGGGTGAGTGGGCGACTGGGTGAGTGAGTGACTGGGTGAGTTAGTGACTAGGTGAGTGAGTGACTGGGTGAGTGACTGTGTGAGTGAGTGACTGGGTGAGTGAGTGACTGGGTGAGTGAGTGACCGGGTGACTGAGTGAGTGACTGGGTGAGTGAGTGGCTGGGTGAGTGACTGGGTGAGTGACTGGGTGAGTGAATGGGTGACTGAGAAACTGGGTGAGTGAGTTATTGGTTGACTGAGTGACTGGGTGAGTGACTGGGTGAGTGAGATACTGGGTGAGTGAGTTATTGGGTGAATGAGTGACTGGGTGAGTAATAGACTGGGTGAGTGAGAGACTGGGTGAGTGAGTGACTGGGTCAGTGAGTGACTGGGTGAGTGATTGACTGGGTGAGTGAGAGACTGGGTGGGTGAGTGACTGGGTGAGTGGGTAACTGGGTGAGTGAGTGACTGGATAAGTGTGAGAATGGGTTTGTGAGTGACTGGGTGAGTCACTGGAGGAGTAAGTGAGAGGGTGAGTGAGTGAGTGACTGGGTGAGTGAGTGAGAGAATGGGTGAGTGAGTGACTGGGTGAGTGGGAGACTGGGTGAGTGAATGGGTGAGTGAGAGACTGGGTGAGTGAGTGATTGGGTGAGTGGGTGACTTGGTGAGTGACTGAGTGAGTGAGAGAATGGGTGAGTGACTGGGTGAATACGTGACTGGGTGAGTGAGAGACTGGGTGAGTGAGTGATCGGTTGAGTCAGTGACTGGTTGAGTGGGAGACTGGGTGAGTGAGTGACTGGGTGAGTGACTGTATGAGTGAGTGACTTTGTGAGTGAGTGAGAGACTGGGTGAGTGAGAGACTGGGTAAGTGAGTGACTGGGTGAATGAGTGATTCGGTGAGTCAGTGATTGGGTGAGTGAGTGACTAAGTGAGTAAGAGACTGGGTGAGTGAGTGACTGGGTGAGTAGGTAACTAGGTGAGTGAGTGAATCGGTGAGTGAGTGGATGGGTGAGTGAGTGAATGGGTGAGTGTCTGGGTGAGTGAGAGACTGGGTGAATGAGTGACTCGGTGAATGAGTGATTGGATGAGTGAGAGACTGGGTCAGTGACTGGGTGTGTGAGTTACTTGGTGAGTGAGAGACTGGGTGAGTGAGTTACCGGTTGAGTCAGTGACTGGTTGAGTGGGAGACTGGGTGAGTGAGTGACTGGGTGAGTGACTGTATGAGTGAGTGACTGAGTGAGTGAGTGAGAGACTGGGTGAGTGATAGACTGGGTTAGTGAGTGACTGGGTGAGTGAGTGACTGGGTGTGGGAGTAACTGGGTGAGTGAGGGACTTAGTGAGTGAGAGACTGGGTGAGTGAGTGCCTGGGTGAGTGAGTGACTGAGTGAATGACTGGGTGAGTGAGTGACTGTGTGAATGAGTGACTCGGTGAGTGAGTGATTGGGTGAGTGAGTGACTGAGTGAGTGAGAGACTGGGTGAGTGAGTGACTGGGTGAGTAGGTAACTGGGTGAGTGTGTGACTGGGTGAGTGAGTGACTGGGCGAGTGAGTGACTGGGTGATTGAGTGACTGGGTGAGTGAGTGACTGGGTGAGTAAGTGACTGGGCGAGTGGGCGACTGGGTGAGTGAGCGACTGGGTGAGTGGGCGACTGGGGGAGTGAGTGACTGGGTGAGTTAGTGACTGGGTGAGTCAGAGGCTGGTTGAGTGACTGTGTGAGTGAGTGGCTGGGTGAGTCAGTGACTGGGTGAGTGAGTGACCGGGTGACTGAGTGAGTGACTGGGTGAGTGAGTGGCTGGGTGAGTGACTGGGTGAGTGACTGGGTGAGTGAATGGGTGACTGAGAGACTGGGTGAGTGAGTTATTGGTTGAGTGAGTGACTGGGTGAGTGACTGGGTGATTGAGATACTGGGTGAGTGAGTTATTGGGTGAATGAGTGACTGGGTGAGTAATAGACTGGGTGAGTGAGAGACTGGGTGAGTGAGTGACTGGGTCAGTGAGTGACTGGGTGAGTGATTGACTGGGTGAGTGAGAGACTGGGTGGGTGAGTGACTGGGTGAGTGGGTAACTGGGTGAGTGAGTGACTGGATAAGTGTGAGAATGGGTGGGTGAGTGACTGGGTGAGTCACTGGAGGAGTAAGTGAGAGGGTGAGTGAGTGAGTGAGTGACTGGGTGAGTGAGTGAGAGAATGGGTGAGTGAGTGACTGGGTGAGTGGGAGACTGGGTGAGTGAATGGGTGAGTGAGAGACTGGGTGAGTGAGTGATTGGTTGAGTGGGTGACTTGGTGAGTGACTGAGTGAGTGAGAGAATGGGTGAGTGACTGGGTGAATACGTGACTGGGTGAGTGAGAGACTGGGTGAGTGAGTGATCGGTTGAGTCAGTGACTGGTTGAGTGGGAGACTGGGTGAGTGAGTGACTGGGTGAGTGACTGTATGAGTGAGTGACTTTGTGAGTGAGTGAGAGACTGGGTGAGTGAGAGACTGGGTAAGTGAGTGACTGGGTGAATGAGTGACTCGGTGAGTCAGTGATTGGGTGAGTGAGTGACTGGGTGAGTGGGTAACTGGGTGAGTGAGTGACTGAGTGAGTAAGAGACTGGGTGAGTGAGAGACTTGGTGAGTGAGAGCTGGGTCAGTGACTGGGTGTGTGAGTTACTGGGTGAGTGAGAGACTGGGTGAGTGAGTTACCGGTTGAGTCAGTGACTGGTTGAGTGGGAGACTGGGTGAGTGAGTGACTGGGTGAGTGACTGTATGAGTGAGAGACTGGGTGAGTGAGTTATTGGGTGAATGAGTGACTGAGTGAGTGAGAGACTGGGTGAGTGAGAGACTGGGTGAGTGAGTGACTGGGTGAGTGAGTGACTGGATGAGTGAGTGGCTGGGTGAGTGAGAGACTGGGTGAGTGAGAGACTGGGTGAGTGACTGAGTGAGTGAGAGACAGGGAGAGTGACTGGGTGAGTGAGAGACTGTGTGAGTGAGTGAGAGACTGGGTGAGTGAGTTACCGGTTGAGTCAGTGACTGGTTGAGTGGGAGACTGGGTGAGTGAGTGACTGGGTGAGTGACTGTATGAGTGAGTGACTGGGTGAGTGAGTGAGTGAGTGAGAGACTGGGTGAGTGATAGACTGGGTTAGTGAGTGACTGGGTGAGTGAGTGACTGGGTGTGCGAGTAACTGGGTGAGTGAGGGACTTAGTGAGTGAGAGACTGGGTGAGTGAGTGCCTGGGTGAGTGAGTGACTGAGTGAATGACTGGGTGAGTGAGTGACTGTATGAATGAGTGACTCGGTGAGTGAGTGATTGGGTGAGTGAGAGACTGAGTGAGTGAGAGACTGGGTGAGTGAGTGAGTGAGTGACTGGGTGAGTAGGTAACTGGGTGAGTGAGTGACTGGGTGAGTGAGTGACTGGGCGAGTGAGTGACTGGGGGATTGAGTGACTGGGTGAGTGAGTGACTGGGTGAGTAAGTGACTGGGCGAGTGGGCGACTGGGTGAGTGAGCGACTGGGTGAGTGGGCGACTGGGTGAGTGAGTGACTGGGTGAGTTAGTGACTAGGTGAGTGAGTGACTGGGTGAGTGACTGTGTGAGTGAGTGACTGGGTGAGTGAGTGACTGGGTGAGTGAGTGACCGGGTGACTGAATGAGTGACTGGGTGAGTGAGTGGCTGGGTGAGTGACTGGGTGAGTGACTGGGTGAGTGAATGGGTGACTGAGAAACTGGGTGAGTGAGTTATTGGTTGAGTGAGTGACTGGGTGAGTGACTGGGTGAGTGAGATACTGGGTGAGTGAGTTATTGGGTGAATGAGTGACTGGGTGAGTAATAGACTGGGTGAGTGAGAGACTGGGTGAGTGAGTGACTGGGTCAGTGAGTGACTGGGTGAGTGATTGACTGGGTGAGTGAGAGACTGGGTGGGTGAGTGACTGGGTGAGTGGGTAACTGGGTGAGTGAGTGACTGGATAAGTGTGAGAATGGGTGGGTGAGTGACTGGGTGAGTCACTGGAGGAGTAAGTGAGAGGGTGAGTGAGTGAGTGACTGGGTGAGTGAGTGAGAGAATGGGTGAGTGAGTGACTGGGTGAGTGGGAGACTGGGTGAGTGAATGGGTGAGTGAGAGACTGGGTGAGTGAGTGATTGGGTGAGTGGGTGACTTGGTGAGTGACTGAGTGAGTGAGAGAATGGGTGAGTGACTGGGTGAATACGTGACTGGGTGAGTGAGAGACTGGGTGAGTGAGTGATCGGTTGAGTCAGTGACTGGTTGAGTGGGAGACTGGGTGAGTGAGTGACTGGGTGAGTGACTGTATGAGTGAGTGACTTTGTGAGTGAGTGAGAGACTGGGTGAGTGAGAGACTGGGTAAGTGAGTGACTGGGTGAATGAGTGATTCGGTGAGTCAGTGATTGGGTGAGTGAGTGACTAAGTGAGTAAGAGACTGGGTGAGTGAGTGACTGGGTGAGTAGGTAACTAGGTGAGTGAGTGAATCGGTGAGTGAGTGGATGGGTGAGTGAGTGAATGGGTGAGTGTCTGGGTGAGTGAGAGACTGGGTGAATGAGTGACTCGGTGAATGAGTGATTGGATGAGTGAGAGACTGGGTCAGTGACTGGGTGTGTGAGTTACTTGGTGAGTGAGAGACTGGGTGAGTGAGTTACCGGTTGAGTCAGTGACTGGTTGAGTGGGAGACTGGGTGAGTGAGTGACTGGGTGAGTGACTGTATGAGTGAGTGACTGAGTGAGTGAGTGAGAGACTGGGTGAGTGATAGACTGGGTTAGTGAGTGACTGGGTGAGTGAGTGACTGGGTGTGGGAGTAACTGGGTGAGTGAGGGACTTAGTGAGTGAGAGACTGGGTGAGTGAGTGCCTGGGTGAGTGAGTGACTGAGTGAATGACTGGGTGAGTGAGTGACTGTGTGAATGAGTGACTCGGTGAGTGAGTGATTGGGTGAGTGAGTGACTGAGTGAGTGAGAGACTGGGTGAGTGAGTGACTGGGTGAGTAGGTAACTGGGTGAGTGTGTGACTGGGTGAGTGAGTGACTGGGCGAGTGAGTGACTGGGTGATTGAGTGACTGGGTGAGTGAGTGACTGGGTGAGTAAGTGACTGGGCGAGTGGGCGACTGGGTGAGTGAGCGACTGGGTGAGTGGGCGACTGGGGGAGTGAGTGACTGGGTGAGTTAGTGACTGGGTGAGTCAGAGGCTGGTTGAGTGACTGTGTGAGTGAGTGGCTGGGTGAGTCAGTGACTGGGTGAGTGAGTGACCGGGTGACTGAGTGAGTGACTGGGTGAGTGAGTGGCTGGGTGAGTGACTGGGTGAGTGACTGGGTGAGTGAATGGGTGACTGAGAGACTGGGTGAGTGAGTTAATGGTTGAGTGAGTGACTGGGTGAGTGACTGGGTGATTGAGATACTGGGTGAGTGAGTTATTGGGTGAATGAGTGACTGGGTGAGTAATAGACTGGGTGAGTGAGAGACTGGGTGAGTGAGTGACTGGGTCAGTGAGTGACTGGGTGAGTGATTGACTGGGTGAGTGAGAGACTGGGTGGGTGAGTGACTGGGTGAGTGGGTAACTGGGTGAGTGAGTGACTGGATAAGTGTGAGAATGGGTGGGTGAGTGACTGGGTGAGTCACTGGAGGAGTAAGTGAGAGGGTGAGTGAGTGAGTGAGTGACTGGGTGAGTGAGTGAGAGAATGGGTGAGTGAGTGACTGGGTGAGTGGGAGACTGGGTGAGTGAATGGGTGAGTGAGAGACTGGGTGAGTGAGTGATTGGTTGAGTGGGTGACTTGGTGAGTGACTGAGTGAGTGAGAGAATGGGTGAGTGACTGGGTGAATACGTGACTGGGTGAGTGAGAGACTGGGTGAGTGAGTGATCGGTTGAGTCAGTGACTGGTTGAGTGGGAGACTGGGTGAGTGAGTGACTGGGTGAGTGACTGTATGAGTGAGTGACTTTGTGAGTGAGTGAGAGACTGGGTGAGTGAGAGACTGGGTAAGTGAGTGACTGGGTGAATGAGTGACTCGGTGAGTCAGTGATTGGGTGAGTGAGTGACTGGGTGAGTGGGTAACTGGGTGAGTGAGTGACTGAGTGAGTAAGAGACTGGGTGAGTGAGAGACTTGGTGAGTGAGAGCTGGGTCAGTGACTGGGTGTGTGAGTTACTGGGTGAGTGAGAGACTGGGTGAGTGAGTTACCGGTTGAGTCAGTGACTGGTTGAGTGGGAGACTGGGTGAGTGAGTGACTGGGTGAGTGACTGTATGAGTGAGAGACTGGGTGAGTGAGTTATTGGGTGAATGAGTGACTGAGTGAGTGAGAGACTGGGTGAGTGAGAGACTGGGTGAGTGAGTGACTGGGTGAGTGAGTGACTGGATGAGTGAGTGGCTGGGTGAGTGAGAGACTGGGTGAGTGAGAGACTGGGTGAGTGACTGAGTGAGTGAGAGACAGGGAGAGTGACTGGGTGAGTGAGAGACTGTGTGAGTGAGTGAGTGACTGGGTGAGTGAGTGAGAGAATGCGTGAGTGAGTGACTGGGAGAGTGAGAGACTGGGTGAGTGAATGGGTGAGTGAGAGACTGGGTGAGTGAGTGACTGGGTGAGTGGGTGACTGGGTGAGTGAGTGACTGGGTGGGTGATAGACTGGGTGAGTGAGAGACTTGGTGAGTGAGTGACCGGGTGAGTGACTGACTGGTTGAGTCAGAGACTGGGTGAGTGAGTGACTGGGTGAGTGAGTGACTGGGTGAGCGAGTGACTGGGTGAGTGAGTGACTGGGTGAGTGACTGGGTGAGTGAGCGACTGGTTGAACGAGTGACTCGGTGAGTGAGTGAATGGGTGAGTGAGTGATTGGGTGAGTGACTGGGTGAGTGAGAGAATGGGTAAGTGAGAGACTAGGGGGGTGAGTGACTGGGTGAGTGACTGGGTGAGTGTGTGACTGGGTGAGAGAGTGACTGGGCGAGTGGGCGACTGGGTGAGTGAGTGACTGGATGAGTGGGCGACTGTGTGACTGGGTGACTGGGTGAGTGACTGGGTGAGTGAGTGATTGGGCGAGTGAGTGACTGGGTGAGTGGGTGACTGGGCGAGTGAGTGACTGGTGAGTTAGTGACTCGGTGAGTGAGTGACTGGATAAGTGAGTGACTGGGTGAGTGGGCGAATGCATGAGTGAGCGACTGGATGAGTGGTCGAATGAGTGAGTTAGCGACTGGGTGAGTGAGAGACTGAGTGAATCAGAGACTGGGTGAGTGAGTGACTGGGTGAGTGAGAGACTGAGTGAATCAGAGACTGGGTGAGTGAGAGACTGGGTGAGTGACTGAGTGAGTGAAAGACTTGGTGAGTGACTGGGTGAGTATGTGACTGGGTGAGTGAGAGACTGGGTGAGTGACTGGGTGAATAAGTGACTGGGTGAGTGAGAGACTGGGTGAGTGAGTGACCGGGTGAGTGAGTGTCTGGGTGAGTGACTGGGTGAGTAAGTGAGAGGGTGAGTGAGTGAGTGACTGGGTGAGTGAGTGAGAGAATGGGTGAGTGAGTGACTGGGTGAGTGGGAGACTGGGTGAGTGAATGGGTGAGTGAGAGACTGGGTGAGTGAGTGACTGGGTGAGTGGGTGACTGGGTGAATGAGTGACCGGGTGAGTGAGTGTCTGGGTGAGTGACTGGGTGAGTAAGTGAGAGGGTGAGTGAGTGAGTGACTGGGTGAGTGAGTGAGGGAATGGGTGAGTGAGTGACTGGGTGAGTGGGAGACTGGGTGAGTGAATGGGTGAGTGAGAGACTTGGTGAGTGAGTGACTGGGTGAGTGGGTGATTTGGTGAGTGACTGAGTGAGTGAGAGACTGGGTGAGTGACTGGGTGAGTGAGATACTGGGTGAGTGAGTTATTGGGTGAATGAGTGACTGGGTGAGTAATAGACTGGGTGAGTGAGAGACTGGGTGAGTGAGTGACTGGGTCAGTGAGTGACTGGGTGAGTGATTGACTGGGTGAGTGAGAGACTGGGTGGGTGAGTGACTGGGTGAGTGGGTAACTGGGTGAGTGAGTGACTGGATAAGTGTGAGAATGGGTGGGTGAGTGACTGGGTGAGTCACTGGAGGAGTAAGTGAGAGGGTGAGTGAGTGAGTGACTGGGTGAGTGAGTGAGAGACTGGGTGAGTGAGTGCTCGGTTGAGTCAGTGACTGGTTGAGTGGGAGACTGGGTGAATGAGTGACTGGGTAAGTGAGTGACTGGGTGAATGAGTGACTCGGTGAGTGAGTGATTGGGTGAGTTAGTGACTGAGTGAGTGAGAGTCTGGGTGAGTGAGTGACTGGGTGAGTAGCTAACTGGTTGAGTGAGTGAATCGGTGAGTGAGTGGATGGGTGAGTGAGTGAATGGCTGAGTGTCTGGGTGAGTGAGAAACTGGGTGAGTGAGAGACTACGGGGTGTGAGTGATTGGGTGAGTGAGTGACTGACTGAGTGACTGACTGGGTGAATGAGTGACTGGGTGAGTAGATAACTGGGTGAGTGAGTGACTGGGTGAGTGAGTGACTGGGCGAGTGAGTGACTGAGTGAGTGAGTGACTGAGTGAGTGAGAGACTGGGTGAGTGAAAGACTTGGTGAGTTAGTGACTTGGTGAGTGACTGGGTGAGTGATTGACTGGGTGAGTGAGAGACTGGGTGAGTGAGTGACTGGGTGAGTGGGAGACTGGGTGAGTGAGTGTCTGAGTGAGTGACTGGGTGAGTGAGTGATAGAATGGGTGAGTGAGAGACTGGGTGATTGAGTGATTGGGTGAGTGAGTGACTGGGTGAGTGAGTGACTGAGTGAGAAACTGGGTGAGTGAGTGACTGGGTGAATGAGTGACTCGGTGAATGAGTGATTGGATGAGTGAGAGACTGGGTCAGTGACTGGGTGTGTGAGTTACTTGGTGAGTGAGAGACTGGGTGAGTGAGTTACCGGTTGAGTCAGTGACTGGTTGAGTGGGAGACTGGGTGAGTGAGTGACTGGGTGAGTGACTGTATGAGTGAGTGACTGAGTGAGTGAGTGAGAGACTGGGTGAGTGATAGACTGGGTTAGTGAGTGACTGGGTGAGTGAGTGACTGGGTGTGCGAGTAACTGGGTGAGTGAGGGACTTAGTGAGTGAGAGACTGGGTGAGTGAGTGCCTGGGTGAGTGAGTGACTGAGTGAATGACTGGGTGAGTGAGTGACTGTGTGAATGAGTGACTCGGTGAGTGAGTGATTGGGTGAGTGAGTGACTGAGTGAGTGAGAGACTGGGTGAGTGAGTGACTGGGTGAGTAGGTAACTGGGTGAGTGTGTGACTGGGTGAGTGAGTGACTGGGCGAGTGAGTGACTGGATAAGTGTGAGAATGGGTGGGTGAGTGACTGGGTGAGTCACTGGAGGAGTAAGTGAGAGGGTGAGTGAGTGAGTGACTGGGTGAGTGAGTGAGAGACTGGGTGAGTGAGTGCTCGGTTGAGTCAGTGACTGGTTGAGTGGGAGACTGGGTGAGTGAGTGACTGGGTGAGTGACTGTATGAGTGAGTGACTTTGTGAGTGAGTGAGAGACTGGGTGAGTGAGAGACTGGGTAAGTGAGTGACTGGGTGAATGAGTGACTCGGTGAGTCAGTGATTGGGTGAGTGAGTGACTGGGTGAGTGGGTAACTGGGTGAGTGAGTGACTGAGTGAGTAAGAGACTGGGTGAGTGAGAGACTTGGTGAGTGAGAGCTGGGTCAGTGACTGGGTGTGTGAGTTACTGGGTGAGTGAGAGACTGGGTGAGTGAGTTACCGGTTGAGTCAGTGACTGGTTGAGTGGGAGACTGGGTGAGTGAGTGACTGGGTGAGTGACTGTATGAGTGAGAGACTGGGTGAGTGAGTTATTGGGTGAATGAGTGACTGAGTGAGTGAGAGACTGGGTGAGTGAGAGACTGGGTGAGTGAGTGACTGGGTGAGTGAGTGACTGGATGAGTGAGTGGCTGGGTGAGTGAGAGACTGGGTGAGTGAGAGACTGGGTGAGTGACTGAGTGAGTGAGAGACAGGGAGAGTGACTGGGTGAGTGAGAGACTGTGTGAGTGAGTGAGTGACTGGGTGAGTGAGTGAGAGAATGCGTGAGTGAGTGACTGGGAGAGTGAGAGACTGGGTGAGTGAATGGGTGAGTGAGAGACTGGGTGAGTGAGTGACTGGGTGAGTGGGTGACTGGGTGAGTGAGTGACTGGGTGGGTGATAGACTGGGTGAGTGAGAGACTTGGTGAGTGAGTGACCGGGTGAGTGACTGACTGGTTGAGTCAGAGACTGGGTGAGTGAGTGACTGGGTGAGTGAGTGACTGGGTGAGCGAGTGACTGGGTGAGTGAGTGACTGGGTGAGTGACTGGGTGAGTGAGCGACTGGTTGAACGAGTGACTCGGTGAGTGAGTGAATGGGTGAGTGAGTGATTGGGTGAGTGACTGGGTGAGTGAGAGAATGGGTAAGTGAGAGACTAGGGGGGTGAGTGACTGGGTGAGTGACTGGGTGAGTGTGTGACTGGGTGAGAGAGTGACTGGGCGAGTGGGCGACTGGGTGAGTGAGTGACTGGATGAGTGGGCGACTGTGTGACTGGGTGACTGGGTGAGTGACTGGGTGAGTGAGTGATTGGGCGAGTGAGTGACTGGGTGAGTGGGTGACTGGGCGAGTGAGTGACTGGTGAGTTAGTGACTCGGTGAGTGAGTGACTGGATAAGTGAGTGACTGGGTGAGTGGGCGAATGCATGAGTGAGCGACTGGATGAGTGGTCGAATGAGTGAGTTAGCGACTGGGTGAGTGAGAGACTGAGTGAATCAGAGACTGGGTGAGTGAGTGACTGGGTGAGTGAGAGACTGAGTGAATCAGAGACTGGGTGAGTGAGAGACTGGGTGAGTGACTGAGTGAGTGAAAGACTTGGTGAGTGACTGGGTGAGTATGTGACTGGGTGAGTGAGAGACTGGGTGAGTGACTGGGTGAATAAGTGACTGGGTGAGTGAGAGACTGGGTGAGTGAGTGACCGGGTGAGTGAGTGTCTGGGTGAGTGACTGGGTGAGTAAGTGAGAGGGTGAGTGAGTGAGTGACAGGGTGAGTGAGTGAGAGAATGGGTGAGTGAGTGACTGGGTGAGTGGGAGACTGGGTGAGTGAATGGGTGAGTGAGAGACTGGGTGAGTGAGTGACTGGGTGAGTGGGTGACTGGGTGAATGAGTGACCGGGTGAGTGAGTGTCTGGGTGAGTGACTGGGTGAGTAAGTGAGAGGGTGAGTGAGTGAGTGACTGGGTGAGTGAGTGAGGGAATGGGTGAGTGAGTGACTGGGTGAGTGGGAGACTGGGTGAGTGAATGGGTGAGTGAGAGACTTGGTGAGTGAGTGACTGGGTGAGTGGGTGATTTGGTGAGTGACTGAGTGAGTGAGAGACTGGGTGAGTGACTGGGTGAGTGAGATACTGGGTGAGTGAGTTATTGGGTGAATGAGTGACTGGGTGAGTAATAGACTGGGTGAGTGAGAGACTGGGTGAGTGAGTGACTGGGTCAGTGAGTGACTGGGTGAGTGATTGACTGGGTGAGTGAGAGACTGGGTGGGTGAGTGACTGGGTGAGTGGGTAACTGGGTGAGTGAGTGACTGGATAAGTGTGAGAATGGGTGGGTGAGTGACTGGGTGAGTCACTGGAGGAGTAAGTGAGAGGGTGAGTGAGTGAGTGACTGGGTGAGTGAGTGAGAGACTGGGTGAGTGAGTGCTCGGTTGAGTCAGTGACTGGTTGAGTGGGAGACTGGGTGAATGAGTGACTGGGTAAGTGAGTGACTGGGTGAATGAGTGACTCGGTGAGTGAGTGATTGGGTGAGTTAGTGACTGAGTGAGTGAGAGTCTGGGTGAGTGAGTGACTGGGTGAGTAGCTAACTGGTTGAGTGAGTGAATCGGTGAGTGAGTGGATGGGTGAGTGAGTGAATGGCTGAGTGTCTGGGTGAGTGAGAAACTGGGTGAGTGAGAGACTACGGGGTGTGAGTGATTGGGTGAGTGAGTGACTGACTGAGTGACTGACTGGGTGAATGAGTGACTGGGTGAGTAGATAACTGGGTGAGTGAGTGACTGGGTGAGTGAGTGACTGGGCGAGTGAGTGACTGAGTGAGTGAGTGACTGAGTGAGTGAGAGACTGGGTGAGTGAAAGACTTGGTGAGTTAGTGACTTGGTGAGTGACTGGGTGAGTGATTGACTGGGTGAGTGAGAGACTGGGTGAGTGAGTGACTGGGTGAGTGGGAGACTGGGTGAGTGAGTGTCTGAGTGAGTGACTGGGTGAGTGAGTGATAGAATGGGTGAGTGAGAGACTGGGTGATTGAGTGATTGGGTGAGTGAGTGACTGGGTGAGTGAGTGACTGAGTGAGAAACTGGGTGAGTGAGTGACTGGGTGAATGAGTGACTCGGTGAATGAGTGATTGGATGAGTGAGAGACTGGGTCAGTGACTGGGTGTGTGAGTTACTTGGTGAGTGAGAGACTGGGTGAGTGAGTTACCGGTTGAGTCAGTGACTGGTTGAGTGGGAGACTGGGTGAGTGAGTGACTGGGTGAGTGACTGTATGAGTGAGTGACTGAGTGAGTGAGTGAGAGACTGGGTGAGTGATAGACTGGGTTAGTGAGTGACTGGGTGAGTGAGTGACTGGGTGTGCGAGTAACTGGGTGAGTGAGGGACTTAGTGAGTGAGAGACTGGGTGAGTGAGTGCCTGGGTGAGTGAGTGACTGAGTGAATGACTGGGTGAGTGAGTGACTGTGTGAATGAGTGACTCGGTGAGTGAGTGATTGGGTGAGTGAGTGACTGAGTGAGTGAGAGACTGGGTGAGTGAGTGACTGGGTGAGTAGGTAACTGGGTGAGTGTGTGACTGGGTGAGTGAGTGACTGGGCGAGTGAGTGACTGGATAAGTGTGAGAATGGGTGGGTGAGTGACTGGGTGAGTCACTGGAGGAGTAAGTGAGAGGGTGAGTGAGTGAGTGACTGGGTGAGTGAGTGAGAGACTGGGTGAGTGAGTGCTCGGTTGAGTCAGTGACTGGTTGAATGGGAGACTGGGTGAATGAGTGACTGGGTAAGTGAGTGACTGGGTGAATGAGTGACTCGGTGAGTGAGTGATTGGTTGAGTTAGTGACTGAGTGAGTGAGAGTCTGGGTGAGTGAGTGACTGGGTGAGTAGCTAACTGGTTGAGTGAGTGAATCGGTGAGTGAGTGGATGGGTGAGTGAGTGAATGGCTGAGTGTCTGGGTGAGTGAGAAACTGGGTGAGTGAGAGACTACGGGGTGTGAGTGATTGGGTGAGTGAGTGACTGACTGAGTGACTGACTGGGTGAATGAGTGACTGGGTGAGTAGATAACTGGGTGAGTGAGTGACTGGGTGAGTGAGTGACTGGGCGAGTGAGTGACTGAGTGAGTGAGTGACTGAGTGAGTGAGAGACCGGGTGAGTGAAAGACTTGGTGAGTTAGTGACTTGGTGAGTGACTGGGTGAGTGATTGACTGGGTGAGTGAGAGACTGGGTGAGTGAGTGACTGGGTGAGTGGGAGACTGGGTGAGTGAGTGTCTGAGTGAGTGACTGGGTGAGTGAGTGATAGAATGGGTGAGTGAGAGACTGGGTGATTGAGTGATTGGGTGAGTGAGTGACTGGGTGAGTGAGTGACTGAGTGAGAAACTGGGTGAGTGAGTGACTGGGTGAATGAGTGACTCGGTGAATGAGTGATTGGATGAGTGAGAGACTGGGTCAGTGACTGGGTGTGTGAGTTACTTGGTGAGTGAGAGACTGGGTGAGTGAGTTACCGGTTGAGTCAGTGACTGGTTGAGTGGGAGACTGGGTGAGTGAGTGACTGGGTGAGTGACTGTATGAGTGAGTGACTGAGTGAGTGAGTGAGAGACTGGGTGAGTGATAGACTGGGTTAGTGAGTGACTGGGTGAGAGAGTGACTGGGTGTGCGAGTAACTGGGTGAGTGAGGGACTTAGTGAGTGAGAGACTGGGTGAGTGAGTGCCTGGGTGAGTGAGTGACTGAGTGAATGACTGGGTGAGTGAGTGACTGTGTGAATGAGTGACTCGGTGAGTGAGTGATTGGGTGAGTGAGTGACTGAGTGAGTGAGAGACTGGGTGAGTGAGTGACTGGGTGAGTAGGTAACTGGGTGAGTGTGTGACTGGGTGAGTGAGTGACTGGGCGAGTGAGTGACTGGGTGATTGAGTGACTGGGTGAGTGAGTGACTGGGTGAGTAAGTGACTGGGCGAGTGGGCGACTGGGTGAGTGAGCGACTGGGTGAGTGGGCGACTGGGTGAGTGAGTGACTGGGTGAGTTAGTGACTGGGTGAGTCAGAGGCTGGTTGAGTGACTGTGTGAGTGAGTGGCTGGGTGAGTCAGTGACTGGGTGAGTGAGTGACCGGGTGACTGAGTGAGTGACTGGGTGAGTGAGTGGCTGGGTGAGTGACTGGGTGAGTGACTGGGTGAGTGAATGGGTGACTGAGAGACTGGGTGAGTGAGTTATTGGTTGAGTGAGTGACTGGGTGAGTGACTGGGTGAGTGAGATACTGGGTGAGTGAGTTATTGGGTGAATGAGTGACTGGGTGAGTAATAGACTGGGTGAGTGAGAGACTGGGTGAGTGAGTGACTGGGTCAGTGAGTGACTGGGTGAGTGATTGACTGGGTGAGTGAGAGACTGGGTGGGTGAGTGACTGGGTGAGTGGGTAACTGGGTGAGTGAGTGACTGGATAAGTGTGAGAATGGGTGGGTGAGTGACTGGGTGAGTCACTGGAGTAGTAAGTGAGAGGGTGAGTGAGTGAGTGACTGGGTGAGTGAGTGAGAGAATGGGTGAGTGAGTGACTGGGTGAGTGGGAGACTGGGTGAGTGAATGGGTGAGTGAGAGACTGGGTGAGTGAGTGATTGGGTGAGTGGGTGACTTGGTGAGTGACTGAGTGAGTGAGAGAATGGGTGAGTGACTGGGTGAATACGTGACTGGGTGAGTGAGAGACTGGGTGAGTGAGTGATCGGTTGAGTCAGTGACTGGTTGAGTGGGAGACTGGGTGAGTGAGTGACTGGGTGAGTGACTGTATGAGTGAGTGACTTTGTGAGTGAGTGAGAGACTGGGTGAGTGAGAGACTGGGTAAGTGAGTGACTGGGTGAATGAGTGACTCGGTGAGTCAGTGATTGGGTGAGTGAGTGACTGGGTGAGTGGGTAACTGGGTGAGTGAGTGACTGAGTGAGTAAGAGACTGGGTGAGTGAGAGACTTGGTGAGTGAGAGACTGGGTCAGTGACTGGGTGTGTGAGTTACTGGGTGAGTGAGAGACTGGGTGAGTGAGTTACCGGTTGAGTCAGTGACTGGTTGAGTGGGAGACTGGGTGAGTGAGTGACTGGGTGAGTGACTGTATGAGTGAGTGACTGGGTGAGTGAGTGAGTGAGAGACTGGTTGAGTGATAGACTGGGTTAGTGAGTGACTGGGTGAGTGAGTGACTGGGTGTGCGAGTAACTGGGTGAGTGAGGGACTTAGTGAGTGAGAGACTGGGTGAGTGAGTGCCTGGGTGAGTGAGTGACTGAGTGAATGACTGGGTGAGTGAGTGACTGTGTGAATGAGTGACTCGGTGAGTGAGTGATTGGGTGAGTGAGAGACTGAGTGAGTGAGAGACTGGGTGAGTGAGTGAGTGAGTGACTGGGTGAGTAGGTAACTGGGTGAGTGAGTGACTGGGTGAGTGAGTGACTGAGCGAGTGAGTGACTGGGGGATTGAGTGACTGGGTGAATGAGTGACTGGGTGAGTAAGTGACTGGGCGATTGGGCGACTGGGTGAGTGAGCGACTGGGTGAGTGGGCGACTGGGTGAGTGAGTGACTGGGTGAGTTAGTGACTAGATGAGTGAGTGACTGGGTGAGTGACTGTGTGAGTGAGTGACTGGGTGAGTGAGTGACTGGGTGAGTGAGTGACCGGGTGACTGAGTGAGTGACTGGGTGAGTGAGTGGCTGGGTGAGTGACTGGGTGAGTGACTGGGTGAGTGAATGGGTGACTGAGAAACTGGGTGAGTGAGTTATTGGTTGAGTGAGTGACTGGGTGAGTGACTGGGTGAGTGAGATACTGGGTGAGTGAGTTATTGGGTGAATGAGTGACTGGGTGAGTAATAGACTGGGTGAGTGAGAGACTGGGTGAGTGAGTGACTGGGTCAGTGAGTGACTGGGTGAGTGATTGACTGGGTGAGTGAGAGACTGGGTGGGTGAGTGACTGGGTGAGTGGGTAACTGGGTGAGTGAGTGACTGGATAAGTGTGAGAATGGGTGGGTGAGTGACTGGGTGAGTCACTGGAGGAGTAAGTGAGAGGGTGAGTGAGTGAGTGACTGGGTGAGTGAGTGAGAGAATGGGTGAGTGAGTGACTGGGTGAGTGGGAGACTGGGTGAGTGAATGGGTGAGTGAGAGACTGGGTGAGTGAGTGATTGGGTGAGTGGGTGACTTGGTGAGTGACTGAGTGAGTGAGAGAATGGGTGAGTGACTGGGTGAATACGTAACTGGGTGAGTGAGAGACTGGGTGAGTGAGTGATCGGTTGAGTCAGTGACTGGTTGAGTGGGAGACTGGGTGAGTGAGTGACTGGGTGAGTGACTGTATGAGTGAGTGACTTTGTGAGTGAGTGAGAGACTGGGTGAGTGAAAGACTGGGTAAGTGAGTGACTGGGTGAATGAGTGACTCGGTGAGTCAGTGATTGGGTGAGTGAGTGACTGGGTGAGTGGGTAACTGGGTGAGTGAGTGACTGAGTGAGTAAGAGACTGGGTGAGTGAGAGACTTGGTGAGTGAGAGACTGGGTCAGTGACTGTGTGTGTGAATTACTGGGTGAGTGAGAGACTGGGTGAGTGAGTTACCGGTTGAGTCAGTGACTGGTTGAGTGGGAGACTGGGTGAGTGAGTGACTGGGTGAGTGACTGTATGAGTGAGTGACTGGGTGAGTGAGTGAGTGAGAGACTGGGTGAGTGAGAGACTGGGTGAGTGAGTGATCGGTTGAGTCAGTGACTGGTTGAGTGGGAGACTGGGTGAGTGAGTGACTGGGTGAGTGACTGTATGAGTGAGTGACTTTGTGAGTGAGTGAGAGACTGGGTGAGTGAGAGACTGGGTAAGTGAGTGACTGGGTGAATGAGTGACTCGGTGAGTCAGTGATTGGGTGAGTGAGTGACTAAGTGAGTGAGAGACTGGGTGAGTGAGTGACTGGGTGAGTAGGTAACTAGGTGAGTGAGTGAATCGGTGAGTGAGTGGATGGGTGAGTGAGTGAATGGGTGAGTGTCTGGGTGAGTGAGAGACTGGGTGAGTGAGAGGCTACGGGGTGTGAGTGACTGGGTGAGTGAGTGACTGACTGAGTGACTGACTGGGTGAATGAGTGACTGGGTGAGTAGATAACTGGGTGAGTGAGTGACTGGGTGAGTGAGTGACTGAGCGAGTGACTGACTGAGTGAGTGAGTGATTGAGTGAGTGAGAGACTGGGTGAGTGAAAGAATTGGTGAGTTAGTGAATTGGTGAGTGACTAGGTGAGTGATTGACTGGGTGAGTGAGAGACTGGGTGAGTGAGTGACTGGGTGAGTGGGAGACTGGGTGAGTGAGTGTCTGAGTGAGTGACTGGGTGAGTAAGTGATAGAATGGGTGAGTGAGAGACTGGTTGATTGAGTGATTGGGTGAGTGAGTGACTGGGTGAGTGAGTGATTAAGTGAGAAACTGGGTGAGTGAGTGACTGGGTGAATGAGTGACTCGGTGAATGAGTGATTGGGTGAGTGAGAGACTGGATGAGTGACTGGGTGAGTGATAGACTGGGTGAGTGAGTGACTGGGTGAGTAGGTAACTGGGTGAGTGTGTGACTGAGTGAGTGAGAGACTGTGTGAGTTAGAGACTTGGTGAGTGAGAGACTGGGTCAGTGACTGGGTGTGTGAGTTACTGGGTGAGTGAGGACTGGGTGAGTGATTGACCGGTTGAGTCAGTGACTGGTTGAGTGGGAGGCTGGGTGAGTGAGTGACTGGGTGAGTGACTGTATGGGTGAGTGACTGGGTGAGTGAGTGAGTGAGCGAGAGACTGGGTGAGTGACTGGGTGAGTGAGTGGCTGGGTGAGCGAGTAACTGGGTGAGTGATTGACTTAGTGAGTTAGAGACTGGGTGAGTGAGTGACTGGGTGAGTGAGTGACTGAGTGACTGGGTGAGTGAGTGACTGTGTGAATGAGTGACTCGGTGAGTGAGTGATTGGGTGAGTGAGTGACTGAGTGAGTGAGAGAATGGGTGAGTGAGTGACTGGGTGAGTAGGTAACTGGGTGAGTGAGTGACTGGGTGAGTGAGTAACTGGGCGAGTAAGAGACTGGGTGATTGAGTGACTGGGTGAGTGAGTGACTGGGCGAGTGGGCGACTGGGTGAGTGAGCGAATGGGTGAGTGGGCAACTGGGGGAGTGAGTAACTGGGTGAGTGAGTGACTGGGTGAGTCAGAGGCTGGTTGAGTGATTGTGTGAGTGAGTGGCTGGGTGAGTGAGTGACTGTGTGAGTTAGTGACTGGGTGAGTGAGTGACTGGGTGAGTGACTGTATGAGTGAGTGACTGGGTGAGTGAGTGACTGGGTGAGTGAGTGACCGAGTGACTGAGTGAGTGACTGGGTGAGTGAGTGACTGGGTGAGTGACTGGGTGAGTGACTGGGTGAGTGAATGGGTGACTGAGAGACAGGGTGAGTTAGTTATTGGTTGAGTGAGTGACTGGGTGAGTGACTGCGTGAGTAAGATACTGGGTGAGTGAGTAATTGGGTGAATGAGTGACTGGGTGAGTGAGAGACTGGGTGAGTGGTTAACTGGGTGAGTGAGTGACTGGGTGAGTGAGTTATTGGGTGAGTGAGTGACTGGGTGAGTGAGAGACTTGTGAGTGAGAGACTGGGTGAGTGAGTGACTGGGTGAGTGACTGTATGAGTGAGTGACTGGGTGAGTGAGTGAGTGAGAGACTGGGTGAGTGGTTGACTGGGTTAGTGAGTGACTGGGTGAGTGAGTGGCTGGGTGAGCGAGTAACTGGGTGAGTGACTTAGTGGGTGAGGACTGGGTGAGTGAGTGACTGGGTGAGTGAGTGACTGAGTGACTGGGTGAGTGAGTGACTGTGTAAATGAGTGACTCGGTGAGTGAGTGATTGGGTGAGTGAGTGACTGAGTGAGTGAGAGAATGGGTGAGTGAGTGACTGGTTGAGTAGGTAACTGGGTGAGTGAGTGACTGGGTGAGTGAGTAACTGGGCGAGTGAGTGACTGGGTGATTGAGTGACTGGGTGAGTGAGTGACTGGGCGAGTGGGCGACTGGGTGAGTGAGCGAATGGGTGAGTGGGCAACTGGGTGAGTGAGTAACTGGGTGAGTGAGTGACTGGGTGAGTCAGAGGCTGGTTGAGTGATTGTGTGAGTGAGTGGCTGGGTGAGTGAGTGACTGTGTGAGTTAGTGACTGGGTGATTGAGTGACTGGGTGAGTGACTGTGTGAGTGAGTGACTGGGTGAGTGAGTGACTGGGTGAGTGAGTGACTGGGTGAGTGACTGGGTGAGTGAATGGGTGACTGAGAGACAGGGTGAGTGAGTTATTGGTTGAGTGAGTGACTGGATGAGTGACTGGGTGAGTGAGATACTGGGTGAATGAGTAATTGGGTGAATGAGTGACTGAGTGAGTGAGTGACTGGGTGAGTGAGTTATTGGGTGAGTGAGTGACTGGGTGAGTGAGAGGCTTGTGAGTGAGAGACTGGGTGAGCAAGTTACTAGGTGAGTGACTGGGTGAGTGACTGGGTGAGTGAGAGACTGGGTGAGAGAGTGACTGGGTGAGTGGGAGACTGGGTGAGTGAGTGATTGGGTGAGTGAGTGACTGGGTGAGTGAGTGACTGAGTGAGAGACTTGGTAAGTGATTGTCTGAGTGAGTGACTGGGTGAGTGAGTGACAGAATGGGTGAGTAAGAGACTGGGTGAGTGAGTGACTGGGTGAGTGAGTGACTGGGTGAGTGAGTGACTGAGGGAGTGAGAGACTGGGTGAGTAAGTGACTGGGTGAGTGAGTGTCTGGATGAGTGAGTGACTGGGTGAGTCAGAGACTGTGTGAGTGAGTTACTGGCTGAGTGACTGGGTGAGTGAGCGACTGAGTGAGCGACTGGATGAGTGAGCCACTTGGTGAGTGGGTGACTGGGTGACTGGGTGAGGGAGTGACTGGGTGAGTGAGTGACTGGGTGAGTCAGAGACTGTGTGAGTGAGTTACTGGCTGAGTGACTGGGTGAGTGAGCGACTGAGTGAGTGACTGGATGAGTGGTTAACTGGGTGAGTGAGAGACTGGGTGAGTGAGAGAGTGGGTGAGTGAGTGAATGGGTGAGTGGGTGACTGGGTGAGTGAGTGACTGGGTCAGTGAGAGACTGGGTGAGTGAGAGACTTTGTGAGTGAGTGACTTGGTGAGTGACTGAGTGAGAGACTGGGTGAATGACTGGGTGAGTGAGTGAGTAACTAGGTGAATGAGTAACTCGGTGAGTGAGTGATTGGGTGAGTGAGTGACTTGGTGAGTGAGTGACTGGGTGAGTGACTGGGTGAGTGAGAGACTGGGTGAGTGAGATACTGGGTGAGTGAGTTATTGGGTGAGTGACTGGGTGAGTGACTGGGTAAGTGAGTGACTGGATGAGTGGGAGACTGGGTGGGTGAGTGACAGGGTGAGTGAGTGACTGGGTGAGTAAGAGACTGGGAGAGTGAGTGACTGGGTGAGTGAGTGACTGGGTGAGTGACTGGGTGAGTGAGAAGCTGGGTTTAGTGAGTGACTGGGTGAGGGAGAGACTGGGTGAGTGAGTGACTGGGTGAGTGAGATACTGGGTGAGTGAGTTATTGGGTGAGTGACTGGGTGAGTGACCGGGTGAGTGAGTGACTGGGTGAGTAAGAGACTGGGCGAGTGAGTGACTGGGTGAGTGAGTTACTGGGTGAGTGACTGGGTGAGTGAGAGGATGGGTGAGTGAGTGACTGGGTGAGTGGGAGACTGTGTGAGTGAATGGGTGAGGGAGAGACTGGGTGAGTGAGTGACTGGGTGAGTGGGTGATTTGATGGGTGACTGAGTGAGTGAGAGACTGGGTGAGTGACTGGGTGAATAAGTGACTGGGTGAGTGAGAGACTGGGTGAGTGGGTGATCGGTTGAGTCAGTGACTGGTTGAGTGGGAGACTGGGTGAGTGAGTGACTGGGTGAGTGACTGTATGAGTGAGTGACTTTGTGATTGAGTGAGAGTCTGGGTGATTGAGAGACTGGGTGAGTGAGTGACTGGGTGAATGAGTGACTCGGTGAGTGAGTGATTGGGTGAGTGAGTGACTGAGTGAGTGAGAGACTGGGTGAGTGAGTGACTGGGTGAGTGAGTGACTGGGCGAGTGAGTGACTGGGTGAGTGAGACACTGGGTGAGTGAGTGACTGTGTGAATGAGTGACTCGTTGAGTGAGTGACTGGGTGAGTGAGTGACTGGGTGAATGAGTGACTCGGTGAGTGAGTGATTGGGTGAGTGACTGGGTGAGTGATTGACTGGGTGAGTGAGTGACTGGGTGAGTGAGAGACTGGGTAAGTGAGAGACTGGGTGAGTGAGAGACTGGGTGAGTGAGTGAATTGGTGAGTGACTGAGTGAGTGAGAGACTCGTTGAGTGACTGGGTGAGTGAGAAACTTGGTGAGTGAGTGACTTGGTGAGTGACTGAGTGAGTGAGAGAATGGGTGAGTGACGGGGTGAATAAATGACTGGGTGAGTGAGAGACTTGGTGAGTGGGTGAGTGAGAGACTCGTTGAGTGACTGGGTGAGTGAGAAACTTTGTGAGTGAGTGACTTGGTGAGTGACTGAGTGAGTGAGAGAATGGGTGAGTGACTGGATGAATAAGTGACTGGGTGAGTGAGAGACTGGGTGAGTGGGAGACTGGGTGACTGTCTGACTGGGTGAGTGACTGGGTGAGGAAGTGACTGGGTGAGTAAGTGACTGGGTGAGTGAGTGAGTGAGTGAATGACTGGGTGAGTGAGTGAGAGAATGGGTGAGTGAGAGACTCGGTAAGTGAGTGACTGGGTGAGTGAGTGACTGGGTGATCGAGTGACTGGGTGAGTGAGTGACTGTGTGAGTGAGTGACTGGGTGAGTGACTGGGTGAGTGAGTGACTGGGTGAATGAGTGACTCGGTGAGTGAGTGATTGGGTGAGTGAGTGACTGGGTGAGTGACTGGGTGAGTGAGAGACTGGGTGAGTGAGATACTAGAGGGGTGAGTAACTGGGTGAGTGAGTGACTGAGTGAGTGAGTGACTGGGTGAGTGAGAGACTGGGTGAGAGACTGGGTGAGTGACTGGGTGAGTTAGTGACTGTGTGAGTGAGTGACTGTGTGAGTGAATGACTGGGTGAATGAGTGACTCGGTGAGTGAGTGATTGGGTAAGTGAGTGGGTGAGTGAGAGACTCGTTGAGTGACTGGGTGAGTGAGAAACTTGGTGAGTGAGTGACTTGGTGAGTGACTGAGTGAGTGAGAGAATGGGTGAGTGACTGGGTGAATAAATGACTGGGTGAGTGAGAGACTGGGTGAGTGGGTGAGTGAGAGACTCGTTGAGTGACTGGGTGAGTGAGAAACTTGGTGAGTGAGTGACTTGGTGAGTGACTGAGTGAGTGAGAGAATGGGTGAGTGACTGGATGAATAAGTGACTGGGTGAGTGAGAGACTGGGTGAGTGGGAGACTGGGTGAGTGACTGACTGGGTGAGTGACTGGGTGAGGAAGTGACTGGTTGAGTAAGTGACTGGGTGAGAGAGTGAGTGAGTGAATGACTGGGTGAGTGAGTGAGAGAATGGGTGAGTTAGAGACTCGGTAAGTGAGTGACTGGGTGAGTGAGTGACTGGGTGATCGAGTGACTGGGTGAGTGAGTGACTGTGTAAGTGAGTGACTGGGTGAGTGACTGGGTGAGTGAGTGACTGGGTGAATGAGTGACTCGGTGAGTGAGTGATTGGGTGAGTGAGTGACTGGGTGAGTGACTGGGTGAGTGAGAGACTGGGTGAGTGAGATACTAGAGGGGGTGAGTAACTGGGTGATTGAGTGACTGAGTGAGTGAGTGACTGGGTGAGTGAGAGACTGGGTGAGAGACTGGGTGAGTGACTGGGTGAGTTAGTGACTGTGTGAGTGAGTGACTGTGTGAGTGAATGACTGGGTGAATGAGTGACTCGGTGAGTGAGTGATTGGGTAAGTGAGTGGGTGAGTGAGAGACTAGGGGGGTGAGTGACTGGTTGAGTGACTGACTGGTTGAATGAGTGACTGGGTGAGTGAGTGACTGGGTGAGTGAGTGAATGGGTGAGTGAGTGACTGGGTGAGTGACTGAGTGAGTGAGAGACTGGGTGAGAGCCTTGGTGAGTGAGTGACTGGGTGAGTGAGTGACTGGCCGAGTGAATAACTGGGCGAGTGAGTGATTGGGTGAGTGACTGACTGGGTGAATGAGTGACTGGGTGAGTAGGTAACTGGGTGAGTGAGTGATTGGGTGGGTGAGAGACTGGATGAGTGAGTGACGGGGTGAGTGAGTTACTGGGTGAGTGAGAGACTGGGTGAGAGACGGTGTGAGTGACTGGGCGAGTGATTGACTGGGCGAGTGAGTCACTGGGAGAGTGAGTCACTGGGCGAGTGGGCAACTGGGTGAGTGAGTGACTGGGTGAGTGACTGCATGAGTGAGTGACTGGGTGAGTGAGTAAGAGACTGGGTGAGTGAGTTACTGGGTGAGTATGTGACTCAGTGAGTGAGTGATTGGGTGAGTGAGTGACTGAGTGAGTGAGAGACTGGGTGAGTGAGTGACTGGGTGAGTGAGTGACTGAGTGAGTGACTGGGTGAGTGAGTGACTGGGGGAATGAGTGACTCGGTGAGTGAGTGATTGGGTAAGTGAGTGGGCGAGTGAGCGACTAGGGGGGGTGAGTGACTGGTTGAGTGACTGACTGGGTGAATGAGTGACTGGGTGAGTGAGTGACTGGGTGAGTGAGTGAATGGGTGAGTGAGTGACTGGGTGAGTGACTGGGTGAGTGAGAGACTGGGTGAATGACTGGGTGAGTGAGTGACTGGGTGAGTGAGTGAATGGGTGAGTGAGTGACTGGGTGAGTGACTTTGTGAGTGAGTGACTGGGTGAGTGACTGGGTGAGTGAGTGACTGGGTGAATGAGTGACTCGGTGAGTGAGTGATTGGGTGAGTGAGTGACTGGGTGAGTGACTGGTTGAGTGAGAGACTGGGTGAGTGAGATACTAGAGGGGGTGAGTGACTGGGTGAGTGAGTGACTGAGTGAGTGAGTGACTGGGTGAGTGAGAGAATGGGTGAGAGACTGAGTGAGTGACTGGGAGAGTGATTAACTATGTGAGTGAGTGAGGGTGAGTGAGTGACTGTGTGAGTGAGTGACTGTGTGAGTGAATGACTGGGTGAATGAGTGACTCGGTGAGTGAGTGATTGGGTAAGTGAGTGGGTGAGTGAGAGACTAGGGGGGGTGAGTGACTGGTTGAGTGACTGACTGGTTGAATGAGTGACTGGGTGAGTGAGTGACTGGGTGAGTGAGTGACTGGGTGAGTGGGTGACTGGGTGAGTGAGTGCCTGGGTGAGTGAGAGACTGGGTGAGTGAGAGACTTGGTGAGTGAGTGACTTGGTGAGTGACTGAGTGAGTGAGAGACTGGGTGAGTTTCTGGGTGTGCGAGAGACTGGCTGAGTGAGTGACTGGGTGAGTGAGTGACTGTATGAGTGAGTGACTGGGTGAGTGAGAGACTGGGTGAATGAATGACTGGGTGAGTGAGTGACTGGGTGAGCGAGTAACTGGGTGAGTGAGTGACTGAGTGAGAGACTGGGTGAGTGAGTGACTGGGTGAGTGCGTGACTGAGTGAGTGACTGGGTGAGTGAGTGACTCGGTGAGTGAGTGATTGGGTGAGTGAGTGACTGAGTGGTGAGAGACTGGGTGAGTGAGTGACTGAATGAGTGACTGGGTGAGTGAGTGACTGGGTGAGTGAGTGACTGGGTGAGTGAGTGACTGGGTGAGTGAGAGACTTGGTGAGTGAGTGACTGGGTGAGTGACTGAGTGAGTGAGAGACTGGGTAAGAGACTGGGTGAGTGAGTGACTGGGTGAGTGAGTGAATGGGCGAGTGAGTGACTGGGTGAGTGAGTGACTGGGCGATTGGGTGACTGGGTGAGTGAGTGACTGGGTAAGTGGTCGACTGGGTGACTGGGTGAGTGAGTGACTGGGTGAGTGAGTGACTGGGCGAGTGAGTGACTGGGTGAGAGGGTGACTGGTCGAGTGAGTGACTGGGTGAGTGACTGGGTGAGTGAGTGACTGAGTGACTGGGTGAGTGAGTGACTGTGTAAATGAGTGACTCGGTGAGTGAGTGATTGGGTGAGTGAGTGACTGAGTGAGTGAGAGAATGGGTGAGTGAGTGACTGGGTGAGTAGGTAACTGGGTGAGTGAGTGACTGGGTGAGTGAGTAACTGGGCGAGTGAGTGACTGGTTGATTGAGTGACTGGGTGAGTGAGTGACTGGGCGAGTGGGCGACTGGGTGAGTGAGCGAATGGGTGAGTGGGCAACTGGGTGAGTGAGTAACTGGGTGAGTGAGTGACTGGGTGAGTCAGAGGCTGGCTGAGTGATTGTGTGAGTGAGTGGCTGGGTGAGTGAGTGACTGTGTGAGTTA
Source organism: Petromyzon marinus (assembly GCF_048934315.1). Taxonomy (NCBI): domain Eukaryota; kingdom Metazoa; phylum Chordata; class Hyperoartia; order Petromyzontiformes; family Petromyzontidae; genus Petromyzon; species Petromyzon marinus. Next base: position 11,631,022 of record NC_133720.1, read on the forward strand.
GTGACTGGGTGATTGAGTGACTGGGTGAGTGGGTGACTGGGTGACTGGGTGAGGGAGTGACTGGGTGAGTGAGTGACTGGGTGAGTCAGAGACTGTGTGAGTGAGTTACTGGCTGAGTGACTGGGTGAGTGAGCGACTGAGTGAGTGACTGGATGAGTGGTTAACTGGGTGAGTGAGAGACTGGGTGAGTGAGAGAGTGGGTGAGTGAGTGAATGGGTGAGTCGGTGACTGGGTGAGTGAGTGACTGGGTCAGTGAGAGACTGGGTGAGTGAGAGACTTTGTGAGTGAGTGACTTGGTGAGTGACTGAGTGAGAGACTGGGTGAATGACTGGGTGAGTGAGTGAGTGACTAGGTGAATGAGTAACTCGGTGAGTGAGTGATTGGGTGAGTGAGTGACTTGGTGAGTGAGTGACTGGGTGAGTGACTGGGTGAGTGAGAGACTGGGTGAGTGAGATACTGGGTGAGTGAGTAACTGGGCGAGTGAGTGACTGGTTGATTGAGTGACTGGGTGAGTGAGTGACTGGGCGAGTGGGCGACTGGGTGGGTGAGTGACAGGGTGAGTGAGTGACTGGGTGAGTAAGAGACTGGGAGAGTGAGTGACTGGGTGAGTGAGTGACTGGGTGAGTGACTGGGTGAGTGAGAAGCTGGGTTTAGTGAGTGACTGGGTGAGGGAGAGACTGGGTGAGTGAGTGACTGGGTGAGTGAGATACTGGGTGAGTGAGTTATTGGGTGAGTGACTGGGTGAGTGACCGGGTGAGTGAGTGACTGGGTGAGTAAGAGACTGGGCGAGTGAGTGACTGGGTGAGTGAGTTACTGGGTGAGTGACTGGGTGAGTGAGAGGATGGGTGAGTGAGTGACTGGGTGAGTGGGAGACTGTGTGAGTGAATGGGTGAGGGAGAGACTGGGTGAGTGAGTGACTGGGTGAGTGGGTGATTTGATGAGTGACTGAGTGAGTGAGAGACTGGGTGAGTGACTGGGTGAATAAGTGACTGGGTGAGTGAGAGACTGGGTGAGTGGGTGATCGGTTGAGTCAGTGACTGGTTGAGTGGGAGACTGGGTGAGTGAGTGACTGGGTGAGTGACTGTATGAGTGAGTGACTTTGTGATTGAGTGAGAGTCTGGGTGATTGAGAGACTGGGTGAGTGAGTGACTGGGTGAATGAGTGACTCGGTGAGTGAGTGACTGAGTGAGTGAGAGACTGGGTGAGTGAGTGACTGGGTGAGTGAGTGACTGGGCGAGTGAGTGACTGGGTGAGTGAGACACTGGGTGAGTGAGTGACTGTGTGAATGAGTGACTCGTTGAGTGAGTGACTGGGTGAGTGAGTGACTGGGTGAATGAGTGACTCGGTGAGTGAGTGATTGGGTGAGTGATTGACTGGGTGAGTGACTGGGTGAGTGATTGACTGGATGAGTGAGTGACTGGGTGAGTGAGAGACTGGGTAAGTGAGAGACTGGGTGAGTGAGAGACTGGGTGAGTGAGTGAATTGGTGAGTGACTGAGTGAGTGAGAGACTCGTTGAGTGACTGGGTGAGTGAGAGAATGGGTGAGTGACTGGGTGAATAAATGACTGGGTGAGTGAGGACTGGGTGAGTGGGTGAGTGAGAGGCTCGTTGAGTGACTGGGTGAGTGAGAAACTTGGTGAGTGAGTGACTTGGTGAGTGACTGAGTGAGTGAGAGAATGGGTGAGTGACTGGATGAATAAGTGACTGGGTGAGTGAGAGATTGGGTGAGTGGGAGACTGGGTGAGTGACTGACTGGGTGAGTGACTGGGTGAGGAAGTGACTGGGTGAGTAAGTTACTGGGTGAGTGAGTGAGTGAGTGAATGACTGGGTGAGTGAGTGAGAGAATGGGTGAGTAAGAGACTCGGTAAGTGAGTGACTGGGTGAGTGAGTGACTGGGTGATCGAGTGACTGGGTGAGTGAGTGACTGTGTGAGTGAGTGACTGGGAGAGTGACTGGGTGAGTGAGTGACTGGGTGAATGAGTGACTCGGTGAGTGAGTGATTGGGTGAGTGAGTGACTGGGTGAGTGACTGGGTGAGTGAGAGACTGGGTGAGTGAGATACTAGAGGGGGTGAGTAACTGGGTGAGTGAGTGACTGAGTGAGTGAGTGACTGGGTGAGTGAGAGACTGGGTGAGAGACTGGGTGAGTGACTGGGTGAGTTAGTGACTGTGTGAGTGAGTGACTGTGTGAGTGAATGACTGGGTGAATGAGTGACTCGGTGATTGAGTGATTGGGTAAGTGAGTGGGTGAGTGAGAGACTCGTTGAGTGACTGGGTGAGTGAGAAACTTGGTGAGTGAGTGACTTGGTGAGTGACTGAGTGAGTGAGAGATTGGGTGAGTGACTGGGTGAATAAATGACTGGGTGAGTGAGAGACTGGGTGAGTGGGTGAGTGAGAGACTCGTTGAGTGACTGGGTGAGTGAGAAACTTGGTGAGTGAGTGACTTGGTGAGTGACTGAGTGAGTGAGAGAATGGGTGAGTGACTGGATGAATAAGTGACTGGGTGATTGAGAGACTGGGTGAGTGGGAGACTGGGTGAGTGACTGACTGGGTGAGTGACTGGGTGAGGAAGTGACTGGGTGAGTAAGTGACTGGGTGAGTGAGTGAGTGAGTGAATGACTGGGTGAGTGAGTGAGAGAATGGGTGAGTTAGAGACTCGGTAAGTGAGTGACTGGGTGAGTGAGTGACTGGGTGATCGAGAGACTGGGTGAGTGGGAGACTGGGTGAGTGACTGACTGGGTGAGTGACTGGGTGAGTGAGTGACTGGGTGAATGAGTGACTCGGTGAGTGAGTGATTGGGTGAGTGAGTGAGTGAGTGAATGACTGGGTGAGTGAGTGAGAGAATGGGTGAGTGAGAGACTCGGTAAGTGAGTGACTGGGTGAGTGAGTGACTGGGTGATCGAGTGACTGGGTGAGTGAGTGACTGTGTGAGTGAATGACTGGGTGAGTGACTGGGTGAGTGAGTGACTGGGTGAATGAGTGACTCGGTGAGTGAGTGATTGGGTGAGTGAGTGACTGGGTGAGTGACTGGGTGAGTGAGAGACTGGGTGAGTGAGATACTAGAGGGGGTGAGTAACTGGGTGAGTGAGTGACTGAGTGAGTGAGTGACTGGGTGAGTGAGAGACTGGGTGAGAGACTGGGTGAGTGAGTGATTGGGTAAGTGAGTGGGTGAGTGAGAGACTAGGGGGGTGAGTGACTGGTTGAGTGACTGACTGGTTGAATGAGTGACTGGGTGAGTGAGTGACTGGGTGAGTGAGTGAATGGGTGAGTGAGTGACTGGGTGAGTGACTGAGTGAGTGAGAGACTGGGTGAGAGCCTTGGTGAGTGAGTGACTGGGTGAGTGAGTGACTGGCCGAGTGAATAACTGGGCGAGTGAGTGATTGGGTGAGTGACTGACTGGGTGAATGAGTGACTGGGTGAGTAGGTAACTGGGTGAGTGAGTGATTGGGTGGGTGAGAGACTGGATGAGTGAGTGACGGGGTGAGTGAGTTACTGGGTGAGTGAGAGACTGGGTGAGAGACGGTGTGAGTGACTGGGCGAGTGAATGACTGGGCGAGTGAGTCACTGGGTGAGTGAGTGACTGGGTGAGTGACTGTATGAGTGAGTGACTGGGTGAGTGAGTAAGAGACTGGGTGAGTGAGTTACTGGGTGAGTGACTGGGTGAGTGAGTGACTGGGGGAATGAGTGACTCGGTGAGTGAGTGATTGGGTAAGTGAGTGGGCGAGTGAGAGACTAGGGGGGGTGAGTGACTGGTTGAGTGACTGACTGGGTGAATGAGTGACTGGGTGAGTGAGTGACTGGATGAGTGAGTGAATGGGTGAGTGAGTGACTGGGTGAGTGACTGGGTGAGTGAGAGACTGGGTGAATGACTGGGTGAGTGAGTGACTAGGTGAGTGAGTGAATGGGTGAGTGAGTGACTGGGTGAGTGACTGTGTGAGTGAGTGACTGGGTGAGTGACTGGGTGAGTGAGTGACTGGGTGAATGAGTGACTCGGTGAGTGAGTGATTGGGTGAGTGAGTGACTGGGTGAGTGACTGGGTGAGTGAGAGACTGGGTGAGTGAGATACTAGAGGGGGTGAGTGACTGGGTGAGTGAGTGACTGAGTGAGTGAGTGACTGGGTGAGTGAGAGACTAGGTGAGAGACTGGGTGAGTGACTGGGCGAGTGAGAGACTAGGGGGGGTGAGTGACTGGTTGAGTGACTGACTGGTTGAATGAGTGACTGGGTGAGTGAGTGACTGGGTGAGTGAGTGACTGGGTGAGTGGGTGACTGGGTGAGTGAGTGCCTGGTTGAGTGAGAGACTGGGTGAGTGAGAGACTTGGTGAGTGAGTGACTTGGTGAGTGACTGAGTGAGTGAGAGACTGGGTGAGTTTCTGGGTGTGCGAGAGACTGGCTGAGTGAGTGACTGGGTGAGTGAGTGACTGTATGAGTGAGTGACTGGGTGAGTGAGTGAGAGACTGGGTGAATGAGTGACTGGGTGAGTGAGTGACTGGGTGAGCGAGTAACTGGGTGAGTGAGTGACTGAGTGAGAGACTGGGTGAGTGAGTGACTGGGTGAGTGCGTGACTGAGTGAGTGACTGGGTGAGTGAGTGAATCGGTGAGTGAGTGATTGGTTGAGTGAGTGACTGAGTGGTGAGAGACTGGGTGAGTGAGTGACTGAATGAGTGACTGGGTGAGTGAGTGACTGGGTGAGTGAGTGACTGGGTGAGTGAGTGACTGGGTGAGTGAGAGACTTTGTGAGTGAGTGACTGGGTGAGTGACTGAGTGAGTGAGAGACTGGGTAAGAGACTGGGTGAGTGAGTGACTGGGTGAGTGAGTGAATGGGCGAGTGAGTGACTGGGTGAGTGAGTGACTGGGCGATTGGGTGACTGGGTGAGTGAGTGACTGGGTAAGTGGTCGACTGGGTGACTGGGTAAGTGAGTGACTGGGTGAGTGAGTGACTGGGCGAGTGAGTGACTGGGTGAGAGGGTGACTGGTCGAGTGAGTGACTGGGTGAGTGACTGGGTGAGTGAGAGACTGGGTGAGTGAGATACTAGAGGGGGTGAGTTACTGGGTGAGTGAGTGACTGAGTGAGTGAGTGACTGGGTGAGTGAGAGACTGGGTGAGAGACTGGGTGAGTGACTGGGCGAGTGATTAACTATGTGAGTGAGTGAGGGTGAGTGAGTGACTGTGTGAGTGAGTGACTGTGTGAGTGAATGACTGGTTGAATGAGTGACTCGGTGAGTGATTTATTGGGTAAGTGAGTGGGTGAGTGAGAGACTAGGGGGGGTGAGTGACTGGTTGAGTGACTGACTGGTTGAATGAGTGACTGGGTGAGTGAGTGCCTGGTTGAGTGAGAGACTGGATGAGTGAGAGACTTGGTGAGTGAGTGACTTGGTGAGTGACTGAGTGAGTGAGAGACTGGGTGAGTTTCTGGGTGTGCGAGAGACTGGCTGAGTGAGTGACTGGGTGAGTGAGTGACTGTATGAGTGAGTGACTGGGTGAGTGAGTGAGAGACTGGGTGAATGAGTGACTGGGTGAGTGAGTGACTGGGTGACTGGGTGACTGGGTGAGTGAGTGACTGGGTGAGTGATAGACTGGGTGAGTGAGAGACTTGGTGAGTGAGTGACTTGGTGAGTGACTGAGTGAGTGAGAGACTGGGTGAGTGACTGGGAGAGTGAGTGACTGAGTGAGTGAGAGACTGGGTGAGTGAGTGACTGGGTAAGTGAGTGACTGAGTGAGTGACTGGGTGAGTGAGTGACTGGGTGAGTGACTGGGTGAGTAAGTGACTGGGTGAGTGAGTGACTGGGTGAGTGACTGTGTGAGTGAGAGACTGGGTGACTGAGACACTGGGTGAGTGAGAGACTGGGTGAGTGAGTAACTGAGTGAGTGAGAGACTAGGGTGTGTGAGTGACTGGGTGAGTGAGTGACTGGATGAGTGAGTGACAGGGTGATTGGGAGTGGGTAAGAGACTGGGTGAGTGAGTGACTGGGCGAGTGAGTGACTGGGCGAATGAGTGACTGGCCGAGTGAGTGACTGGGCGAGTGGTCGACTGGGTGAGTGAGTGACTGGGTGACTGGGTGACTGGGTGAGTGTGTGACTGGGGGAGTGAGTGATTGGGCGAATGAGTGACTGGGTGAGTGAGTGACTGGGTGAGTAAGTGACTGGGTAAGTGAGTGATTGGGTGAGTGAGTGACTGGGTGAGTGACTGGGTGAGTGAGGGACTGGGTGAGTGCGCCACTGAGTGAGTGACTGGGTGATGTACTGGGTGAGTGAGTGACTGTGTGAGTGGGAGACTGGGGGAGTGAGTGACTGGGTGAGTGAGTGACTGGGTGAGTGACTGGGTGAGTGAGTGACTGGGAGAGTGAGTGACTGAGTGAGTGAGAGACTGGGTGAGTGAGTGACTGGGTAAGTGAGTGACTGAGTGAGTGAGTGAGTGACTGGGTGAATGAGTGACTGGGTGAGTGACAGGGTGATTGAGTGACTGGGAGAGTTAGTGACTGAGTGAGTGACAGACTGGGTGAGTGAGTGACTGGGTGAGTAACTGGGTGAGTGAGAGTCTGGGTGAGTGATTGACTGGATGAGTTACTGGGTGAGTGAGTGATTTGGTGAGTGAGTGACTGGGTGAGCGACTGGGTGAGTGAGACATTGGGTGAGTGAGAGACTGGGTGAGTTAGTAACTGGCTGAGTGACTGGGTGAGTGAGAGACTGGGTCAGTGACTGGGTGATTGAGTGACTGAGTGAGTGAGTGACTGGATGAGTGGTTAACTGGGTGAGTGAGAGACTGGGTGAGTGAGTGACTGGGTGACTGGGTGACTGGGTGAGTGAGTGACTGGGTGAGTGATAGACTGGGTGAGTGAGAGACTTGGTGAGTGAGTGACTTGGTGAGTGACTGAGTGAGTGAGAGAATGGGTGAGTGACTGGGAGAGTGAGTGACTGAGTGAGTAGGAGACTGGGTGAGTGAGTGACTGGGTAAGTGAGTGACTGAGTGAGTGACTGGGTGAGTGAGTGACTGGGTGAGTGCCTGGGTGAGTAAGTGACTGGGTGAGTGAGTGAGTGAATGAGTGACTGGGTGAGTGAGTGAGAGAATGGGTGAGTGCGAGACGTGGTGAGTGAGTGACTGGGTGAGTGAGTGAGCGAGTGACAGGGTGAGTAAGTGTTTGGGTGAGTGAGTGACTGGGTGAGTGACTGGGTGAGTGAGTGACTGGGTGAATGATTGTCTAAGTGAGTGAATGATTGGGTGAGTGAGTGACTGGGTGAGTGAGTAACTGGCTGAGTGACTGGGTGAGTGAAAGACTGGGTCAGTGCCTGGGTGATTGAGTGACTGAGTGAGTGAGTGAGTGACTGGATGAGTGGTTAACTGGGTGAGTGAGAGATTGGGCGAATGAGTGACTGGGTGAGTGATAGACTGGGTGAGTGAGAGACTTGGTGAGTGAGTGACTTGGTGAGTGACTGAGTGAGTGAGAGACTGGGTGAGTGACTGGGAGAGTGAGTGACTGAGTGAGTGAGAGACTGGGTGAGTGAGTGACTGGGAAAGTGAGTGACTGAGTGAGTGACTGGGTGAGTGAGTGACTGGGTGAGTGACTGGGTGAGTAAGTGACTGGGTGAGTGAGTGACTGGGTGAGTGACTGGGTGAGTGAGAGACTGGGTGAGTGAGACACTGGGTGAGTGAGAGACTGGGTGAGTGAGTAACTGAGTGAGTGAGAGACTAGGGTGTGTGAGTGACTGGGTGAGTGAGTGACTGGATGAGTGAGTGACAGGGTGATTGGGAGACTGGGTAAGAGACTGGGTGAGTGAGTGACTGGGTGAGTGAGTGACTGGGCGAGTGAGTGACTGGGCGAGTGAGTGACTGGGCGAGTGAGTGACTGGGCGAGTGGGCGACTGGGTGAGTGAGTGACTGGGTGACTGGGTGACTGGGTGAGTGCGTGACTGGGGGAGTGAGTGATTGGGCGAATGAGTGACTGGGTGAGTGAGTGACTGGGTGAGTAAGTGACTGGGTAAGTGACTGTGTGAGTGAGTGACTGGGTGAATGAGTGTCTCGGTGAGTGAGTGATTGGGTGAGTGAGTGACTGGGTGAGTGACTGGGTGAGTGAGAGACTGGGTGAGTGAGATACTAGAGGGGGTGAGGGACTGGGTGAGTGCGTGACTGAGTGAGTGACTGGGTGATGTACTGGGTGAGTGAGTGACTGTGTGAGTGGGAGACTGGGGGAGTGAGTGACTGGGTGAGTGAGTGACTGGGTGAGTGAATGGGTGAGTGAGTGACTGGGAGAGTGAGTGACTGAGTGAGTGAGAGACTGGGTGAGTGAGTGACTGGGTAAGTGAGTGACTGAGTGAGTGAGTGACTGGGTGAATGAGTGACTGGGTGAGTGACAGGGTGATTGAGTGACTGGGAGAGTTAGTGACTGAGTGAGTGACAGACTGGGTGAGTGAGTGACTGGGTGAGTAACTGAATGAGTGAGAGTCTGGGTGGGTGATTGACTGGGTGAGTTACTGGGTGAGTGAGTGATTTGGTGAGTGAGTGACTGGGTGAGCGACTGGGTGAGTGAGACATCGGGTGAGTGAGAGACTGGGTGAGTTAGTAACTGGCTGAGTGACTGGGTGAGTGAGAGACTGGGTCAGTGACTGGGTGATTGAGTGACTGAGTGAGTGAGTGACTGGATGATTGGTTAACTGGGTGAGTGAGAGACTGGGTGAGTGAGTGACTGGGTGACTGGGTGACTGGGTGAGTGAGTGACTGGGTGAGTGATAGACTGGGTGAGTGAGAGACTTGGTGAGAGAGTGACTTGGTGAGTGACTGAGTGAGTGAGAGAATGGGTGAGTGACTGGGAGAGTGAGTGACTGAGTGAGTAGGAGACTGGGTGAGTGAGTGACTGGGTAAGTGAGTGACTGAGGGAGTGACTGGGTGAGTGAGTGACTGGGTGAGTGACTGGGTGAGTAAGTGACTGGGTGAGTGAGTGAGTGAATGAGTGACTGGATGAGTGAGTGAGAGAATGGGTGAGTGAGAGACGCGGCGAGTGAGTGACTGGGTGAGTGAGTGAATGGGTGAGCGAGTGACTGGGTGAGTGAGTGACTGGGTGAGTGAGTGACTGGGTGAGTGACTGGGTGAGTGAGTGACTGGGTGAATGATTGTCTAAGTGAGTGAGTGATTGGGTGAGTGAGTGACTGGGTGACTGACTGGGTGAGTATGTCATTGGGTGAGTGAGGGACTGGGTGAGTGGGTATCTGGGTGAGTGAGTGAGTGACTGGGTGAGTGAGAGACTGGGTGATTGAATGGGTGAGTGAGAGACTAGGTGAGTGAGTGACTGGGTTAGTGGGTGACTGGGTGAGTGACTGGGTGAGTTATAGACTGGGTGTGTGAGAGACTTTGTGAGTGAGTGACTTGGTGAGTGACTGAGTGAGTGAGAGACTGTGTGAGTGACTGGGTGAATAAGTGACTGGCTGAGTGAGAGTCTGGGTGAGTGAGTGACCGGGTGAGTGAGTGAGTGACTGGTTGTGTGGGGGACTGGGTGAGTGAGTGACTGGGTGAGTTTCTGGATGAGTAAGTGACTGGGTGTGTGAGTGGCTGGGTGAGTGAGTGAGAGAATTGGTGAGTGAGAGACGCGGTGAGTTCGTGACTGGGTGAGTGAGTGACTGGGTGAGCTAGTGACTGGGTGAGTGAGTGACTGGGTGATTGAGTGACTGGGTGAGTGACTGGGTGAGTGAGAGACTGGGTGAGTGAGACACTGGGTGAGTGAGAGAATGGGTGAGTGAGAGACTGGGTGAGTGAGTAACTGAGTGAGTGAGAGACTAGGGGGTGTGAGTGACTGGGTGAGTGAGTGACTGAGTGAGTGACTGACTGGGTGATTGAGAGACTGGGTGAATGAGTGACTGGGTGAGTGATTGACTGGATGAGTGAGTGACTGGGTGATTGAGAGACTGGGTAAGAGACTGGGTGAGTGAGTGAGTGACTGGGTGAGTGAGTGACTGAGCGAGTGAGTGACTGGGCGAGTGAGTAACTGGGCGAGTGAGTGACTGGGCGAGTGGGCGACTGGGTGAGTGAGTGACTGGGTGACTGGGTGACTGGGTGAGTGCGTGACTGGGGGAGTGAGTGATTGGGCGAATGAGTGACTGGGTGAGTGGGTGACTGGGCGAGTGAGTGACTGGGTGAGTGAGTGACTGGGTAAGTGAGTGACTGGGTGAGTGAGTGATTGGGTGAGTGAGCGACTGAGTGAGTGAGAGACTGGGTGAGTAAGTGACTGGGTAAGTGACTGTGAGTGAGTGACTGGGTGAATGAGTGTCTCGGTGAGTGAGTGATTGGGTGAGTGACTGGGTGAGTGAGAGACTGGGTGAGTGAGATAATAGAGGGGGTGAGGGACTGGGTGAGTGAGTGACTGAGTAAGTGACTGGGTGATGTACTGGGTGAGTGAGTGACTGTGTGAGTGACTGGGTGAGTGAGTGACTGGGAGAGTGAGTGACTGAGTGAGTGAGAGACTGGGTGAGTGAGTTACTGGGTAAGTGAGTGACTGAGTGAGTGAGTGACTGGATGAGTGAGTGACTGGGTGAGTGACAGGGTGATTGAGTGACTGGGAGAGTGAGTGACTGAGTGAGTGACAGACTGGGTGAGTGAGTGACTGGGTGAGTAACTGGGTGAGTGAGAGTCTGGGTGAGTGATTGACTGGGTGAGTTACTGGGTGAGTGAGTGATTTGGTGAGTGAGTGACTGGGTGAGCGACTGGGTGAGTGAGAGATTGGGTGAGTGAGAGACTGGGTGAGTAAGTGACTGGGTGAGTGACTGGGTGAGTGAGTGACTGGGTGAGTGAGTGACTGGGTAAGTGAGTGACTGAGTGAGTGAGTGACTGGGTGAATGAGTGACTGGGTGAGTGACAGGGTGATTGAGTGACTGGGAGAGTTAGTGACTGAGTGAGTGACAGACTGGGTGAGTGAGTGACTGGGTGAGTAACTGGGTGAGTGAGAGTCTGGGTGGGTGATAGACTGGGTGAGTGAGAGACTTGGTGAGTGAGTGACTTGGTGAGTGACTGAGTGAGTGAGAGACTGGGTGAGTGACTGGGAGAGTGAGTGACTGAGTGAGTGAGAGACTGGGTGAGTGAGTGACTGGGTAAGTGAGTGACTGAGTGAGTGACTGGGTGAGTGAGTGACTGGGTGAGTGACTGGGTGAGTAAGTGACTGGGTGAGTGAGTGACTGGGTGAGTGACTGGGTGAGTGAGAGACTGGGTGACTGAGACACTGGGTGAGTGAGAGACTGGGTGAGTGAGTAACTGAGTGAGTGAGAGACTAGGGTGTGTGAGTGACTGGGTGAGTGAGTGACTGGATGAGTGAGTGACAGGGTGATTGGGAGTGGGTAAGAGACTGGGTGAGTGAGTGACTGGGCGAGTGAGTGACTGGGCGAATGAGTGACTGGCCGAGTGAGTGACTGGGCGAGTGGTCGACTGGGTGAGTGAGTGACTGGGTGACTGGGTGACTGGGTGAGTGTGTGACTGGGGGAGTGAGTGATTGGGCGAATGAGTGACTGGGTGAGTGAGTGACTGGGTGAGTAAGTGACTGGGTAAGTGAGTGATTGGGTGAGTGAGTGACTGGGTGAGTGACTGGGTGAGTGAGAGACTGGGTGAGTGAGATACTAGAGGGGGTGAGCGACTGGGTGAGTGCGCGACTGAGTGAGTGACTGGGTGATGTACTGGGTGAGTGAGTGACTGTGTGAGTGGGAGACTGGGGGAGTGAGTGACTGGGTGAGTGAGTGACTGGGTGAGTGACTGGGTGAGTGAGTGACTGGGAGAGTGAGTGACTGAGTGAGTGAGAGACTGGGTGAGTGAGTGACTGGGTAAGTGAGTGACTGAGTGAGTGAGTGACTGGGTGAATGAGTGACTGGGTGAGTGACAGGGTGATTGAGTGACTGGGAGAGTTAGTGACTGAGTGAGTGACAGACTGGGTGAGTGAGTGACTGGGTGAGTAACTGGGTGAGTGAGAGTCTGGGTGAGTGATTGACTGGATGAGTTACTGGGTGAGTGAGTGATTTGGTGAGTGAGTGACTGGGTGAGCGACTGGGTGAGTGAGACATTGGGTGAGTGAGAGACTGGGTGAGTTAGTAACTGGCTGAGTGACTGGGTGAGTGAGAGACTGGGTCAGTGACTGGGTGATTGAGTGACTGAGTGAGTGAGTGACTGGATGAGTGGTTAACTGGGTGAGTGAGAGACTGGGTGAGTGAGTGACTGGGTGACTGGGTGACTGGGTGAGTGAGTGACTGGGTGAGTGATAGACTGGGTGAGTGAGAGACTTGGTGAGTGAGTGACTTGGTGAGTGACTGAGTGAGTGAGAGAATGGGTGAGTGACTGGGAGAGTGAGTGACTGAGTGAGTAGGAGACTGGGTGAGTGAGTGACTGGGTAAGTGAGTGACTGAGTGAGTGACTGGGTGAGTGAGTGACTGGGTGAGTGCCTGGGTGAGTAAGTGACTGGGTGAGTGAGTGAGTGAATGAGTGACTGGGTGAGTGAGTGAGAGAATGGGTGAGTGCGAGACGCGGTGAGTGAGTGACTGGGTGAGTGAGTGAGCGAGTGACTGGGTGAGTAAGTGTTTGGGTGAGTGAGTGACTGGGTGAGTGACTGGGTGAGTGAGTGACTGGGTGAATGATTGTCTAAGTGAGTGAATGATTGGGTGAGTGAGTGACTGGGTGAGTGAGTAACTGGCTGAGTGACTGGGTGAGTGAAAGACTGGGTCAGTGCCTGGGTGATTGAGTGACTGAGTGAGTGAGTGAGTGACTGGATGAGTGGTTAACTGGGTGAGTGAGAGATTGGGCGAATGAGTGACTGGGTGAGTGATAGACTGGGTGAGTGAGAGACTTGGTGAGTGAGTGACTTGGTGAGTGACTGAGTGAGTGAGAGACTGGGTGAGTGACTGGGAGAGTGAGTGACTGAGTGAGTGAGAGACTGGGTGAGTGAGTGACTGGGAAAGTGAGTGACTGAGTGAGTGACTGGGTGAGTGAGTGACTGGGTGAGTGACTGGGTGAGTAAGTGACTGGGTGAGTGAGTGACTGGGTGAGTGACTGGGTGAGTGAAAGACTGGGTGAGTGAGACACTGGGTGAGTGAGAGACTGGGTGAGTGAGTAACTGAGTGAGTGAGAGACTAGGGTTTGTGAGTGACTGGGTGAGTGAGTGACTGGATGAGTGAGTGACAGGGTGATTGGGAGACTGGGTAAGAGACTGGGTGAGTGAGTGACTGGGTGAGTGAGTGACTGGGCGAGTGAGTGACTGGGCGAGTGAGTGACTGGGCGAGTGAGTGACTGGGCGAGTGGGCGACTGGGTGAGTGAGTGACTGGGTGACTGGGTGACTGGGTGAGTGCGTGACTGGGGGAGTGAGTGATTGGGCGAATGAGTGACTGGGTGAGTGAGTGACTGGGTGAGTAAGTGACTGGGTAAGTGACTGTGTGAGTGAGTGACTGGGTGAATGAGTGTCTCGGTGAGTGAGTGATTGGGTGAGTGAGTGACTGGGTGAGTGACTGGGTGAGTGAGAGACTGGGTGAGTGAGATACTAGAGGGGGTGAGGGACTGGGTGAGTGCGTGACTGAGTGAGTGACTGGGTGATGTACTGGGTGAGTGAGTGACTGTGTGAGTGGGAGACTGGGGGAGTGAGTGACTGGGTGAGTGAGTGACTGGGTGAGTGACTGGGTGAGTGAGTGACTGGGAGAGTGAGTGACTGAGTGAGTGAGAGACTGGGTGAGTGAGTGACTGGGTAAGTGAGTGACTGAGTGAGTGAGTGACTGGGTGAATGAGTGACTGGGTGAGTGACAGGGTGATTGAGTGACTGGGAGAGTTAGTGACTGAGTGAGTGACAGACTGGGTGAGTGAGTGACTGGGTGAGTAACTGGGTGAGTGAGAGTCTGGGTGGGTGATTGACTGGGTGAGTTACTGGGTGAGTGAGTGATTTGGTGAGTGAGTGACTGGGTGAGCGACTGGGTGAGTGAGACATCGGGTGAGTGAGAGACTGGGTGAGTTAGTAACTGGCTGAGTGACTGGGTGAGTGAGAGACTGGGTCAGTGACTGGGTGATTGAGTGACTGAGTGAGTGAGTGACTGGATGATTGGTTAACTGGGTGAGTGAGAGACTGGGTGAGTGAGTGACTGGGTGACTGGGTGACTGGGTGAGTGAGTGACTGGGTGAGTGATAGACTGGGTGAGTGAGAGGCTTGGTGAGTGAGTGACTTGGTGAGTGACTGAGTGAGTGAGAGAATGGGTGAGTGACTGGGAGAGTGAGTGACTGAGTGAGTAGGAGACTGGGTGAGTGAGTGACTGGGTAAGTGAGTGACTGAGGGAGTGACTGGGTGAGTGAGTGACTGGGTGAGTGACTGGGTGAGTAAGTGACTGGGTGAGTGAGTGAGTGAATGAGTGACTGGATGAGTGAGTGAGAGAATGGGTGAGTGAGAGACGCGGCGAGTGAGTGACTGGGTGAGTGAGTGAATGGGTGAGCGAGTGACTGGGTGAGTGAGTGACTGGGTGAGTGAGTGACTGGGTGAGTGACTGGGTGAGTGAGTGACTGGGTGAATGATTGTCTAAGTGAGTGAGTGATTGGGTGAGTGAGTGACTGGGTGACTGACTGGGTGAGTATGTCATTGGGTGAGTGAGGGACTGGGTGAGTGGGTATCTGGGTGAGTGAGTGAGTGACTGGGTGAGTGAGAGACTGGGTGATTGAATGGGTGAGTGAGAGACTAGGTGAGTGAGTGACTGGGTTAGTGGGTGACTGGGTGAGTGACTGGGTGAGTTATAGACTGGGTGTGTGAGAGACTTTGTGAGTGAGTGACTTGGTGAGTGACTGAGTGAGTGAGAGACTGTGTGAGTGACTGGGTGAATAAGTGACTGGCTGAGTGAGAGTCTGGGTGAGTGAGTGACCGGGTGAGTGAGTGAGTGACTGGTTGTGTGGGGGACTGGGTGAGTGAGTGACAGGGTGAGTTTCTGGATGAGTAAGTGACTGGGTGTGTGAGTGGCTGGGTGAGTGAGTGAGAGAATTGGTGAGTGAGAGACGCGGTGAGTTCGTGACTGGGTGAGTGAGTGACTGGGTGAGCTAGTGACTGGGTGAGTGAGTGACTGGGTGATTGAGTGACTGGGTGAGTGACTGGGTGAGTGAGAGACTGGGTGAGTGAGACACTGGGTGAGTGAGAGAATGGGTGAGTGAGAGACTGGGTGAGTGAGTAACTGAGTGAGTGAGAGACTAGGGGGTGTGAGTGACTGGGTGAGTGAGTGACTGAGTGAGTGACTGACTGGGTGATTGAGAGACTGGGTGAATGAGTGACTGGGTGAGTGATTGACTGGATGAGTGAGTGACTGGGTGATTGAGAGACTGGGTAAGAGACTGGGTGAGTGAGTGAGTGACTGGGTGAGTGAGTGACTGAGCGAGTGAGTGACTGGGCGAGTGAGTAACTGGGCGAGTGAGTGACTGGGCGAGTGGGCGACTGGGTGAGTGAGTGACTGGGTGACTGGGTGACTGGGTGAGTGCGTGACTGGGGGAGTGAGTGATTGGGCGAATGAGTGACTGGGTGAGTGGGTGACTGGGCGAGTGAGTGACTGGGTGAGTGAGTGACTGGGTAAGTGAGTGACTGGGTGAGTGAGTGATTGGGTGAGTGAGCGACTGAGTGAGTGAGAGACTGGGTGAGTAAGTGACTGGGTAAGTGACTGTGAGTGAGTGACTGGGTGAATGAGTGTCTCGGTGAGTGAGTGATTGGGTGAGTGACTGGGTGAGTGAGAGACTGGGTGAGTGAGATAATAGAGGGGGTGAGGGACTGGGTGAGTGAGTGACTGAGTAAGTGACTGGGTGATGTACTGGGTGAGTGAGTGACTGTGTGAGTGACTGGGTGAGTGAGTGACTGGGAGAGTGAGTGACTGAGTGAGTGAGAGACTGGGTGAGTGAGTTACTGGGTAAGTGAGTGACTGAGTGAGTGAGTGACTGGATGAGTGAGTGACTGGGTGAGTGACAGGGTGATTGAGTGACTGGGAGAGTGAGTGACTGAGTGAGTGACAGACTGGGTGAGTGAGTGACTGGGTGAGTAACTGGGTGAGTGAGAGTCTGGGTGAGTGATTGACTGGGTGAGTTACTGGGTGAGTGAGTGATTTGGTGAGTGAGTGACTGGGTGAGCGACTGGGTGAGTGAGAGATTGGGTGAGTGAGAGACTGGGTGAGTAAGTGACTGGGTGAGTGACTGGGTGAGTGAGTGACTGGGAGAGTGAGTGACTGAGTGAGTGAGAGACTGGGTGAGTGAGTGACTGGGTAAGTGAGTGACTGAGTGAGTGAGTGAGTGACTGGGTGAGTGAGTGACTGGGTGAGTGACAGGGTGATTGAGTGACTGGGAGAGTGAGTGACTGAGTGACTGACAGACTGGGTGAGTGAGTGACTGGGTGAGTAACTGGGTGAGTGAGAGTCTGGGTGAGTGATTGACTGGGTGAGTTACTGGGTGAGTGAGTGATTTGGTGAGTGAGTGACTGGGTGAGCGATAGATTGGGTGAGGGAGATACTGGGTGAGTGAGTAACTGGCTGAGTGACTGGGTGAGTGAGAGACTGGGTCAGTGACTGGGTGATTGAGTGACTGAGTGAGTGAGTGACTGGATGAGTGGTTAACTGGGTGAGTGAGAGGCTGGGCGAGTGAGTGACTGGGTGACTGGGTGACTGGGTGAGTGAGTGACTGGGTGAGTGATAGACTGGGTGAGTGAGAGACTTGGTGAGTGAGTGACTTGGTGAGTGACTGAGTGAGTGAGAGACTGGGTGAGTGACTGGGAGAGTGAGTGACTGAATGAGTGAGAGCCTGGGTGAGTGAGTGACTGGGTAAGTGAGTGACTGAGTGAGTGACTGGGTGAGTGAGTGACTGGGTGAGTGACTGGGTGAGTAAGTGACTGGGTGAATGAGTGACTGGGTGAGTGAGTGACTGGATGAGTGAGTGACTGGGTGATTGAGAGACTGGGTAAGAGACTCGGTGAGTGAGTGACTGGGTGAGTGAGTGACTGGGCGAGTGAGTGACTGTGCGAGTGAATGACTGGGCGAGTGAGTGACTGGGCGAGTGGGCGACTGGGTGAGTGAGTGACTGGGTGACTGGGTGACTGGGTGAGTGGGTGACTGGGTGAGTGATAGACTGGGTGAGTGAGAGACTTGGTGAGTGAGTGACTTGGTGAGTGACTGAGTGAGTGAGAGAATGAGTGAGTGACTGGGAGAGTGAGTGACTGAGTGAGTGAGAGACTGGGTGAGTGAGTGACTGGGTAAGTGAGTGACTGAGTGAGTGACTGGGTGAGTGAGTGACTGGGTGAGTGACTGGGTGAATAAGTGACTGGGTGAGTGAGTGAGTGAATGAGTGACTGGGTGAGTGAGTGATTGTTTGAGTGAGTGACTGGGTGAGTGACAGACTGGGTGAGTGAGTGACTGGGTGAGTAACTGGGTGAGTGAGAGTCTGGGTGAGTGATTGACTGGGTGAGTTACTGGGTGAGTGAGTGATTTGGGGAGTGAGTGACTGGGTGAGCGACTGGGTGAGTGAGAGATTGGGTGAGTGAGAGACTGGGTGAGTGAGTAACTGGCTGAGTGACTGGGTGAGTGAGAGACTGGGTCAGTGACTGGGTGATTGAGTGACTGAGTGAGTGAGTGACTGGATGAGTGGTTAACTGGGTGAGTGAGAGACTGGGTGAGTGAGTGACTGGGTGACTGGGTGACTGGGTGAGTGGGTGACTGGGTGAGTGATAGACTGGGTGAGTGAGAGTCTTGGTGAGTGAGTGACTTGGTGAGTGACTGAGTGAGTGAGAGAATGAGTGAGTGACTGGGAGAGTGAGTGACTGAGTGAGTGAGAGACTGGGTGAGTGAGTGACTGGGTAAGTGAGTGACTGAGTGAGTGACTGGGTGAGTGAGTGACTGGGTGAGTGACTGGGTGAATAAGTGACTGGGTGAGTGAGTGAGTGAATGAGTGACTGGGTGAGTGAGTGATTGTTTGAGTGAGTGACTGGGTGAGTGACAGACTGGGTGAGTGAGTGACTGGGTGAGTAACTGGGTGAGTGAGAGTCTGGGTGAGTGATTGACTGGGTGAGTTACTGGGTGAGTGAGTGATTTGGTGAGTGAGTGACTGGGTGAGCGACTGGGTGAGTGAGAGATTGGGTGAGTGAGAGACTGGGTGAGTGAGTAACTGGCTGAGTGACTGGGTGAGTGAGAGACTGGGTCAGTGACTGGGTGATTGAGTGACTGAGTGAGTGAGTGAATGGATGAGTGGTTAACTGGGTGAGTGAGAGACTGGGTGAGTGAGTGACTGGGTGACTGGGTGACTGGGTGAGTGAGTGACTGGGTGAGTGATAGACTGGGTGAGTGAGAGACTTGGTGAGTGAGTGACTTGGTGAATGACTGAGTGAGTGAGAGAATGGGTGAGTGACTGGGAGATTGAGTAACTGAGTGAGTGAGATACTGGGTGAGTGAGTGAGAGAATGGGTGAGTGAGAGACGCGGTGAGTGAGTGACTGAGTGAGTGAGTGAATGTGTGAGCGAGTGACTGGGTGAGTGAGTGACTGGGTGAGTGAGTAACTGGGTGAGTGACTGGGTGAGTGAGTGACTGGGTGAATGATTGTCTTAGTGAGTGAGTGATTGGGTGAGTGAGTGACTGGGTGAGTGACTGGGTGAGTGAGAGACTGGGTGAGTGAGAACACTAGGGGGGTGAGTTACTGGGTGAGTGAGTGACTGAGTGAGTGACTAATTGGGTGAATGAGTGACTGGGTGAGTAGGTAACTGGGTGAGTGAGTGACTGGGTGAGTGAGAGAC
This sequence comes from Petromyzon marinus, assembly GCF_048934315.1. NCBI lineage: Eukaryota > Metazoa > Chordata > Hyperoartia > Petromyzontiformes > Petromyzontidae > Petromyzon > Petromyzon marinus. The sequence continues at coordinate 11,649,747 of NC_133720.1, forward strand.
TGGGTGAGTGAGTGACTGGGTGAGTGAGCGACTGGGTGAGTGAGTGACTGGGTGAGTGAGCGACTGGCTGAGTGAGAGACTGGGTGAGAGACTAGGTGAGTGACTGGGTGAGTGAGTGACTGGGCGAGTGAGTGACTGGGGGAGTGAGTGACTGGGCGAGTGAGTGACTGGGTGAGTGAGTCACTGGGCGAGTGGGCAACTGGGTGAGTGAGTGACTGGGTTAGTGACTATGTGAGTGAGTGACTGGGTGAGTGAGTGATTGTTTGAGTGAGTGACTGGGTGAGGGAGAGACTGGGTGAGTGAGTGACTGGGTGATTGAGTGACTGAATGAGTCAGTGACTGAGTGAGTGAGAGACTGGGTGAGTGAGTAACCGGTTGAGTGAGTGATTGGGTGAGTGAGTTATTGGGTGAGTGACTGTTTGAGTGAGTGACTGGGTGAGTGAGTTATTGGGTGAGTGACTGTATGAGTGAGTGACTGAGTGAGTGAGTGACTGGGTAAAAGAGTGACTGAGTGAGTGAGTGACTGGGTGAGTGAGTGACTGGATGAGTGACTGGGTGATTGAGTGACTGGGAGAGTGAGTGACTGAGTGAGTGACAGACTGGGTGAGTGAGTGCCTCGGTGAGTAACTGGGTGAGTCAGAGTCTGGGTGAGTGATTGACTGGGTGAGTTACTGGGTGAGTGAGTGATTTGGTGAGTGAGTGACTGGGTGAGCGACTGGATGAGTGAGAGATTGGGTGAGTGAGAGACTGGGTGAGTGAGTGACTGGCTGAGTGATTGGGTGAGTGAGAGACTGGGTGAGTGACTGGGTGATTTAGTGACTGAGTGAGTGTCTGGGTGAGTGAGAGACTGGGTGAGTGAGATACTAGAGGGGGTGAGTGACTGGGTGAGTGAGTGACTGAGTGAGTGACTGGGTGATGTACTAGGTGAGTGAGTGACTGTGTGAGTGGGAGACTGGGTGAGTGAGTGAATGGGTGAGTGAGTGACTGGGTGAGTGACTGGGTGATTGAGTGACTGGGAGAGAGAGTGACTGAGTGAGTGACAGACTGGGTGAGTGAGTGACTGGGTGAGTAACTTGGTGAGTGAGAGACTGGTTGAGTGATTGACTGGGTGAGTTACTGGGTGAGTGAGTGATTTGGTGAGTGAGATACTGGGTGAGCGACTGGGTGAGTGAGAGAATGGGTGAGTGAGTATCTTGGTGAGTGACTGAGTGAGTGGGAGACTGGGTGAGTGAGTAACTGGCTGAGTGAGTGATTGGGTGAGTGAGTTATTGGGTGAATAACTTGGTGAGTGAGAGTCTGGGTGAGTGATTGACTGGGTGAGTTACTGGGTGAGTGAGTGACTGGGTGAGTGAGAGACTGGGTGAGTGAATGACTGGGTGACTGGGTGAGTGAGTGACTGGGTGAGTGATAGACTGGGAGAGTGAGAGACTTGGTGAGTGAGTGACTGGGAGAGTGAGTGACTGGTTGAGTGGGAGACGGGGTGAGTGAGTGACTGGGTGAGTGACTGGGTGAGTAAGTGACTGGGTGAGTAAGTGACTGGGTGAGTGACTGGGTGAGTGAGAGACTGGGTGAGTGAGATACTAGGGTGGGTGAGTGACTGGGTGAGTGATTGACTGGGTGAGTTACTGGGTGAGTGAGTGATTTGGTGAGTGAGTGACTGGGTGAGCGACTGGGTGAGTGAGAGATTGGGTGAGTGAGAGACTGGGTGAGTAAGTGACTGGGTGAGTGACTGGGTGAGTGAGTGACTGGGAGAGTGAGTGACTGAGTGAGTGAGAGACTGGGTGAGTGAGTGACTGGGTAAGTGAGTGACTGAGTGAGTGAGTGAGTGACTGGGTGAGTGAGTGACTGGGTGAGTGACAGGGTGATTGAGTGACTGGGAGAGTGAGTGACTGAGTGACTGACAGACTGGGTGAGTGAGTGACTGGGTGAGTAACTGGGTGAGTGAGAGTCTGGGTGAGTGATTGACTGGGTGAGTTACTGGGTGAGTGAGTGATTTGGTGAGTGAGTGACTGGGTGAGCGATAGATTGGGTGAGGGAGATACTGGGTGAGTGAGTAACTGGCTGAGTGACTGGGTGAGTGAGAGACTGGGTCAGTGACTGGGTGATTGAGTGACTGAGTGAGTGAGTGACTGGATGAGTGGTTAACTGGGTGAGTGAGAGGCTGGGCGAGTGAGTGACTGGGTGACTGGGTGACTGGGTGAGTGAGTGACTGGGTGAGTGATAGACTGGGTGAGTGAGAGACTTGGTGAGTGAGTGACTTGGTGAGTGACTGAGTGAGTGAGAGACTGGGTGAGTGACTGGGAGAGTGAGTGACTGAATGAGTGAGAGCCTGGGTGAGTGAGTGACTGGGTAAGTGAGTGACTGAGTGAGTGACTGGGTGAGTGAGTGACTGGGTGAGTGACTGGGTGAGTAAGTGACTGGGTGAATGAGTGACTGGGTGAGTGAGTGACTGGATGAGTGAGTGACTGGGTGATTGAGAGACTGGGTAAGAGACTCGGTGAGTGAGTGACTGGGTGAGTGAGTGACTGGGCGAGTGAGTGACTGTGCGAGTGAATGACTGGGCGAGTGAGTGACTGGGCGAGTGGGCGACTGGGTGAGTGAGTGACTGGGTGACTGGGTGACTGGGTGAGTGGGTGACTGGGTGAGTGATAGACTGGGTGAGTGAGAGACTTGGTGAGTGAGTGACTTGGTGAGTGACTGAGTGAGTGAGAGAATGAGTGAGTGACTGGGAGAGTGAGTGACTGAGTGAGTGAGAGACTGGGTGAGTGAGTGACTGGGTAAGTGAGTGACTGAGTGAGTGACTGGGTGAGTGAGTGACTGGGTGAGTGACTGGGTGAATAAGTGACTGGGTGAGTGAGTGAGTGAATGAGTGACTGGGTGAGTGAGTGATTGTTTGAGTGAGTGACTGGGTGAGTGACAGACTGGGTGAGTGAGTGACTGGGTGAGTAACTGGGTGAGTGAGAGTCTGGGTGAGTGATTGACTGGGTGAGTTACTGGGTGAGTGAGTGATTTGGGGAGTGAGTGACTGGGTGAGCGACTGGGTGAGTGAGAGATTGGGTGAGTGAGAGACTGGGTGAGTGAGTAACTGGCTGAGTGACTGGGTGAGTGAGAGACTGGGTCAGTGACTGGGTGATTGAGTGACTGAGTGAGTGAGTGACTGGATGAGTGGTTAACTGGGTGAGTGAGAGACTGGGTGAGTGAGTGACTGGGTGACTGGGTGACTGGGTGAGTGGGTGACTGGGTGAGTGATAGACTGGGTGAGTGAGAGTCTTGGTGAGTGAGTGACTTGGTGAGTGACTGAGTGAGTGAGAGAATGAGTGAGTGACTGGGAGAGTGAGTGACTGAGTGAGTGAGAGACTGGGTGAGTGAGTGACTGGGTAAGTGAGTGACTGAGTGAGTGACTGGGTGAGTGAGTGACTGGGTGAGTGACTGGGTGAATAAGTGACTGGGTGAGTGAGTGAGTGAATGAGTGACTGGGTGAGTGAGTGATTGTTTGAGTGAGTGACTGGGTGAGTGACAGACTGGGTGAGTGAGTGACTGGGTGAGTAACTGGGTGAGTGAGAGTCTGGGTGAGTGATTGACTGGGTGAGTTACTGGGTGAGTGAGTGATTTGGTGAGTGAGTGACTGGGTGAGCGACTGGGTGAGTGAGAGATTGGGTGAGTGAGAGACTGGGTGAGTGAGTAACTGGCTGAGTGACTGGGTGAGTGAGAGACTGGGTCAGTGACTGGGTGATTGAGTGACTGAGTGAGTGAGTGAATGGATGAGTGGTTAACTGGGTGAGTGAGAGACTGGGTGAGTGAGTGACTGGGTGACTGGGTGACTGGGTGAGTGAGTGACTGGGTGAGTGATAGACTGGGTGAGTGAGAGACTTGGTGAGTGAGTGACTTGGTGAATGACTGAGTGAGTGAGAGAATGGGTGAGTGACTGGGAGATTGAGTAACTGAGTGAGTGAGATACTGGGTGAGTGAGTGAGAGAATGGGTGAGTGAGAGACGCGGTGAGTGAGTGACTGAGTGAGTGAGTGAATGTGTGAGCGAGTGACTGGGTGAGTGAGTGACTGGGTGAGTGAGTAACTGGGTGAGTGACTGGGTGAGTGAGTGACTGGGTGAATGATTGTCTTAGTGAGTGAGTGATTGGGTGAGTGAGTGACTGGGTGAGTGACTGGGTGAGTGAGAGACTGGGTGAGTGAGAACACTAGGGGGGTGAGTTACTGGGTGAGTGAGTGACTGAGTGAGTGACTAATTGGGTGAATGAGTGACTGGGTGAGTAGGTAACTGGGTGAGTGAGTGACTGGGTGAGTGAGAGACTGGGTGAGTGAGTGACTGGGTGAGTGAGCGACTGGGTGAGTGAGTGACTGGGTGAGTGAGCGACTGGCTGAGTGAGAGACTGGGTGAGAGACTAGGTGAGTGACTGGGTGAGTGAGTGACTGGGCGAGTGAGTGACTGGGGGAGTGAGTGACTGGGCGAGTGAGTGACTGGGTGAGTGAGTCACTGGGCGAGTGGGCAACTGGGTGAGTGAGTGACTGGGTTAGTGACTATGTGAGTGAGTGACTGGGTGAGTGAGTGATTGTTTGAGTGAGTGACTGGGTGAGGGAGAGACTGGGTGAGTGAGTGACTGGGTGATTGAGTGACTGAATGAGTCAGTGACTGAGTGAGTGAGAGACTGGGTGAGTGAGTAACCGGTTGAGTGAGTGATTGGGTGAGTGAGTTATTGGGTGAGTGACTGTTTGAGTGAGTGACTGGGTGAGTGAGTTATTGGGTGAGTGACTGTATGAGTGAGTGACTGAGTGAGTGAGTGACTGGGTAAAAGAGTGACTGAGTGAGTGAGTGACTGGGTGAGTGAGTGACTGGATGAGTGACTGGGTGATTGAGTGACTGGGAGAGTGAGTGACTGAGTGAGTGACAGACTGGGTGAGTGAGTGCCTCGGTGAGTAACTGGGTGAGTCAGAGTCTGGGTGAGTGATTGACTGGGTGAGTTACTGGGTGAGTGAGTGATTTGGTGAGTGAGTGACTGGGTGAGCGACTGGATGAGTGAGAGATTGGGTGAGTGAGAGACTGGGTGAGTGAGTGACTGGCTGAGTGATTGGGTGAGTGAGAGACTGGGTGAGTGACTGGGTGATTTAGTGACTGAGTGAGTGTCTGGGTGAGTGAGAGACTGGGTGAGTGAGATACTAGAGGGGGTGAGTGACTGGGTGAGTGAGTGACTGAGTGAGTGACTGGGTGATGTACTAGGTGAGTGAGTGACTGTGTGAGTGGGAGACTGGGTGAGTGAGTGAATGGGTGAGTGAGTGACTGGGTGAGTGACTGGGTGATTGAGTGACTGGGAGAGAGAGTGACTGAGTGAGTGACAGACTGGGTGAGTGAGTGACTGGGTGAGTAACTTGGTGAGTGAGAGACTGGTTGAGTGATTGACTGGGTGAGTTACTGGGTGAGTGAGTGATTTGGTGAGTGAGATACTGGGTGAGCGACTGGGTGAGTGAGAGAATGGGTGAGTGAGTATCTTGGTGAGTGACTGAGTGAGTGGGAGACTGGGTGAGTGAGTAACTGGCTGAGTGAGTGATTGGGTGAGTGAGTTATTGGGTGAATAACTTGGTGAGTGAGAGTCTGGGTGAGTGATTGACTGGGTGAGTTACTGGGTGAGTGAGTGACTGGGTGAGTGAGAGACTGGGTGAGTGAATGACTGGGTGACTGGGTGAGTGAGTGACTGGGTGAGTGATAGACTGGGAGAGTGAGAGACTTGGTGAGTGAGTGACTGGGAGAGTGAGTGACTGGTTGAGTGGGAGACGGGGTGAGTGAGTGACTGGGTGAGTGACTGGGTGAGTAAGTGACTGGGTGAGTAAGTGACTGGGTGAGTGACTGGGTGAGTGAGAGACTGGGTGAGTGAGATACTAGGGTGGGTGAGTGACTGGGTGAGTGAGAGACTGGGTGAGTGAGACACTGGGTGAGTGAGAGACTGGGTGAGTGAGAACTGGGTGAGTGAGTAACTGAGTGATTGAGAGACTAGGGGGTGTTAGTGACTGGGTGAGTGAATGACTGGGTGAGTTACTGGGTGAGTGAGTGATTTGGTGAGTGAGTGACTGAGTGAGAGTCTGGGTGAGTGAGTGACTGGGTGAGAGAGTGACTGGGCGAGTGAGTGACTGGATTTGTGCGTGACTGGGCGAGTGGGTGACTGGGTGAGTGAGTGACTGGGTGAGTGGGCGACTGGGTGACTGGGCGAGTGAGTGACTGGGTGAGTGGGTGACTGGGCGAGTGAGTGACTGGTGAGTTAGTGACTGGGTGAGTGAGTGACTGGATGAGTGAGTGACTGGGTGAGTGGGCGAATGCGTGAGTGAGCGACTGGGTGAGTGGGCGACTGGGTGAGTGAACGACTAGGTGAGTGAGAGACTGGGTGAGTGAGTGACTTGGTGAGTGACTGAGTGAGTGAAAGACTGGGTGAGTGACTGGGTGAGTATGTGACTGGGTGAGTGAGAGACTTGTGAGTGGGTATCTGGGTGAGTGAGTGACTGGGTGATTGAGAGACTGGGTGAGTGAATGGGTGAGTGAGAGACTGGGTGAGTGAGTGACTGGGTGAGTGGGTGACTGGGTGAGTGAGTGACTGGGTGAGTTATAGACTGGGTGAGTGAGAGACTTGGTGAGTGAGTGACTTGGTGAGTGACTGAGTGAGTGAGAGACTGGGTGAGTGACTGGGTGAATAAGTGACTGGGAGAGTGAGAGACTGGGTGAGAGAGTGACCGGGTGAGTGAGTGGCTGGTTGAGTGGGAGACTGGGTGAGTGAGTGACTGGGTGAGTGACTGGTTGAGTAAGTGATTGAGTGAGTGAGTGACTGGGTGAGTGAGTGAGAGAATGGGTGATGAGAGACTCGGTCAGTGAGTGACTGGGTGAGTGAGCGACTGGGTGAGTGAGTGACTGGGTGAGTGAGCGACTGGGTGAGTGAGAGACTGGGTGAGAGACTAGGTGAGTGAATGGGTGAGTGAGTGACTGGGCGAGTGAGTGACTGGGGGAGTGAGTGACTGGGCGAGTGAGTGACTGGGTGAGTGAGTCACTGGGCGAGTGGGCAACTGGGTGAGTGAGTGACTGGGTCAGTGACTATGTGAGTGAGTAACTGGGTGAGTGAGTGATTGTTTGAGTGAGTGACTGGGTGAGGGAGAGACTGGGTGAGTGAGTGACTGGGTGATTGAGTGACTGAATGAGTGAGTGACTGAGTGAGTGAGAGACTGGGTGAGTGAGTAACCGGTTGAGTGAGTGATTGGGTGAGTGAGTTATTGGGTGAGTGACTGTTTGAGTGAGTGACTGGGTGAGTGAGTTATTGGGTGAGTGACTGTATGAGTGAGTGACTGAGTGAGTGAGTGACTGGGTAAAAGAGTGACTGAGTGACTGGGTGAGTGAGTGACTGGATGAGTGACTGGGTGATTGAGTGACTGGGAGAGTGAGTGACTGAGTGAGTGACAGACTGGGTGAGTGAGTGCCTCGGTGAGTAACTGGGTGAGTGAGAGTCTGGGTGATTGATTGACTGGGTGAGTTACTGGGTGAGTGAGTGATTTGGTGAGTGAGTGACTGGGTGAGCGACTGGATGAGTGAGAGATTGGGTGAGTGAGAGACTGGGTGAGTGAGTGACTGGCTGAGTGATTGGGTGAGTGAGAGACTGGGTGAGTGACTGGGTGATTTAGTGACTGAGTGAGTGTCTGGGTGAGTGAGAGACTGGGTGAGTGAGATACTAGAGGGGGTGAGTGACTGGGTGAGTGAGTGACTGAGTGAGTGACTGGGTGATGTACTAGGTGAGTGAGTGCCTGTGTGAGTGGGAGACTGGGTGAGTGAGTGAATGGGTGAGTGAGTGACTGGGTGAGTGACTGGGTGATTGAGTGACTGGGAGAGAGAGTGACTGAGTGAGTGACAGACTGGGTGAGTGAGTGACTGGGTGAGTAACTTGGTGAGTGAGAGACTGGTTGAGTGATTGACTGGGTGAGTTACTGGGTGAGTGAGTGATTTGGTGAGTGAGTAACTGGGTGAGCGACTGGGTGAGTGAGAGAATGGGTGAGTGAGTGTCTTGGTGAGTGACTGAGTGAGTGGGAGACTGGGTGAGTGAGTAACTGGCTGAGTGAGTGATTGGGTGTGTGAGTTATTGGGTGAATAACTTGGTGAGTGAGAGTCTGGGTGAGTGATTGACTGGGTGAGTTACTGGGTGAGTGAGTGACTGGGTGAGTGAGAGACTGGGTGAGTGAGTGACTGGGTGAGTGAGTGACTGGGTGAGTGATAGACTGGGTGAGTGAGAGACTTGGTGAGTGAGTGATTGGGTGAATGGGTGACTGGGTGACTGGGTGACTGGGTGAGTGAGTGACTGGGTGAGTGAGGGACTGGACGAGTGAGTGACTGGGTGAGTGGGTGACTGGGCGAGTGAGTGACTGGGTGAGTTAGTGACTGGGTGAGTGAGTGACTGGGTGAGTGAGTGACTGGGTGAGTGAGTGATTGGGTGAGTGAGCGACTGGGTGAGTGAGAGACTGGGTGAGTAAGTGACTGGGTAAGTGAATGTGTGAGTGAGTGACTGGGTGAGTGAGTGACTAAGTGAATGAGTGACTGGGTGAGTGAGAGACTTGGTGAGTGACTGTATGAGTGAGTGACTGGGTGAGTGAGTGACTGGGTGATGTACTGGGTGAGTGAGTGACTGGGTGAGTGAGAGACTGGGTGAGTGAGTGACTGGGTGAGTGAGTGACTGTATGAGTGAGTGACTGGGTGAGTGAGTGAGAGACTGGGTGAATGAGTGACTGGGTGAGTCCTTGACTGGGTGAGCGAGTAACTGGGTGAGTGAGTGACTCAGTGAGTGAGAGACTGGGTGAGGGAGTGACTGGGTGAGTGCGTGACTGAGTGAGTGACTGGGTGAATTTGTGACTCGGTGAGTGAGTGATTGGGTGAGTGAGTGACTGAGTGGTGAGAGACTGGGTGAGTGAGTTACTGAATGATTGACTGGGTGAGTGAGTGACTGGGTGAGTGAGTGACTGGGTGAGTGAGAGACTGAATGAGTGACTGGGTGAGTGAGTGACTGGGTGAGTGACTGAGTGAGTGACAGACTGGGTAAGAGAATGGGTGAGTGAGTGACTGGGTGAGTGAGTGACTGGGCAATTGGGTGACTGGGTGAGTGAGTGACTGGGTAAGTGGGCGACTGGGTGACTGGGTGTGTGAGTGACTGGGTGAGTGAGTGACTGGGCGAGTGAGTGACTGGGTTAGTGGGTGAATGGGCGAGTGAGTGACTGGTGAGTTAGTTACAGGGTGAGTGAGTGACTGGATGAGTGAGTAACTGGGCGAGTGGGCGAATGCGTGAGTGAGCGACTGGCTGAGTGGGCGACTGGTTGAGTGAGCGACTGGGTGAGTGAGAGACTGGGTGAGTGAGTGACTTAGTGAGTGACTGAGAGAGTAAGAGACTGGGTGAGTGACTGGGTGAGTATGTGATTGGGTGAGTGAGAGACTGGGTGAGTGGGTATCTGGGTGAGTGAGTGACTGGGTGAGTGAGAGACTGGGTGATTGAATGGGTGAGTGAGAGACTAGGTGAGTGATTGACTGGGTGAGTGGGTGACTGGGTGAGTGACTGGGTGAGTTATAGACTGGGTGAGTGAGAGACTTTGTGAGTGAGTGACTTGGTGAGTGACTGAGTGAGTGAGTGAGAGACTGGGTGAGTGAGTGACTGGGTGAGTGAGTGACTGGGTGAGCGAGCAACTGGGTGAGTGAGTGACTGAGTGAGTGAGAGACTGGGTGAGTGAGTTACTGGGTGAGTGTGTGACTGAGTGAGTGACTGGGTGAGTGAGTGAATCGGTGAGTGAGTGTTGGGTGAGTGAGTGACTGAGTGAGTGAGAGACTGGGTGAGTGAGTCATTGGGTGAGTGAGTGGGTGAGTGAGAGACTAGGGGGGGGTGAGTGACTGAGTGAGTGACTGGGTGAGTGAGTGACTGAGTGAGTCAGAGACTGGGTGAATGAGAGACTGGGTGAGTGAGTGACTGGGTGAGTGAGAGACTTGTGAGTGAATGAATGGGTGAGTGACTGAGTGAGTGAGTGAGAGACTGGGTGAGAGACTGGGTGAGTGAGTGACTGGGTGAGTGAGTGACTGGGCGAGTGAGTGACTGGTTGATTGAGTGACTGGGTGAGTGAGTGACTGGGCGAGTGGGAGACTGGGTGAGTGAGTGACTGGTTGAGTGGGCGACTGGGTGACTGGGTGAGTGAGTGACTGGGTGAGTGAGTGACTGGGCGAGTGAGTGACTGGGTGAGTGGGTGACTGGGTGAGTGGGTGACTGGGCGAGTGAGTGACTGGTGAGTTAGTGACTGCGTGAGTGAGTGAATGGATGAGTGAGTGACTGGGTGAGTGGGCGAATGCGTGAGTGAGCGACTGGGTGAGAGGGCGACTGGGTGAGTGAGCGACTAGGTGAGTGAGAAACTGGGTGAGTGAGTGACTTCGTGAGTGACTTAGTGAGAGAGAGACTGGGTGAGTGACTGGGTAAGTATGTGACTGGGTGAGTGAGAGACTGGTGAGTGGGTATCTGGGTGAGTGAGGGACTGGGTGATTGGTTGACTGGGTGAGTGAATGGGTGAGCGAGAGAAAGGGTGAGTGAGTGACTTGGTGAGTGACTGAGTGAGTGAGAGACTGGGTGAGTGACTGGGTGAATAAGTGACTGGGTGAGTGAGAGACTGGTTGAGTGAGTGACCGGGTGAGTGACTGGGTGAGTAAGTGATTGAAAGAGTGAGTGACTGGGTGAGTGAGTGAGAGAATGGGTGATGAGAGACTCTGTGAGTGAGTGACTGGGTGAGTGAGTGACTGGGTGAGCGAGTGACTGGGTGAGTGAGTGACTGGGTGAGTGAGTGACTGAGTGAGTAAGTGACTGGGTGAGTGACTGTATGAGTGAGTGACTGGGTGAGTGAGTGACTGGCTGATGTACTGGGTGAGTGAGTGACTGTGTGAGTGGGAGACTGGGTGAGTGAGTGACTGGGTGACTGAGTGACTGGGAGAGTGAGGGACTGCGTGAGTGAGAGACTGGGTGAGTGACTGGGAGAGTGAGTGACTGAGTGAGTGAGAGACTGGGTGAGTGAGTGACTGGGTTAGTGAGTGACTGAGTGAGTGACTGACTGACTGGATGAGTGGCTAACTGGGTGAGTGAGAGACTGGGTGAGTGACTGGGTGAGTGAGAGACTTGGAGAGTGAGTGACTGGGTGAGTGGGTGCCTGGGTGAGTGAGTGACTGGGTGAGTGAGAGACTGGGTGAGTGAGAGACTTAGTGAGTGAGTGGCTTGGTGAGTGACTGAGTTAGTGAGAGACTGGGTGAGTGACTGGGTGTGCGAGTGACTGGGTGAGTGAGTGACTGGGTGAGTGAGAGACTGGGTGAGTGAATGAATGGGTGAGTGAGTGATTGGGTGAGTGAGTGACTGGTTGCGTGGTAGACTGGGTGAGTGAGTGAATGGGTGAGTGACTGTATGAGTGAGTGACTGGGTGAGTGAGTGACAGACTGAGTGAGTGAGTGACTGGGTGAGTGAGTGACTGGGTGAGCGAGCAACTGGGTTAGTGAATGACTGAGTGAGTGAGAGACTGGGTGAGTGAGTGACTGGGTGAGTGTGTGACTGAGTGAGTGACTGGGTGAGTGATTGAATCGGTGAGTGAGTGATTGGGTGAGTGAGTGACTGAGTGAGTGAGAGACTGGGTCAGTGAGTGATTGGGTGAGTGAGTGGGTGAGTGAGAGACTAGGGGGGGTGAGTGGCTGAGTGAGTTACTGGGTGAGTGAGTGACTGAGTGAGTGAGAGACTGGGTGAATGAGAGACTGGGTGAGTGAGTGACTGGGTGAGTGACTGTATGAGTGAGTGACTGGGTGAGTGAGTGAGAGACTGGGTGAGTGAGTTACTGGGTGAGTGTGTGACTGAGTGAGTGACTGGGTGAGTGAGTGAATCGGTGAGTGAGTGTTGGGTGAGTGAGTGACTGAGTGAGTGAGAGACTGGGTGAGTGAGTCATTGGGTGAGTGAGTGGGTGAGTGAGAGACTAGGGGGGGTGAGTGACTGAGTGAGTGACTGGGTGAGTGAGTGACTGAGTGAGTCAGAGACTGGGTGAATGAGAGACTGGGTGAGTGAGTGACTGGGTGAGTGAGAGACTTGTGAGTGAGTGAATGGGTGAGTGACTGAGTGAGTGAGTGAGAGACTGGGTGAGAGACTGGGTGAGTGAGTGACTGGGTGAGTGAGTGACTGGGCGAGTGAGTGACTGGTTGATTGAGTGACTGGGTGAGTGAGTGACTGGGCGAGTGGGAGACTGGGTGAGTGAGTGACTGGTTGAGTGGGCGACTGGGTGACTGGGTGAGTGAGTGACTGGGTGAGTGAGTGACTGGGCGAGTGAGTGACTGGGTGAGTGGGTGACTGGGCGATTGAGTGACTGGTGAGTTAGTGACTGCGTGAGTGAGTGACTGGATGAGTGAGTGACTGGGTGAGTGGGCGAATGCGTGAGTGAGCGACTGGGTGAGAGGGCGACTGGGTGAGTGAGCGACTAGGTGAGTGAGAGACTGGGTGAGTGAGTGACTTCGTGAGTGACTGTATGATTGAGTGACTGGGTGAGTGGGCGAATGCGTGAGTGAGCGACTGGGTGAGAGGGCGACTGGGTGAGTGAGCGACTAGGTGAGTGAGAGACTGGGTGAGTGAGTGACTTCGTGAGTGACTTAGTGAGTGAGAGACTGGGTGAGTGGGCGAATGCGTGAGTGAGCGACTGGGTGAGAGGGCGACTGGGTGAGTGAGCGACTAGGTGAGTGAGAGACTGGGTGAGTGAGTGACTTCGTGAGTGACTTAGTGAGTGAGAGACTGGGTGAGTGACTGGGTAAGTATGTGACTGGGTGAGTGAGAGACTGGTGAGTGGGTATCTGGGTGAGTGAGGGACTGGGTGATTGGTTGACTGGGTGAGTGAATGGGTGAGCGAGAGACAGGGTGAGTGAGTGACTTGGTGAGTGACTGATTGAGTGAGAGACTGGGTGAGTGACTGGGTGAATAAGTGACTGGGTGAGTGAGAGACTGGGTGAGTGAGTGACCGGGTGAGTGACTGGGTGAGTAAGTGATTGAGTGAGTGAGTGACTGGGTGAGTGAGTGAGAGAATGGGTGATGAGAGACTCTGTGAGTGAGTGACTGGGTGAGTGAGTGACTGGGTGAGCGAGTGACTGGGTGAGTGAGTGACTGGGTGAGTGAGTGACTGAGTGAGTAAGTGACTGGGTGAGTGACTGGCTGAGTGAGTGACTGGGTGAATGAGTGACTCAGTGAGTGAATGACTCGGTGAGTGAGTGACTGTGTGAGTGAGAGACTGGGTGAGAGAGAGACTGGGTGAGTGAGAGACTAGGGGGCTGAGTGACTGGGTGAGTGAGTGACTGAGAGAGTGACTGACTGGGTGAGTGAGTGACTGGGCGAGTGAGTGATTGGGCTAGTGGGTGACTGGGCGAGTGAGTGACTGGGTGAGTTAGTGACTGGTTGAGTGAGTGACTGGGTGAGTGAGAGACTGGGTGAGTGAGAGACTTGTGAGTGAGTGACTTGGTGAGTGACTGAGTTAGTGAGAGACTTGGTGAGTGACTGGGTGTGCGAGTGACTGGGTGAGTGAGTGACTGTGTGAGTGAGAGAATGGGTGAGTGAGTGAATGGGTGAGTGAGTGACTGGGTGAGTGAGTGACTGGTTGAGTGGTAGACTGGGTGAGTGAGTGACTGGGTGAGTGACTGTATGAGTGAGTGACTGGGTGAGTGAGTGAGAGACTGGGTGAGTGAGTGACTGGGTGAGTGAGTGACTGGGTGAGTGGGTGATTGGGTGAGTAAGCGATTGGGTGAGTGAGAGACTGGGTGAATAAGTGACTGGGTAAGTGGCTGTGTGAGTGAGTGACTGGGTGAGTGAGTGACTAAGTGAATGAGTGACTGGTTGAGTGAGAGACTGGGTGAGTGACTGTATGAGTGAGTGACTGGGTGAATGAGTGACTGGGTGATGTACTGGGTGAGTGAGTGACTGTGTGATTGGGAGACTGGGTGAGTGTGTGACTGGGTGAGTGAGTGACTGGGAGAGTGAGTGACTGGGTGAGTGGGTGACTGGGTGAGTGAGTGACTGGGTGAGTGAGAGACTGGGTGAGTGAGAGACTTGGTGAGTGAGTGGCTTGGTGAGTGACTGAGTTAGTGAGAGACTGGGTGAGTGACTGGGTGTGCGAGTGACTGGGTGAGTGAGTGACTGGGTGAGTGAGAGACTGGGTGAGTGAGTGAATGGATGAGTGAGTGACTGGGTGAGTGAGTTACTGGTTGAGTGGTAGACTGGGTGAGTGAGTGAATGGGTGAGTGACTGTATGAGTGAGTGACTGGGTGAGTGAGTGAGAGACTGAGTGAGTGAGAGACTGGGTGAGTGAGTGACTGGGTGAGTGTGTGACTGAGTGAGTTACTGGGTGAGTGAGTGAATCGGTGAGTGAGTGATTGGGTGAGTGAGTGACTGAGTGAATGAGAGACTGGGTGAGTGAGTGATTGGGTGAGTGAGTGGATGAGTGAGAGACTAGGGGGGGGTGAGTGACTGAGTGAGTGACTGGGTGAGTGAGTGACTGAGTGAGTGAGAGACTGGGTGAATGAGAGACTGGGTGAGTGAGTGACTGAGTGAGTGAGAGACTTGTGAGTGAGTGACTGGGTGAGTGACTGAGTGAGTGAGTGAGAGACTGGGTGAGAGACTGGGTGAGTGAGTGAATGGGTGAGTGAGTGACTGGGCGAGTGAGTAACTGGGTGAGTGAGTGACTGGGTGAGTGAGTGACTGGGTGAGTGAGTGACTGGGTGAGCGAGCAACTGGGTGAGTGAGTGACTGAGTGAGTGAGAGACTGGGTGAGTGAGTGACTGGGTGAGTGTGTGACTGAGTGAGTGACTGGGTGAGTGAGTGAATCGGTGAGTGAGTGACTGGGCGAGTGAGTGATTGGGCGAGTGGGTGACTGGGCGAGTGAGTGACTGGGTGAGTTAGTGACTGGGTGAGTGAGAGACTTGTGAGTGAGTGACTGGGTGAGTGACTGAGTGAGTGAGTGAGAGACTGGGTGAGAGACTGGGTGAGTGAGTGAATGGGTGAGTGAGTGACTGTGCGAGTGAGTAACTGGGTGAGTGAGTGACTGGGTGAGTGAGTGACTGGGTGAGTGAGTGACTGGGTGAGCGAGCAACTGGGTGAGTGAGTGACTGAGTGAGTGAGAGACTGGGTGAGTGAGTGACTGGGTGAGTGTGTGACTGAGTGAGTGACTGGGTGAGTGAGTGAATCGGTGATTGAGTGACTAGGCGAGTGAGTGATTGGGCGAGTGGGTGACTGGGCGAGTGAGTGACTGGGTGAGTTAGTGACTGGTTGAGTGAGTGACTGGGTGAGTGAGAGACTGGGTGAGTGAGAGACTTGTGAGTGAGTGACTTGGTGAGTGACTGAGTTAGTGAGAGACTTGGTGAGTGACTGGGTGTGCGAGTGACTGGGTGAGTGAGTGACTGGGTGAGTGAGAGACTGGGTGAGTGAGTGAATGGGTGAGTGAGTGACTGGGTGAGTGAGTGACTGGTTGAGTGGTAGACTGGGTGAGTGAGTGACTGGGTGAGTGAATGTATGAGTGAGTGACTGGGTGAGTGAGTGAGAGACTGGGTGAGTGAGTGACTGGGTGAGTGAGTGACTGGGTGAGTGGGTGATTGGGTGAGTGAGCGACTGGGTGAGTGAGAGACTGGGTGAATAAGTGACTGGGTAAGTGGCTGTGTGAGTGAGTGACTGGGTGAGTGAGTGACTAAGTGAATGAGTGACTGGGTGAGTGAGAGACTGGGTGAGTGACTGTATGAGTGAGTGACTGGGTGAGTGAGTGACTGGGTGATGTACTGGGTGAGTGAGTGACTGTGTGAGTGGGAGACTGGGTGAGTGAGTGACTGGGTGAGTGAGTGACTGGGAGAGTGAGTGACTGGGTGAGTGGGTGACTGGGTGAGTGAGAGACTGGGTGAGTGAGAGACTTGGTGAGTGAGTGGCTTGGTGAGTGACTGAGTGAGTGAGAGACTGGGTGAATGTAGAGACTGGGTGAGTGAGTGACTGGGTGAGTGACTGTATGAGTGAGTGACTGGGTGAGTGAGTGACTGGGTGATGTACTGGGTGAGTGAGTGACTGTGTGAGTGGGAGACTGGGTGAGTGAGTGAGAGACTGGGTGAGTGAGTGATTGGGTGAGCGAGCAACTGGGTGAGTGAGTGATTGGGTGAGTGAGTGGGTGAGTGAGAGACTAGGGGGGGGGGGTGAGTGACTGAGTGAGTGACTGGGTGAGTGAGTGACTGAGTGAGTGAGAGACTGGGTGAATGAGAGACTGGGTGAGTGAGTCACTGGGTGAGTGAGAGACTTGTGAGTGAGTGACTGGGTGAGTGACTGAGTGAGTGAGTGAGAGACTGGGTGAGAGACTGGGTGAGTGAGTGACTGGGTGAGTGAGTGACTGGGCGAGTGAGTGACTGGGTGAGTGAGTGACTGGGTGAGTGAGTGACTGGGCGAGTGGGAGACTGGGTGAGTGAGTGACTGGTTGAGTGGGCGACTGGGTGACTGGGTGAGTGAGTGACTGGGTGAGTGAGTGACTGGGCGAGTGAGGGACTGGGTGAGTGGGTGACTGGATGAGTGAGTGACTGGGTGAGTGGGCGAATGCGTGAGTGAGCGACTTGGTGAGTGGGCGACTGGGTGAGTTAATGACTAGGTGAGTGAGAGACTGGGTGAGTGAGTGACTTCGTGAGTGACTTAGTGAGTGAGAGACTGGGTGAGTGACTGGGTAAGTATGTGACTGGGTGAGTGAGGGACTGGGTGAGTGGTTGACTGGGTGAGTGAATGGGTGAGCGCGAGACAGGGTGAGTGAGTGACTTGGTGAGTGACTGGGTGAATAAGTGACTGGGTGAGTGAGAGAATGGGTGAGTGAGTGACCGGGTGAGTGAGTGGCTGGTTGAGTGGGAGACTGGGTGAGTGAGTGACTGGGTGAGTGACTGGGTGAGTAAGTGATTGTGTGAGTGAGTGACTGGGTGAGTGAGTGAGAGAATGGGTGATGAGAGACTCTGTGAGTGAGTGACTGGGTGAGTGAGTGACTGGGTGAGCGAGTGACTGGGTGAGTGAGTGACTGGGTGAGTGAGTGACTGGGTGAGTAAGTGACTGGTTGAGTGACTGGGTGAGTGAGTGACTGGGTGAATGAGTGACTCGGTGAGTGAATGACTCGGTGAGTGAGTGACTGTGTGAGTGAGAGACTGGGTGAGAGAGAGACTGGGTGAGTGAGAGATTAGGGGGCTGAGTGACTGGGTGAGTGAGTGACTGAGCGAGTGACTGACTGGGTGAGTGAGTGACTGGGCGAGTGAGTGATTGGGCGAGTGGGCGACTGGGTGAGTGACTGAATGGGTGAATGGGTGACTAGGTGACTGGGTGAGTGAGTGACTGGGTGAGTGAGTGATTGACTGGGCGATTGAGTGACTGGGTGAGTGGGTGACTGGGCGAGTGAGTGACTGGGTGAGTTAGTGACTGTGTGAGTGAGTGACTGGGTGAGTGAGTGACTGGGTGAGTGAGTGATTGGGTGAGTGAGCGACTGGGTGAGTGAGAGACTGGGTGAATAAGTGACTGGGTAAGTGACTGTGTGAGTGAGTGACTGGGTGAGTGAGTGACTAAGTGAATGAGTGACTGGGTGAGTGAGAGACTGGGTGAGTGACTGTATGAGTGAGTGACTGGGTGAGTGAGTGACTGGGTGATGTACTGGGTGAGTGAGTGACTGTGTGAGTGGGAGACTGGGTGAGTGAGTGACTGGGTGAGTGAGTGACTGGGAGAGTGAGTGACTGAGTGAGTGAGAGACTGGGTGAGTGACTGGGAGAGTGAGTGACTGAGTGAGTGAGAGACTGGGTGAGTGAGTGACTGGGTTAGTGAGTGACTGAGTGAGTGAGTGACTGACTGGATGAGTGGCTAACTGGGTGAGTGAGAGACTGGGTGAGTGAATGACTGGGTGAGTGGGTGACTGGGTGAGTGAGTGACTGGGTGAGTGAGAGACTGGGTGAGTGAGAGACTTGGTGAGTGAGTGACTTGGTGAGTGACTGAGTTAGTGAGAGACTGGGTGAGTGACTGGGTGTGCGAGTGACTGGGTGAGTGAGTGACTGGGTGAGTGAGAGACTGGGTGAGTGAGTGAATGGGTGAGTGAGTGACTGGGTGAGTGAGTGACTGGTTGAGTGATAGACTGGGTGAGTGAGTGACTGGGTGAGTGACTGTATGAGTGAGTGACTGGGTGAGTGAGTGAGAGACTGTGTGAGTGAGTGACTGGGTGAGTGAGTGACTGGGTGAGTGGGTGACTGGGCGAGTGAGTGACTGGGTGAGTTAGTGACTGGGTGAGTGAGTGACTGGGTGAGTGAGTGACTGGGTGAGTGAGTGATTGGGTGAGTGAGCGACTGGGTGAGTGAGAGACTGGGTGAATAAGTGACTGGGTAAGTGACTGTGTGAGTGAGTGACTGGGTGAGTGAGTGACTAAGTGAATAAGTGACTGGGTGAGTGAGAGACTGGGTGAGTGACTGTATGAGTGAGTGACTGAGTGAGTGAGTGACTGGGTGATGTACTGGGTGAGTGAGTGACTGTATGAGTGGGAGACTGGGTGAGTGAGTGACTGGGTGAGTGAGTGACTGGGAGAGTGAGTGACTGAGTGAGTGAGAGACTGGGTGAGTGACTGGGAGAGTGAGTGACTGAGTGAGTGAGAGACTGGGTGAGTGAGTGACTGAGTGAGTGAGTGACTAACTGGATGAGTGGCTAACTGGGTGAGTGAGAGACTGGGTGAGTGAATGACTGGGTGAGTGGGTGACTGGGTGAGTTAGTGACTGGGTGAGTGAGAGACTGGGTGAGTGAGAGACTTGGTGAGTGAGTGACTTGGTGAGTGACTGAGTTAGTGAGACACTGGGTGAGTAACTGGGTGTGCGAGTGACTGGGTGAGTGAGTGACTGGGTGAGTGAGTGACTGGTTGAGTGGTAGACTGGGTGAGTGAGTCACTGGGTGAGTGACTGTATGAGTGAGTGACTGGGTGAGTGAGTGAGAGACTGGGTGAGTGAGTGACTGGGTGAGTGAGTGACTGGGTGAGTGAGCAACTGGGTGAGTGAGTGACTGAGTGAGTGAGAGACTGGGTGAGTGAGTGACTGGGTGAGTGTGTGAATGAGTGAGTGACTGGGTGAGTGAGTGAATCGGTGAGTGAGTGATTGGGTGAGTGACTGAGTGAGTGAGAGACTGGGTGAGTGAGTGATTGGGTGAGTGAGTGGGTGATTGAGAGACTAGGGGGGGTGAGTGACTGAGTGAGTGACTGGGTGAGTGAGTGACTGGGTCAGTGAGAGACTGGATGAATGAGAGACTGGGTGAGTGAGTGACTGGGTGAGTGACTGTATGAGTGAGTGACTGGGTGAGTGAGTGAGAGACTGGGTGAGTGAGTGACTGGGTGAGTGAGTGACTGGGTGAGCGAGCAACTGGGTGAGTGAGTGACTGCGTGAGTGAGAGAATGCGTGAGTGAGTGACTGGGTGATTGTGTGACTGAGTGAGTGACTGGGTGAGTGAGTGAATCGGTGAGTGAGTGATTGGGTGAGTGAGTGACTGAGTGAGTGAGAGACTGGGTGAGTGAGTGGTTGTGTGAGTGAGTGGGTGAGTGAGAGACTAGGGGGGTGAGTGACTGAGTGAGTGACTGGGTGAGTGAGTGACTGAGTGAGAGACTGGGTGAATGAGAGACTGGGTGAGTGAGTGACTGGGTGAGTGAGAGACTTGTGAGTGAATGACTGGGTGAGTGAATGAGTGAGTGAGTGAGAGACTGGGTGAGAGACTGGGTGAGTGAGTGACTGGGTGAGTGAGTGACTGGGCGAGTGAGTCACTGGGTGAGTGAGTGACTGGGTGAGTGAGTGACTGGGCGAGTGGGTGACTGGGTGAGTAAGTGACTGGTTGAGTGGGCGACTGGGTGACTGGGTGAGTGAGTGACTGGGTGAGTGAGTGACTGGACGAGTGAGTGACTGGGTGAGTGGGTGACTGGGCGAGTGAGTGACTGGTGAGTTAGTGACTGCGTGAGTGAGTGACTGGAAGAGTGAGTGACTGGGTGAGTGGGCGAATGCGTGAGTGAGCGACTGGGTGAGTGGGCGACTGGGTGAGTGAGCGACTAGGTGAGTGAGAGACTGGGTGAGTGAGTGACTTCGTGAGTGACAGAGTGAGTGAGGGACTGGGTGAGTGAGAGACTGGGTGAGTGAATGGGTGAGTGAGAGACAGGGTGAGTGAGTGACTGGGTGAGTGGGTGACTGGGTGAATGAGTGATTGGGTGAGTTATGGACTGGGTGAGTGAGAGACTTGGTGAGTGAGTGACTTGGTGAGTGACTGAGTGAGTGAGAGACTGGGTGAGTGACTGGGTGATTGAGTGACTGAGTGAGTGGGTGACTGGATGAGTGGCTAACTGGGTGAGTGAGAGACTGGGTGAGTGACTGGGTGAGTGAGAGACTGGGTGAGTGAGTGACTGGGTGAGTGAGAGACTGGGTGAGTGAGTGACTTGGTGAGTGACTCAGTTAGTGAGAGACTGGGTGAGTGACTGGGTGTGCGAGTGACTGGGTGAGTGGGTGACTGAGTGAGTGAGAGACTGGGTGAGTGAGTGAATGGGTGAGTGAGTGACTGGACGAGTGAGTGACTGGGTGAGTGGGTGACTGGGCGAGTGAGTGACTGGTGAGTTAGTGACTGCGTGAGTGAGTGACTGGAAGAGTGAGTGACTGGGTGAGTGGGCGAATGCGTGAGTGAGCGACTGGGTGAGTGGGCGACTGGGTGAGTGAGCGACTAGGTGAGTGAGAGACTGGGTGAGTGAGTGACTTCGTGAGTGACTGAGTGAGTGAGAGACTTTGTGAGTGACTGGGTAAGTATGTGACTGGGTGAGTGAGAGACTGGTGAGTGGGTATCTGGGTGAGTGAGGGACTGGGTGAGTGAGAGACTGGGTGAGTGAATGGGTGAGTGAGAGACAGGGTGAGTGAGTGACTGGGTGAGTGGGTGACTGGGTGAATGAGTGATTGGGTGAGTTATGGACTGGGTGAGTGAGAGACTTGGTGAGTGAGTGACTTGGTGAGTGACTGAGTGAGTGAGAGACTGGGTGAGTGACTGGGTGATTGAGTGACTGAGTGAGTGGGTGACTGGATGAGTGGCTAACTGGGTGAGTGAGAGACTGGGTGAGTGACTGGGTGAGTGAGAGACTGGGTGAGTGAGTGACTGGGTGAGTGGGTGACTGGGTGAGTGAGTGACTGGGTGAGTGAGAGACTGGGTGAGTGAGAGTCTGGGTGAGTGAGTGACTTGGTGAGTGACTGAGTTAGTGAGAGACTGGGTGAGTGACTGGGTGTGCGAGTGACTGGGTGAGTGGGTGACTGAGTGAGTGAGAGACTGGGTGAATGTGTGAATGGGTGAGTGAATGACTGGACGAGTGAGTGACTGGGTGAGTGGGTGACTGGGCGAGTGAGTGACTGGTGAGTTAGTGACTGCGTGAGTGAGTGACTGGAAGAGTGAGTGACTGGGTGAGTGGGCGAATGCGTGAGTGAGCGACTGGGTGAGTGGGCGACTGGGTGAGTGAGCGACTAGGTGAGTGAGAGACTGGGTGAGTGAGTGACTTCGTGAGTGACTGAGTGAGTGAGAGACTGGGTGAGTGACTGGGTAAGTATGTGACTGGGTGAGTGAGAGACTGGTGAGTGGGTATCTGGGTGAGTGAGGGACTGGGTGAGTGAGAGACTGGGTGAGTGAATGGGTGAGTGAGAGACAGGGTGAGTGAGTGACTGGGTGAGTGGGTGACTGGGTGAATGAGTGATTGGGTGAGTTATGGACTGGGTGAGTGAGAGACTTGGTGAGTGAGTGACTTGGTGAGTGACTGAGTGAGTGAGAGACTGGGTGAGTGACTGGGTGATTGAGTGACTGAGTGAGTGGGTGACTGGATGAGTGGCTAACTGGGTGAGTGAGAGACTGGGTGAGTGACTGGGTGAGTGAGAGACTGGGTGAGTGAGTGACTGGGTGAGTGGGTGACTGGGTGAGTGAGTGACTGGGTGAGTGAGAGACTGGGTGAGTGAGAGACTGGGTGAGTGAGTGACTTGGTGAGTGACTGAGTTAGTGAGAGACTGGGTGAGTGACTGGGTGTGCGAGTGACTGGGTGAGTGGGTGACTGAGTGAGTGAGAGACTGGGTGAGTGCGTGAATGGGTGAGTGAGTGACTGGGTGAGTGAATGACTGGTTGAGTGGTAGACTGGGTGAGTGAGTGACTGGGTGAGTGACTCTATGAGTGAGTGACTGGGTGAGTGAGAAACTGGTTGAGTGAGAGACTTTGTGATTAAGTGACTTCGTGAGTAACTGAGTGAGTGAGAGACTGGGTGAGTGAGTGACTGAGTGAGTGAGTGACTGGGTGAATGAGTGACTGGGTGAGTAGGTAACTGGGTGAGTGAGTGACTGGGTGAGTGAGAGACTGGGTGAGTGAAAGACTGGGTGAGTATGTTACTGGGTGAGTAACTGTGTGAGTGAGTGACTGGTTGAGTGAGTAACTGGGTGAGTAAGTGAATGGGTGAGTGACTGACTGTGTGAGTGAGAGACTGGGTGAGTGAGTGAATGGGTGAGTGAGAGACTGGGTGAGTAAGTGGCTGGGTGTTTGAGTGACTGGGTAAGTGAGTGACTGGGTGAGTGAGTGACTAGGTGAGTGACTGGGTGAGTGGGTAACTGGGTGAGTGAGTGACTGGGTGAGTGAGAGACTAGGTGAGTGAGTGACTGGGTGAGTGAGTGACGGGGTGAGTGAAAGACTGGGTGAGTGAGTGACTGGATGAGTGAGTGACTGGATGAGTCGTTAACTGGGTGAGTGAGTGACTGGGTGAGTGAGAGACTGGGTGAGTGAGTGACTGGGTGAGTGAGTGACTGGATGAGTCGTTAACTGTGTGAGTGAGAGAATGGGTGAGTTAGTGACTGGGTGAGTAGGTGCCTGGGTGAGTGAGTGACTGGGTGAGTGAGAGACTGGTTGAGTGAGAGACTTGGTGAGTAAGTGACTTGGTGAGTAATTGAGTGAGTGAGAGACTGGGTGAGTGACTGGGTGAGTGAGTGACTGAGTGAGTGAGTGACTGGGTGAATGAGTGACTGGGTGAGTCTGTAACTGGGTGAGTGAGTGACTGGGTGAGTGAGTGACTGGTTGAGTGAGAGACTGGGTGAGTGACTGGGTGAGTGAGAGACTGGATGATTGAGTGACTAGGTGAGTGAGCGACTGGGTGAGTGATTGTATGAGTGAGTGACTGGGTGAGTGAGAGACTGGGTGAGTGAGTGACTGGTTGAGTGAGTGACTGGGTGAGTGACTGTATGAGTGAGTGATTGGGTGATTGAGCGACTGTGTGAGTGAGAGACTGGGTGAGTGAGTGACTGGGTGAGTGAGTGACAGGGTGAGTGAGTGACTGAGCGAGTCAGTGCCTGGGCGAGTGAGCAACTCGGTGAGTGAGTGAATGGATGAGTGAGTGACTGGGTGAGTGAGTAACTGGGCGAGTGAGAGACTGGGTGAGTAAGTGACTGGGTGTGTGAGTGACTGGGTGAGTGAGTGACTGGGTGAGTGAGTGACTAGGTGAGTGACTGGGTGAGTGAGTAACTGGGTGAGTGAGTGACTGCATGAATGAGTGACGGGGTGAGTGAGAGACTGGGTGAGTGACTGAATGAGTGAGTGAGTGGATGAGTCGTTAACTTGGTGAGTGAGTGACTGGGTAAGTGAGAGACTTGGTGAGTAAGTGACTTGGTGAGTAACTGAGTGAGTGAGAGAATGGGTAAGTGACTGGGTGAGTGAGTGACTGAGTGAGTGACTGGGTGAATGAGTGACTGGGTGAGTAGGTATCTGAGTGAGTGAGTGACTGGGTGAGTGAGAGACGGGGTGAGTGAGTGATGAGTCAGTGAGAGACTGGGTGAGTATGTGACTGGGTGAGTGAGTGACTGGGTGAGTGAGTGACTGTATGAGTGAGTGACTGGGTGAGTGAGTGACTGGGTGAGAGAGTTTCTGAGTGAGAGACTGGGTGAGTGAGTGACTGGGTGAGAGACTGGGTGAGTGACTGGGTGAGTGAGTGACTGAATCAGTGAGTGACTGAATGAGTGGTTAACTGGATGAGTGAGAGGCTGGGTGAGTGAGTGACTGGGTGAGTGAGAGACTGGTTGAGTAAGTGACTTTGTGAGTAACTGAGTGAGTGAGAGACTGGCTGAGTGACTGGGTGAGTGAGTGACTGAGTGAGTGACTGGGTGAATAAGTGACTGGGTGAGTAGGTAACTGGGTGAGTGAGTGATTGGGTGAGCGAGAGACTGGGTGAGTGAGAGACTGGGTGAGTGACTGGTTGAGTGAGAGACTGGGTGAGTGAGTGACTGGGTTAGTAAATGACTGGGTGAGTGACTGACTGTGTGAGTGAGTGACTGGGTAAGTGACTAGGTGAGTGGGTAACTGGGTGAGTGAGTGACTGGGTGAGTGAGTGACTGGGTGAGTGAGAGACTGGGTGAGTGACTGGGTGAGTGAGAGACTGGGTGAGTGAGTGACTGGGTGAGAAAATGACTGGGTGAGTGACTGACTGTGTGAGTGAGTGACTGGGTGAGTGACTGGGTGAGTGGGTAACTGGGTGAGTGAGTGACTGGGTGAGTGAGTGACTGGGCGATTGAGTGACTGGGTGAGTGAGTGACTGGGTGAGTGGGCGACTTGGCGAGTGAGCGAATGGGTGAGTGGGCGACTGGGTGAGTGAGTGACTGGGTGAGTGAGTGAGTGAGTGACTGGGTGAGTGAGTGACTGGTTGAGTGAGTAATTGGCTGAGTGAGTGACTGGTTGAATGGGTGAGTGAGTGACTGTGTGAATGGGTGAGTAACTGGGTGAGTGAGCGACTAGGTGAGTGACTTGGTGAGTGAGAGACTGAGTGAGTGAGTGACTAGGTGAGTGAGAGACTGGTTGAGTGAGAGACTTAGTGAGTAAGTGACGTGGTGAGTAACTGAGTGAGTGAGAGACTGGGTGAGTGAGTGACTGAGTGAGTGACTGGGTGAATGAGTGATTGGCTGAGTAGGTAACTGGGTGAGTATGTGACTGGGTGAGTGAGTAACTGTGTGAATGAGTGACTGGTTGAGTGAGATACTGGGTGAGTGACTGGGTGAGTGATAGACTGGGTGAGTGAGTGGCTGGGTGAGTAAGTGACTGGGTGAGTGACTGACTGTGTGAGTGAGAGACTGGGTGAGTGAGTGACTAGGTGAGTGAGTGGGTGAGTGGGTAACTGGGTGAGTGAGTGACTGGGTGAGTGAGAGACTGGGTGAGTGAGTGACTGGGTGAGTGAGTGACGGGGTGAGTGAGAGACTGGGTGAGTGAGTGACTGGATGAGTGAGAGACTGGGTGAGTGAGTGACTGGATGACTCGTTAACTGGGTGAGTGAGTGACTGGGTGAGTGAGAGACTGGGTGAGTGACTTGGTGAGTGAGAGACTGGGTGAGTGAGTGACTGGGTGAGTGGGTGCCTGGGTGAGTGAGTGACTGGGTGAGTGAGAGACTGTTTGAGTGAGAGACTTGGTGAGTAAGTGACTTGGTGAGTAACTGAGTGACAGACTGGGTGAGTGACTGGGTGAGTGAGTGACTGAGTGAGTGAGTGACTGGGTGAATGAGTGACTGGGTGAGTGAGTGACTGGGTGAGTGAGTGACTGGTTGAGTGAGAGACTGGGTGAGTGACTGGGTGAGTGAGAGACTGGATGAGTGAGTGACTGGGTGAGTGAGCGACTGGGTGAGTGACTGTATGAGTGAGTGACTTTGTGAGTGAGAGACTGGGTGAGTGACTGGTTGAGTGAGTGACTGGGTGAGTGACTGTATGAGTGTGTGACTGGGTGAGTGAGTGACTGGGTGAGCGAGAGACTGGGTGAGTGACTTGGTGAGTGAGAGACTGGGTGAGTGAGTTACTGGGTGAGTGGGTGCCTGGGTGAGTGAGTGACCCAGTCACTCACCCAGTCTGTCACTGAGTGACAGACTGGGTGAGTGACTGGGTGAGTGAGTGACTGAGTGAGTGAGTGACTGGGTGAATGAGTGACTGGTTGAGTAGGTAACTAGGTGAGTGAGTGACTGGTTGAGTGAGTGACTGGTTGAGTGAGAGACTGGGTGAGTGACTGGGTGAGTGAGAGACTGGATGAGTGAGCGACTGGTTGAGTGACTGTATGAGTGAGTGACTTTGTGAGTGAGAGACTGGGTGAGTGACTGGTTGAGTGAGTGACTGGGTGAGTGACTGTATGATTGAGTGACTGGGTGAGTGAGTGACTGGGTGAGTGAGTGACTGAGCGAGTCAGTGACTGGGCGAGTGAGCGACTGGACGAGTGAGTGAATGGGTGAGTGAGTGACTGGGTGAGTGAGTAACTGGGCGAGTGGGCGACTGGGTGAGTGAGTGACTGCGTGAGTGGGTGACTGGGTGACTTGGTGAGTGGCTGGGTGAGTGAGTGACTGGGTGAGTGAGTAACTGTGTGAGTGAGTAACTGGTTGAGTGAGAGACTGGGTGAGTGCTTGGTTGAGTGAGAGACTGGATGAGTGTCTGGGTGAGTAAGTGACTGGGTGAGTGAGTGACTGGGTCAGTGAGTGACTGGGTGAGTGACTGGGTGAGTGGGTAACTGGGTGAGTGAGTGACTGGGTGAGTGAGTGACTGGTTGAGTGAGTAATTGGCTGAGTGAGTGACTGGTTGAATGGGTGAGTGAGTGACTTTGTGAATGGGTGAGTGACCGGGTGAGTGAGTGACTGGTTGAGTGAGTGACTGGCTGAGTGAGTGACTGGGTGAGTGACTGGGTGAGTGAGTGACTGGTTGAGTGAGTGACTGGCTGAGTGAGTGACTAGGTGAGTGACTAGCTGAGTGAGTTACTGGCTGAGTGAGTGACTGGTTGAGTGAGTGACTGGGTGAGTGAGTGACTGGTTGAGTGAGTGACTGGCTGAGCGAGTGACTGGGTGAGTGAGTGCCTGGGTGAGTGAGTGATTAGTACGAAGGGTGACGAGTTTTGTTGCGTCACCACAATGTATGATTGTGTTTTGTTGTTGTTTTTAATTTAAAGCCAGCGGTGATTGCCAGTCTGCACGGTTGGCGGCTTCATCTGTGTAACTCTCAGCTGCGCGATACAAACGATTTCTAGACAATGATACGGGGAGGTGTTAAGATGGGCACAGTGCCGGACGATCCAAGCTACACGTGTAGTAGCTGCTACACGTGTAGTAGCTGCTACACGTGTAGTAGCTGCTACACGTGTAGTAGCTACTACACTTGCGGTAGCTGCTACACATGTGTAGTAGCTACTACGCGTGTAGTAGCTACTACTTATGTGTAGTAGCTACACGTGTAGTAGTTACACATGTGGTAGCTACTGCATGTGTAGCTACTACTTGTGTGTAGTAGCTACTACTACACATATGTAGTAGCTACTACATATGTGTAGTAGTTACACATGGGTAGTAGCTACTACTACACATGCAGTAGTTACACATGTGTAGTAGCTACTACTACATATGTAGTAGTAGCTACTACTACTTATATGTAGTAGTAGCTACTACTACTTATATGTAGTAGCTACTACTACATATATGTAGTAGCTGCTACATATATGTAGTAGTTACACATGTAGTAGTTACACATATGTAGTAGCTACACATGTAGTAGCTACATATGTAGTAGTTACGGATCCCGTACTTTCAAGGGCCCCGCGCTAAACGCTTTCAAGCGATCAATTCCGGTTCAGTGATTCTGCACTTGCTCCATCACTACAGTACTATAACGCCTTCAACCTTGACGTACGACTGGGTGTTCAAGGTTAACGATTTGTCGTGTTATCTGGCTGTATAGCAAATGAAAAAAAATGACAATTACTTTACTGTGCAAGTGTAACATTTGCGTGTGTTTAAAATTTACGTGTTTTTTTTTTAATCCTGTTTAGGGCCCCCTCAATAACATCACGTGCTACAGGCCGCGCAAGACCTTCATCCGGCACACGATGTGCCGACACCAATCAGACACCGATATTACACGGATTCAAGTCTGCATTAACCACGTCACGTGCTCGTGGCAAAAAAACATGCGAACAAATATACTCTTTGGTTCTATTTGGTAAAGTCACGTCGGTAAAAAAAAATAATAACAAAAATCACGACTTTTTTCGGCCACAACACAAGCGGCCTTCATCAGGTGAAGGGACGAGACTGTCTGGAGGACAGCGCTGGAGTGAAAACGTCGTGATTTTTTGTTATTTAATTTTTTCACCTACGTGACTTTACCCAATAGAACCAAAGAGTATGGATCCTTGCAGTCACGAAAGCTTCAAATCTAGAACAAATATCAACTATTTGACGCAACTATTGTTGATTTAAAGCTTTCGTGACTGCTGTAATTCATATTCTTCGCTCTTTCGGTAAAGTCACGTTGAAGGGAAACAATAAAGTAATAAAATATATATTGTTTATATATTTTTTATTATTGTATTGTTTCCCTTCCACGTGACTTTACCGAAAGAGCTAAGATTATGCTGCTATTATTGTTTTGCTTGGCCCGGCGAGGCCCACTGAGCCGTATTAGCTCTTGACTTCAGAAGCGAGCTGGCCATCACCAACGATAGCTCAACTTAGTGGCTTAACAACAACATCATCGTCATCGTCGTCATCGTTATCACGCGGGCATGTATAGCAGCCAAATACTCTGAACGCGTGATGTTGTTTCTTAATGTGGAGGGGGAAACACGGGAGGACCCGGAAAAACACAAATCGACGTGACCACGGGGAGAGAGAGAGACACGCAAACTCAAATATACAGCAGCAGCTGCAGCAGGCATCGTGAGGGTCGGGATCGAACCCACGACCTCCTGTACACCAGGCGAGGCAGTTAACATCTCCTAGCCACCGTGATGATGATTATGAGAAAGACACGCAGACTACAAATATACAGCAGCAGGCGTCATGGTCGGGATCGAACCCACGACCTCCTGTATACCAGGCGAGGTAGTTAACATCTCATAGCCACCGTGATGATGATGATGAGAGAGACAACGCAAACTCCAAATATACAGCAGCAGGCATCGTCAGGGTCGTGATCGAACCCACGACCTCCTGCGTACCAGGCGAGGTAGCTAACATCTCATGCCTTGTGATGTATCAGCCCATGTGGTTGCTTGAGTACCTTAACGTCTCGTGTATAATTATTCACCATCGTGATACTGGCGGAGGACGGGGTCGCACGGATTGTGGCGAGGGTTGTTGACGCGTGAGGTTGGTGGGTCTCGTGTGGCCACGCCGGTGTCCGTGAAAGTGGTTCACGTAGAGAAGCAGTCGTGTTGGGGGGGGGGGGGCCGGGGGGGGCTGGAGAACTCCTCGTGCAGTGTCCAAGCCAAGGGTGAAGCCACCAGGTTGGCCATCACCAACGACTGTACAATGTCGTCCAGGGGCGTCAACCAGCTCGCTCGCTCGCTCGCTCACTCGCTACGGCCACCGTCTCGGTGGCGACTTGTGGCTGAGGGCCAGCGGACAATGACGAGGACGACGGCGACGGTGCGGAGGTCACCGTCGTCACCGTCGTCGTCATCGTCATCTACATTGTCGTCGTCATCGTTGTCGTCATCGTCGTCATCGTCGTCATCGTCATCGTCGTCGTCATCGTCGTCGTCATCGTCATCATTGTCGTCGTCGTCATCGTCATCGTCATCTACATTGTCGTCGTCGCCGTCGTCGTCATCGTCGTCATCGTCGTCGGCGTCATCTTCATCGTCATCATCGTCGTCGTCATCATCGTCGTCATCATCATCATCGTCGTCGTCATCATTGTCGTCATCATCGTCATCGTCATCATCATCATCGTCGTCATCATCGTCGTCATCGTCGTCATCGTCGTTGTCATCATCGTCGTCATCGTCATCGTCGTCGTCGCGCGGTGCTTTCAGATGCGCTTCTGCGGCCGTCTGGAACGCTCTTCCCTTCCGATGTCAGGAATTCTCTGGGAGCTGCGCGCTTTAAAAATAAATAAATAAATCGTCACCTACACTGACGAACTCACTGCTTTAGAATAGAGTTTGTCGTGCGTGTGTGTGTGGTGTGCGTGTGTGTGTGCGTGTGTGTGTGTGCGTGTGTGTGTGTGCGTGTGTGTGTGTGTGGTGTGTGCGTGTGTGTGTGTGTGTGGTGTGCGTGTGTGCGTGTGTGTGTGTGTGGTGTGCGTGTGTGCGTGTGTGTGTGTGTGTGTGTGGTGTGTGAGCGTGTGTGTGCGTGTGTGTGTGCGTGTGTGTGTGTGCGTGTGTGCGTGTGTGGTGTGTGCGTGTGTGCGTGTGTGGTGTGTGCGTGTGTGTGTGTGGTGTGTGCGTGTGTGTGTGTGTGCGTGTGTGCGTGTGTGGTGTGTGCGTGTGTGTGTGTGTGGTGTGTGCGTGTGTGTGTGCGTGTGTGTGTGTGTGTGCGTGTGTGTGTGCTTAGTTTGTTGTCCTTCGCCTCGCACCTCCGATTTAGCACGGTGGGCTACGTACGGTGCGAAAGAAGTTCCACGTTACATAAAGACAACAACAACCGCCATTCACCACGAAGGTGCGGTGACGTCACCACGGCGCTTGTGCCAGGCTAGGTGCACCCTCAGGCCACGTGAAGTGTCGAACGCTCGCTGGCAGGAGGTCACGGGGCAGACCCAGCAGGTGTCACGGGGCGACATACATACAAAGACAAAGATCCCCCGTGTAGCCTGCAACAGACTGTAGGGGCAAGTGCTCTTAGCGAGCACCTATGAAGGCCGGCACGGCACACGATGGGGTGGGTGGCCAGCACCACGCCCGACCGCCTTTGTCTCCCTAGTGGCAATGTTTACACACTGCACCAGCTACTCATTTGCGGCTGAGTCGACCTACGGGGAGGCCCAGGACCGGTTCAGATAATCGTCACCGGTGTTGGCCGTGAGCGGGAATCAGAACTCGGGTCGCCAGGTTCATAGCGCAGCGTAGCGCTAACCACTACACCACCGCTCCCCACCTTAGGTACGTAAACACACACACGCACTTATACACACCCACATATAGACACACACACATATACACACACACATATACACACACACTTATACACACACACTTATACACACACACTTACACACACACACATATACACACACATATATACACGCACTTATATACACACACACTTATATACACACACACACTTATATACACACACACATATATAGACACACACTTATACACACACACATATATACACACACTTATACACACACTTATACACACACACATATACACATGCACTTATATATACACGCACTTATATACACACACACACTTATACACACACACTTATATACACACACACTTATATATACACATACACACACTTATACACACACTTATATATACACACACTTATATATACACACACACACATATATACACACACTTATATATACACACACACACATATATACACACACACATATATACACACACACACTTATATATACACACACACATATACACACACTTATACACACTTATACACACACACACGCACAGTACACGTATTGACCGCTCAGTGTGCCACGTAGAAATCCCAAGCATCGCCGATGACGAGCAGGGAGCCCCCCACGACGAGACCTTGGCAGGGAGCCCCCCACGGCGAGACCTTGGCAGGGAGCCCCCCACGGCGAGACCTTGGCAGGGAGCCCCCCACGGGGAGACCTTGGCAGGGAGCCCCCCACGACGAGACCTTGGCAGGGAGCCCCCCACGACGAGACCTTGGCAGGGAGCCCCCCACGGGGAGACCTTGGCAGGCAGTCGCGCGACGCGCAGACGCGAGCGAATCCTCGGGCGGTGCCGACGATCCGCGGCACCAGCCGGGCAAAGTTGATGAGCCCGAACAGGCGACAGCGCGAATCGCGTGAGCCGAGCGGTCACACCGCAGGTAGCGGCCGACGGTGAACTGGTGGTCACCCGTAGGGCGACATGGCCCACTCCACGTGGCCGTGGAGTGGGCCATGTCACCCATAGGGCGACATGGCCCACTCCACGTGGCCGTGGAGTGGGCCATGTCACCCGTAGGGCGACATGGCCCACTCCACGTGGCCGTGGAGTGGGCCATGTCACCCATAGGGCGACATGGCCCACTCCACGTGGCCGAGAAGATACCCACCCACCCCTTATCGGGGTGTTCAGACACTCGGCATTGCGATAACCGTCGTCACCATCGTCACCTGGCACTGTCTGGTCTCTACCATCGTCACCACACAGTGTCTGGTCTCTACCATCGTCACCATCGTCACCAGGCACTGTCTGGTCTCTACCATCGTCACCATCGTCACCAGGCACTGTCTGGTCTCTACCATCGTCACCATCGTCACCACACAGTGTCTGGTCTCTACCATCGTCACTATCGTCATCACACAGTGTCTGGTCTCTACCATCGTCACCACACAGTGTCTGATCTCTACCATCGTCACCACACAGTGTCTGGTCTCTACCATCGTCACCACACAGTGTCTGGTCTCTACCATCGTCACCATCGTCACCACACAGTGTCTGGTCTCTACCATCGTCACCACACAGTGTCTGATCTCTACCATCGTCACCACACAGTGTCTGGTCTCTACCATCGTCACCATCGTCACCACACAGTGTTGTTTAAGTTCGACTCTTGGAGGTCGGAGTGCAATCCAGATGCGAGCTTCCGTGAACGTCACTCAAAGACTCCTCCACGCGCGTCAGGGGCCATTGAGAGTGTCATCCAACACCGAGTTCAACCGCCACACTGCATGCCACGATCACCCACCCACTCACACACTCACTCACCCACTCACACACTCACTCACTATCCCACCCACTCACACACCCGCACGTCCACTCACACACCCGCTCATCCACTCACACACTCGCTCATCCACTCACCCACTCGCTCATCTACCCACTCACCCGCTCACCCACCCACTCACACACTCACTTACCCACTCACACACCCACACATCCACTCACTTACCCACTCACTTACCCACTCATCCACTCACCCACTCGCTCATCCACTCACTCACTCACCCACCCACTCACCCGCTCACCCACCCACTCAATCACTCACTCACTTACCCACTCACACACCCTCACGTCCACTCACTTACCCATCCACCCACTTACCCACTCACCCACTCACCCACTCGCTCATCCACCCACTCACTCACTCACCCACCCACTCACCCGCTCACCCACCCACTCACCCACTCACTCAATCACTCACTCACTTACCCACTCACACACCCACACATCCACTCACTTACCCACTCATCCACTCACCCACTCGCTCATCCACCCACTCGCTCATCCACCCACTCACTCACCCACCCACCCACTCACCCACTCACTTACCCACTCATCCACTCACTCATCCACTTACTCACCCACTCACTCACTCACCCACCGACTCACCCACTCACGCACCCACTCACCCACTGACTCACCCACTCATTCACTCCCTGACCATACGACAGACCACAACAAGACAAAATATCCCCCGGATAGCCTTAACAAACAACCACGTCCGACCGCCTTTGTCTCCCCAGTGGCGATGTTTTTACCTACCGCACCAGCTACTCATTAAAGGCCGAATCGACCTAGGGGAGGCCCAGGACCGATATAGATAATCGTCACCGGCGTTGGCCGTGAGCTGGGTCGCCGGGTTCGTAGCGCAGCGCGCTGACCGCTGGCACCAAGCTCACACAGTCACCCACACACACACTCACCCCCACACACACTCACCCACACACTCACCCACTCACACACTCACCCACACACACACTCACCCCCACACACACTCACCCACACACTCACCCACTCACACACTCACCCACACACACACTCACCCACATACACAATCACCCACATACACAATCACCCACACACACTCACCTACACAGACACTCACCCACACTTACACTCACCCACACACACACTCACCCACACACACACTCACCCACACACTCACCCACACACACACTCACCTACACACTCACCCGCACACACACTCACCCACACACACACACACACTCACCCACACACACACTCACTCACACACTCACACACACACTCACCCCCACACACACTCACCCACACACTCACACTCACCCACTGACACACTCACCCACACACACACTCACCCCCACACACACTCACCCACACACTCACCCACTCACCCACACTCACCCACACACACACTCACCCACACACACACTCACCCACACACACACTCACCTACACACTCACCCGCACACACACTCACCCACACACTCACCCACTCACACACTCACCCACACACACACTCACCCACATACACAAGCACCCACACACACTCACCTACACAGACACTCACCCACACTCACCCACACACACACTCACCCACACACACTCACCCACACACACACTCACCTACACACTCACCCGCACACACACTCACCCACACACACACACTCACTCACACACTCACCCACACACTCACCCACACACTCACCCACACACTCACTCACACACACTCACCCGCACACACACTCACTCACACACTCACCCACACACTCACCCACACTCACCCTCACCCACACTCACCCACACACTCACCACGCCGCAGCTCACCACACTTCTCTTTCCACTTCTTCCCCTGCTCAACTTTGGAATTCCCTCCCCTCCCCACCTCGAGCTCTTATCACAAACAGCCTCGCTCATTCATTCAACAAACACTCCTTAACGCACTCAAAACCATTACGCGTGTCTACTACGTACTTGTATCTATTACACGCTCTTATCGTGCTGCCTGTTGCTGGCCGCCTGACGTTTTTACTTGGACCCTTTGGCCATGCGCTCAGCCACCGAGTATAAATTATAACTATAAATTAGTTTTTTTGTTACGTTAATGTTACCAGGCAAGACCCACTGAAGTCATATATATGTACGTGTAGCTCTTATTCAGAGGCGACCTGGCCACAAACGAGAGCTCATCGAAGTGGCTCGTCGTGTGGACATCCACAGCAGCAGGCAAGCACTCGAAACGAGCGATGCTGATGCTAAATGTGGAATGGAAAAATCGGAGGGACCCGGAGAACAATCCACGCGACCACGGGGAGAGAGAGACACCGCAGACTCCAAATATACAGCAGCAGCAGGCATCGTAAGGGTCAGCATCGAACACACGACCTCCTGTATACCGGGCGAGGTAGTTAACATCTCCTAGCCACCGTGATGATGATAATGAGAGAGAGACACGCAGACTCCAAATATACAGCAGCAGGCATCGTCAGGGTCGGGATCGAACCCACGACCTCCTGTATACCAGGCGAGGTAGTTAACATCTCCTAGCCACCGTGATGATGATGATGAGAGAGAGACACGCAAACCCCAAATATACAGCAGCAGCAGCAGGCATCGTCAGAGTCGGGATCGAACCCACGACCTCCTGTATACCGGGCGAGGTAGTTAACATCTCATAGCCACCGTGATGATGATGAGAGAGAGACACGCAGACTCCAAATATACAGCAGCAGGCATCGTCAGGGTCGGGATCGAACCCACGACCTCCTGTATACCGGGCGAGGTAGTTAACATCTCGTAGGAACCGCGGAGCCCACGGTCTAGCGCTCACCAACATCCAGAGCGGCCGTGGACAATATCGGATGGGAGCGAGGGGGGCCAGAGGAGCGATTGGGGGGGGGGGGGGTGGGGGAGCTTGGCGCGGGACACTCCGCTCGCTAGCGGCACTACCGAGGCCACACCGAGACCACCCCGAGGGCCACCCCGAGGCCACCCCGAGGCCACCCCGAGGCCACCCCGAGGCCACTCCGAGGCCACCCCGAGGCCACTCCGAGGCCACCCCGAGGCCACCCCGAGGGCCACCCCGAGGCCACACCGAGACCACCCCGAGGCCACCCCGAGGCCACCCCGAGGCCACACCGAGACCACCCCGAGGCCACCCCGAGGCCACCCCGAGGCCACACCGAGACCACCCCGAGGGCCACCCCGAGGCCACACCGAGGGCCACCCCGAGACCACCCCGAGGCCACCCCGAGGGCCACCCCGAGGCCACTCCGAGGCCACCCCGAGGCCACTCCGAGGCCACCCCGAGGCCACCCCGAGGCCACCCCGAGGCCACACCGAGACCACCCCGAGGCCACCCCGAGGCCACCCCGAGGCCACACCGAGACCACCCCGAGGGCCACCCCGAGGCCACACCGAGGGCCACCCCGAGACCACCCCGAGGCCACCCCGAGGGCCACCCCGAGGCCACCCCGAGGCCACACCGAGACCACCCCGAGGGCCACCCCGAGGCCACCCCGAGACCACCCCGAGGGCCACCCCGAGGCCACCCCGAGGCCACCCCGAGACCAGCCCGAGGGCCACCCCGAGGGTCACCCCGAGACCACCCCGAGGCCACCCCGAGGGCCACTCCGAGACCACCCCGAGGCCACACCGAGGCCACCCCGAGGCCACCACTCACCAGCTGCGCGTACACCGCGGCGATGTCAGCTGCCGGGTAGGGGAGGAACGCCGC
The DNA here is from genome assembly GCF_048934315.1 of Petromyzon marinus. NCBI lineage: Eukaryota > Metazoa > Chordata > Hyperoartia > Petromyzontiformes > Petromyzontidae > Petromyzon > Petromyzon marinus. The sequence goes on from NC_133720.1 coordinate 11,686,231, forward strand.
CGCGTAGCCGAGGCTGCCGTACGTGGAGGAGGAGGAGGAGTAGAGACCCAGGAGGGATGCTGCGGTGGCAGCGGCCACGTGGCTGATGGAGCTCCCGCTGGAAGCACCGCCAGCACCACCACCAGCACCTCCACCACCTCCACCACCTCCAGCACCACCAGCAGCAGCAGCACAAGCAGCAGCAGCAGCGGCAGCTGCGGCAGCTGCGGCTGGGGACGCGTGCGTGGCGATGCGAGGCTGGTGGAGTCCTCCCGTCGAGTCGGCGACGCTCATCGCTGGCGAGGAGCTCGCCAGATATTGGAAGCCGAGTTGCGGGAACGCCATCGCTTGCCGCCGCCGCCGGCGACGACGAGGACGATGTTGTTGTTGTTGATGATGAAGTTGTTGTTGTTGTTGTTCTTGTTGTTCTTGTTGATTTGCCAACGGTTTGAGATCACCTTCGTCGGTGTGTTAGGCTGCGCCTGTGTGCAGTGTGTAGCTGTGCAGTGTGTACCTGTGTAGCGTGTACCTGTGTAGCGCGCGTGTGTGTGTGTATGTATCTGTGTAGCGCGCGTGTGTGTGTACCTGTGTAGCACGTGTGTGTGTGTGTGTGTACCTGTGTAGCGCGTGTGTGTGTGGACTTGTGTAGCGTGTGTGTGTGTGTACCTGTGTAGTGTGTGTGTGTGCAGTGTGTACCTGTGTATTGTATGAGTGTAGTGTGTACCGATGCTAGCGTGTGTGTGTGTTTGCTAGTATGTGTGTGTATATCCGTGCAATGTGTGTAAGCTATAGTATATTACACACCTATGCAGCGCGCGTGTGTGTGTATAATGCACACTTCACACACACGTGGTGTGTGTGTGTGTATAATGCACACTTCACATACACGTGGTGCGTACTTGTGTGTGTGTATAATGTACACCTCACACACACACACGTGGCGCGTGTTTGTGTGTGTGTGTATACTGCACACTTCACACACACGTGGTGTGTGTTTGTGTGTGTGTGTATACTGCACACTTCACACACACGTGTGTGTGTTTGTGTGTGTGTGTATACTGCACACTTCACACACGTGGTGTGTGTGTGTGTGTATATACTGCACACTTCACACACACACGTGGTGTGTGTTTGTGTGTGTGTATAATGCACACTTCACACACACACGTGGTGTGTGTTTGTGTGTGTGTGTATAATGTACACTTCACACACACACACACGTGGTGTGTTTGTGTGTGTGTATAATGTACACTTCACACACACACGTGGTGTGTGTTTGTGTATATAATGTACACTTCACACACACACGTGGTGTGTTTGTGTGTGTGTATAATGTACACTTCACACACACACGTGGTGTGTGTGTATAATGTACACTTCACACACACACACGTGGTGTGTGCTCTGAGTCCAACACGCTCCTTTAAGCACCGTGATGTATATACGTACAAATCGTACGTGCGTTACTATTACTGCAGAATGCAGTGTCTGTGCGTGAATGTGTAATTGTGTCTCTACGTGTGTGAGTGTGTCTGTACTGTGTGTGTGAGTGTGTGTGTGTCTCTACGCGTGTGTGATTGTGTGTCTCTACGTGTGTGTGAGTGTGTGCGTGTCTCTACGCGTGTGAGTGCGTGTGTGCCGTTGTCTCTACGTGTGTCTACGTGTGTGAGTGTGTGTCTCTACGTGTGTGTGTACTCTGAAACTGTGGCAACGCGACTACCTTCCGTGTACCCTGCTAAGTACACGCTCTGTGCTGTCGCACGCGTAGCAATGCGCGCGTGTGTATGTACACAGCGGAATGCGCCCTCCTATGTAACAATACACAGGTGCGTTGTGCGTGTGTACATGATTGTAATCGTGCAAGTTATGCACACGTGTAATTTTATATATATAAAAAAACAATTACTCTTCACATGTGTCGCATGTGTGATACATGTGTGTTTCTGTTGCGTGTGTGATATATGTGTGTCTGTGCGTAATAGATGTGTGTGTGTATGATATGTGTGTCTGTGCGTAATAGATGTGTGTGTGTGATATATATGTGTGTGTGCGTGATAGATGTGTGTGTGTGTGATGAATCGAATGAATATCTGCGCGGTGCACGTGTGGGTGTGGTTCGCTCGTGAAAAACTAACTTCATAAATCGAATGTGGTGGTGGTGGTGGTGGCGTTGTTGTTGCACGGATATCTCTCACGATGAACAAATTCTGCGATGCAGGGCGTCCTTGCTTTTTGGCTATCGGCTACAGCATTCGCCTCGGGAGGAATCGACCGCTGTTCGTGCCAATGATTGACGCTCGAACGAACGAGCGAATTTCGAATCCACACCGACCGATCGCACCCTCTTTCTTCGCGGATATCACAACCGCAAAAAACAAAAATAAAATACGATCAAATGAAAAAAAATGTCAATTTTTGTTTTGTTTTTTAAAGAAGCCTTCAACGAACTAATTTCCAGGCGCTCGAGTATCGCGATGAGCAAATCACGCGCACCTGAAGCTACCGTCAACGCAGGATCGCACACGCGCGCACCAGCACCAACCAACCAACCAACCCCCCCTACCCTCTACACCTGTAGGAGACACGCACGCGCACGGCCGCGCGTGCGTGAAGTCATCGCCGCTCGCCCAACGAAAGCGGCGCGGATTCACGACCCCTCGCTACGAACAGCGAGCAGCGGACAGCCGCCTCCTAACGATGCCCTCTTGCTGCTGTTGCCACTGCTGCTGCTGCGACTGTTGCTGCTGTTGCCACTGTTGCTTCTGCGACTGCCCGTGACTGTTGCTGCTGCGACTGTTGCTTGCTGCGACTGTTGCTACTGCGACTGCCCGTGATTGTTGCTGCTGCGACTGTTGCGACTGCCCGTGACTGTTGCTGCTGCGACTGTTGCTGCCGCCGCCGCCGCTGCCGCCGCCGCTGCTGTCCGCGTGTCGAGTGCTGAATGAAGCGAAGCTGAAGCAGAAGCAGCGGATAGCTGAGGACGGGGGGAGGGGCGGTGAAGTAGGGGGGGGGGGGGAGGGGCGGTGAAGTTTGTCTTTAGCGTTTAAAGGGACCCCGTGTGCTCCACGCACCCCCCTCCTCCTCCTGCATCACCCCCTACCCCAACATCCCACCCACCACCACCTCCACCCCACCCACCACCACCTCCACCCCACCCACCACCACCTCCACCCCAACCACCACCACCTCCACCCCCTCTTCCCGACGCCACCGCTCCCTTCTCAAGGAAGAAAAGCCAAAGGGAGAGGTAGGGGGATATCCGTGGAAGGCCCCCGATGACCCTCCCTAGATC